>NC_061125.1:9937830-10540702 GCF_905220365.1 Vanessa cardui | reverse complement strand
TAAATGGTGCAAGAGTGTGTGGTAAAATTGTCTCTAAGCCTTCTCCACAAAACAAAAAGAGGTCTTGGTCTTTATTACGTTTACTAACTGGTACTTAAGTTTCAGTTGGTATAATAAACATTGTAATTTAAGAAATACAGAATCATTACATAGTTTAAAACAAAGTCGCTTACCGTTGTCTGTCCCTATATATGCTTAGATCTTTAAAATTACGCAACGGATTTTCAAATTGTTTTTTTTTTTTTTAAAGATAAAATGATTCAAGAGGAAGGTTTATATGTGTAATACATGCACAATAGGTTAGAAAATGACTGAAAAACTGAGAAAATTGTAAGACATTCTGCAGTGTATTTAGTATCAGCATTGTGACCTGCGCAGCCGGGGCGTGTCGCTAGTACATAGGTACTATTCTGTATTTCTTATACTTATAATTTACTTTATATAATTTAAATTACTTAATTTACTTTATATTTAATATAATTTACTTATAATTTACTTTAATAAAATATATATATTCGATTAAGGCTAAAATTCAACACGAATATCTAAAGCTCTATATATTTTATCATCGTTTATAAAAGCCGTTTGCTAAGCTCTTTGCAAATATTGACACCACATTGCTTACACACCCCTTCTTATTGCAGTAGTGCTTCATACTAACGATTCTCGATTCGAAACTTTTGAAAATTTCGAATTTAGAACACGAAACCGATTACGCTTGTACGACTGAAATCAAAATGACTCGAGGTTATCTGTTAACTAATGTTTGTGTGGTTCGGTGCATAAAATGCGACGATAATCAACAAACACATATTGCGTGTGCCTGTGGCTGACACCGACTCCAAATATAGCAATAATTATAACTACATTATATAATCTTAAATCGACTTTTAAGTAGTCTAATATTTTTCATTTCATTTTACCTAGGAGGACTCTCAAAAATGTGTTAAATATGCAATTATTTTTATTACTTTTGAGTGCATTTTAATTTGTTTTAAAATACTGTTTTGTTTGAAGTCGGTTTTTCTTTTTGTTAAAATTTTATTTATTTTTTGATTTTAAGTGAAGCTGATGTAGACTAACATTTTTTTCTTAATATGGATAGATTAAGCGTGCCGATTATATGAATCAGAAACTACTTCAGGGACAATTTCAAAAGAAACTTTCGAATAAAGCAAAAATAGACTTTCGAAAATGCGGCTTTAATACGTCATGCGGCATAAACTACAAGGTACCACTCTCGAAAGAGCTGTAATCGACCTCAGTAAAAAACTTTGCAAAAGAGCTATTCGTATGCTATGTCGTACATCATATACACAAAATTTGATTAAAGACAGAAAGAAATTCTGCCCCAAATCGCACCCTAACTGTAAGCCGTTTAGGAGTTCCGTCAATACATAGTATAAAACAAAGTCGCATTCTCTGTCCCTATATCTTTAAAACTACGCAACGGATTTTGATGCAGTTTTTTTTTAATAGATAGTGTAATTCAAGGGGAAGGTTTGTGTATATAATAAATGAACAATATAGTAAAGAAACACTGACAATTTTAGAAGTTTGCAATGTGATGTCGTAAATAAACAAATTCTTTAGTATATTTAGTATCAGTATTGCACCCGTGAGAAGTCGGGGCGAGTCGCTAGTTGATTATAATATTTGATTATGACAATTACATGAACATAACCACGTTCCGGAAGGTGATTCAAATATCCAAGTAACCCATAAATAAAAGATTCGACCGAGTATTGCTAACGTGCTCCTCAGAATTGTTCCGTTCCCTCCCGTTCCCTTAATTTGTCATGGATCCTGTGCTCAGAACCTTACCAAACTTTCACCAAACTACCCTTAAAGTATATCCTTTATAATAAAAAAAGAATCATCAAAATTGGTTAACGTGATTTTGAGTTATTCACCTATTTGTCGCGCATATACATAATGCAAATTTAAGACTTACGTCGTTTTCATACGGATACCATCATCGGAAAAAAATAAAAAAAAAATGGGACCCCACGGGAAGCACTACCTTTCAAACAAAAAAAAAATATCAAAATCGGTCCACCCAGGAAAAAGTTATGAGGTAACAAACATAAAAAAAAAAAAAAAAAAAAAAAAAAAAAAAAAAAAAAAAAAAAAAAAAAAAAAAATACAGACGAATTGATAACCTCCTCCGTTTGGAAGTCGGTTGAAAATCAAATCTCTCTCATTGATTGTTAAGCTTAGCACTATCACCGATAGAGAAAAGCCAACTAATGAAAATCATCGAGCATTTTGTCAAATTGTTTATATTATTTTATACATATATCATCTAGATTATGTGACGTCATTATAATTTTTAATTCTGCTTCTATTCCGATAAGTTTCATCTCACATGCAAATGTCCATACACATTTGCATTTCATTTATTCCTTAATTCTTATTCCGCTTCATCGCTCCGTTTGATTTATGTTACGTAATATGTATACGAGACTTATTTTAACATGTGATTTGTAAATGAAACAAAAGTTTGAGATATAGAGAGTCAAATAAACATATAAAAATGTATATATAATTTCTTTGTGTTTTTAATATATGTATTATTCATATAATGTCTTATTTTCAATTGTTATTTTATATGAAATAAATAATAAACTGCTACTGATTGAACATTCATCAAGCATCAAATTAAATAAAAAAAGATATCAGCTGAATTTAAACCATCGATAATTGATAAGCATCTACGGAAAATTTCGTTTCAACTCATAACTTCATACCGATATGTTTATTAGTTATCACTTGATTGACGACCAACGTACATATATATAGTGTATATAGATGTCTCAATAAATGTCATATTTAACCTTTCCGTGTATTTCACATTCTAAAAATCATGGTACTGACGCGGAAATAATATTTCTCGTATAAGTAATCCCTTGACATCGAAAGGGGATTTCCGATATACAAATTTGGTTTCTTGTAATTTTTCTTGCAAGTAACGTTTTAGTATCAAGTAAGATATCACATTATACGAAGAAATAGGTTTATTTTAATCTACAGTTAAACAAAATAATAAAAAATATTTTTAATTCTGGTAAAGAAGAATTTGATAGGTATTAAAAATATTTTAATTGTAAGTACGTTATATTAAACCTATAATGACTCAAAACTAAATTCCATGAAACTATTGACCTTAAAAGTAAAAAAATTATCTCAGCTAGCATTACCAGAAGGCATGAAAAGGCACTTAAAAGATTATCATTTGTAATCATAGTTAATCTACAAAAAGTCGATATCATAATAATAATAATATCGATTTAAAATGTATTTTTCTATATTTATATCGTTACATCGATATTTTTATTATATTCGAATCATTATTTATATTTCCCGAACACTTAATTCGAAGCATTACGTAGATGTCGACGTATTGCAATAATAATCAGGAAGGCACCGTCTTCGGGAAATTGGATCTCACAAATTAAATTGAGACGAGATGATGGTGGATTTAAAAAATATAGACTTGATCCGTTACACTTGGAAATCTCCTCCTTGATGGATGGGGGAATAAATTTAGTTATTTCCCGTTATAGATTATGTACGATTGTTAAGAGCTGCTCCGGCTTTTGTTTTACAAGGCAGCGTTCTTTATAATAATTTTAGCAATTTGATTTAGTTAGTCGAATTTGAATTTATATTTATAGCCAAAGAATATTAAGACCTTATTCCTTTTATTATAAATAGACATTAAATGAACTAATATATAATTAAATTAATAATGATCACTATATATAAGAAGGGACTGAATAAGAGAATAAAAATGTTTATGTCTTCCGTTATTAATGTTGTATAAATATTTATTTTATTTTATGGTAATTATAACCGACCTAAAAGGGCTAGGATATTATACCATAACATTCTATATTAAGCTTCACTAGCTTAACAAATAAGGTTTTAAGTTTCTCATTTAAAACTTCATTCAAATTAGTCTACAATTTTTCGAAGAATCAAAATGAAAATAATTCTATATAATAATAATTTATTTATAAAGTTGTTATAGTAATTTTACGATTGCAGGGACAACCCTAGCGACAAAGTTTTACGAATGAATCATTGGTGACGAGATAGTAGTTACTATTTCAACAGAACCTAAGCCTACTAACATTTATTCCTAAAAACATTTAATAATAAACCTCCTTCTGGAGACGTGCCTACATCTAAACCACAACTCGAATAGCGCTAAAGCGCTTCATATTCTTAAGATTATTGTTTGAAAACACTCATATCGGGGGAATATTTTACGATAGCCATAAAGAGTGCTATGAAGATCGAGTAATCGAGTTTGCAGAGCGGCAATGGCCGTTACTTTCTGTTATTTTAGGCAACAGCAGGAGTTATAACGATTTTTATGATAAATTGTTATGTGCTTAATAACTTTTACCGTAATACCACGGATGTATTGTCGTAGATTAGACAGATGAATGAACCTTAGATTGATTGGAATGCTATTCACGTTGACATGTAAAAATGTATTTTAGAGAACACTCTTTAAAAGCATCAATCATCCGGAAACGGCTGGTTACATTTTTATGGGAATCGGCACTTTATTTTGTGTGCCATTTATTTCTGGTAAATATATTATAAAGAACATGTTTTCATTTAATAACAAGAAGCTTTGTTACTATACGAAGTGAGTGAGCAACTCTAATACATGCAATGTACTAGCATAGCCACGGTATAGTTGCAATACAATAAACAAAATAAAAACGTCACCTTTTGCGGAAAGAGTTAGAGCATATTCTACCACATTCTCATTCACCGTCTAGCACAATAGTAATTAATAAGTGCCTGAAAATAACGTGGTGTGTACCCGGATTTGAACCCACAATATCCGGTTACATCTCACTTGTCTTACTAGGCAATCTCGCCTAATATATCTCGGAATACAAATAAGCTCAAACTGAGTATATTTTGTAACCGTACATAAAAGCCGGGAGGGGCTTTATAGATGGCATTGGGGGATGGGTGACAGATTATTTTTCAATCTCATTTTGCGTTTTAAATTCTACCCCATGATTGATCTATCCCTCGTCCTAATTTCACTCAATGCAACATTGAATATCGCTAAAACTGAGGGGACGTTGTAGGTATAATTTTGATATATAGAAAATAATTACCTTCTGTTGTCTCGCTTGGCTTTGAGCGAATAAATAATAGTTATAAGTTAAATAGTGATTGACATTACTTGGTGGCAGGACTTTGTGTAACCTGGTCTGGGTATCACTCATTCATAAGATATTCCAATAAAAATAGCATACAATAATATTAACAGCCTGTAAATTTCTCACTGCTGGGTTAAGGCCTCATCTCTTTAAGGAAAGGGTTTGGAACATATTCTACCACGCTATTCCAATGCGGGTTGGAGGAATGGGAAATTAGACACATGCAGGTTTCCTCACTATGTTTTCATTGACCGTCGATTACGGCATGAATTATAAACACAAATTAATCAAATGAATATTCAGTGATGCTTGTCTGGGTTTGAATCCGCAATCATCTGTTAATATGCACGCGTTATAACCACTGGCTCTGGCCATCTCGTCTCTCAAAAAAGCATAACTTTGTGTAATTATTGGCACCACCCGCCTCTAATTCTATTAGTTATTCTTGTACGTCTTTTTATTAAGCCTAAATCTATATATTTATTTATTTTCTCTGTGTGTGGTGTACAATAAAGTATAATGGTGTTTCTGTTATAAGCTTTAGTGGGCGAGTGTAAGTACATAGCATCTTAGCAATCATATTAAATACTGTTGACATTCATTATTCCTTTTAAAATAAACCAAAACAACCACATTGTACATCACCAATATTTAATTTTTACAAACTTTATCACGTACTGACATTATACAACGTAATATTGTAATCAGTAATAATAGTCTTAGCTTTAATTTATGCTGACAAAGCACTAACGAAATAAGAACTAATCTATTCACACAGTCCTTTTAAAATGTTTAATCCTACTTACTAAATAATTTATTCGACTAATTGCCTTGTTGACTTTTTTACATTCTAATAAATACAATCAAATCAAAAGTAATGCACAATATATTCTTATTTTCACATAGGTTTAGTCAACGTTGGTGACACACTGTCGATGTAAGGGATGGTTAACATTTCTTACAATGCGGTAATGATCACTTACCATCATGTGGCCTTATCCCGTTCGGCCTACATAAAATCAACCTGTTCTATATAAAACCACAGTTATTGAATCTATGTATGATAGAACTCTCTGCATTTATAATATACTCGTCCTGGCCTAGATTTGAGTTTTGGCCTAGATGTGTGTTATTGATTAATTATATTTTAATAAGGCGTATATTTTTTTAAATACTCCGTAACGAAAATTTATGTAAAGCTTATAATAGAACTCGCCAGCAGTGTAACGTGAAGCGAATATGTTTATTTGTTTCAATATTTAAATACGAGGTAATGAATACATTATCTACTGGGTGCGTACTTGTATCTTTAGAGTTTTTCCCTCTTGAAAAGCCTATGTCTCACATTGTGATCTTGGCTATTTTTATTAAATCTTCATTTTAATGAAGTAAAATTATTTCTTACAAGTTTTTTTTAGAATTTTATTAGAAAGTCCGTGGTTAAATTAAGAACATTTGATTAAAATTGTGTACATACATAATATTTTATGCTCTTAATTAAAAATTATATACAATATTATTTCTCAGACAGAATAAGGATTATTTTAATATTTATGGTATGGCTGATGCAATAATATGTCAACTGATCCCCTTCACCCAGTAGTACTAAGAAATGTAACCGTTGTATTTATATACACCCACCCACTTAATAAACTATTAATACATAGCTACAATACGTAATATAATAATGTGCTCACTCATCCTCCAAATAATCGCTGCTTGGTGGTACATACTGTATGTTATATAGACACCAATATATATATTATTGTTTAAGTAAAATAAATGTTTATCTCCCTGAAAATATTATAAATCTTGCATGAATTGTAGAAATGTAAAGAAATATAAAATAAAATGTTTAGGTACTATTTCCTCACCAACCATATGCGGTCGGAAAACATAAATCGTGGAAAAATTTGAGTCAGTAAACAAGATACAGATCAAATGGACAGAAGAACTTTGATTCTTATGTCGATGAAGATAAAGCCTCAAATTGAAAATTAAAGGCAATGCTAACTAAATGTGCGACTAAACGTATGTACAGCGAGAGCTGCCGACGCGAATAAAGCATAACTGAAAGTGGATTTCGTTATTACAGACACGTTCACCGCTGGTCGCTTGCCAAGCGATATTAGACTTTACGACACGCAGCCCTATACGACTGTAAATACGAATGTCCTGTGAGGAAATTTCAGTTATTAAAAGTAATGGGTCAGGTACTGGGTTTCCTCTTTCACACACGTTTAAGTTGACAATTGATTCGAGCTACAATAGTCCTAATTACGTTTATATAAGATTGAGATTTGCACAAACATTTTTTTCGGGGTTTGTATTATGTTACCAATATACACAACTAGTCTGGTTGGAAAACAGATAAAGACTGATAATAGGCTATTTCACGCACGCTTTACAGTATATTACAAAGCATTAAGGTTCTATTTGGTTCTTTTACGTGAAAAAAAAAACCGTGAATGAAAGAGACCTTTTCCAAAACTACATTGGCTTAAATGTCGACTTTATTTTATAAAATGTCATAAGTACATAGAAAATCATATGTATATTATATTTTTTAGAATCAGTGCTTATGAAATATTAAATTTGTATTCATTACGACAATTTAAGCCAAGTATCCGATTCTCTTAAATCAATACATCATTCCCGGAGCAAGCTAGTCGTTATAATTTATTTCCGCAAAAATACTGGATTTATTAATTATTTTTAACCACCTTGCTAAAAACATTAAAAAGTAATTAAGAAGTATAATTCAATAAAACATTGTAATATTGATGATAAAAAGTGTGGCGTTAGTGTTTTTAAATGTTTTGTATGTAAAACGCATTATTACTGAGTTTCATGCTGGTTTTATTTTGGTATAATTTAATTGGAACCAGTGGTAACTTAAGTATAATTGAATTTTGTAAAATGACGAACCAAAAGTGCTTTTAAGTGCCTACTTGGATAAGGTATAATATTTTTCATTTATAAATGAAAAGTTTCTCGTTAAAAAGACGTAATCTTTTTAAAAATGTATTTGGTAGTACTTATAAAGATAATTATAAATAATACATATTTGTTACTTATAATATTCTACGTGATTCAATAGAATAGATCGTTTGTAACCAAGCTGTTTCTATCTAGTTTTTGTTTTGGTCCATTTGCGTAAAATATACATTTTTTTGTGATATATCTTGGTAATCGGAACACCTGATGGTAAGCAGTCTCTAATGGTCTTAGAAATAAGTGCTGTAAGAAATTAGTCAAACTTAACATCACCAATGCGCCACCAACCTTGGGAGGTAAAACGTGTAATGTATAACCAATATTATGACAAACAGATGTTACTGAAACTAAATTCTCTACTAATATGCGACAGGTATTTTATACTAAAAGCCAAACTAATCTAGTAAACACGCTAACACCTAACTTGATCGATCCAGTTTGAACTGGATTACCGCGGTGGCCGCTACGAAGACAAATTGACTTACATTGCACCTACAGGTACTCGTAGATAAAGTGCAGAGTAGAATGTTAACAGAGATAAATATATATTTTTTTATCGAAAATAAATAATTTTAGCGACAATGTTTTTTATTCACTCGTATTCATTTGTTTTTTATTTGATTGTAATGATTGCGAAATCAATTGCTGTTACTTATTAAACAGTGTGGAAGTCTTCAGTGATGTTGTATACTGTATCATTTACATCACCCCCATGTGCTTTGTGAGCTATGTTATGAGGTAATATAATAAATACAAATTAATTATTATAATTCACATATTTTTCGATATTTGTATTTGTCCATTATTTTTGTTAACTAGTAAAATCTTGTAAAAATTTCGATGACAGCACTCAAATTCACTGATTTGTCAATAAAATAGGGAAGTTGTTAATAGGTATAATGTGGCAGTAAAAAAACTAGTAAAAAAGAACAATGCAAACCTAAAAATAGAAAATAACTTTTTGACTATATGCACAAATTAATACAAGCGGCCAGTACGTAATTAAGACATAAATTAAAGTACTAATTTAACCTCTTTAAATAGTCACACTCAAGATAATAAAATACATATGTGTTTTAGTATCTCGAGCAAAAACTATTTACACAATGGCACGGCCTTGTTCTTCTCTGTATTGATATTACTCTATAATTGTTTCTGATAGTATTAGATACATGATCGCATCTATGTCCATTCAATTTGTTGTTAAGTGTCCTTAACTGAGCTTATATTGGAGCTTACGCAATTGGTAATTTTTGCGACTATTTATAAAAATAGTTTCGTTTTGTTTCTCTCAGTGTTTTTTAAATATTACTGAGAAAAACAAAGTGAAATAAGCAACATTAGTTTGTTTAGCTTATCTTGTCAGGATTTTAATCGAACTCAATATTTCATAATTCAATATAAAGATCAAGGATATGTATATCATCACATTAGAAACTTCTTAAATTATCAGCGTTTCTTTACTTTATGGTCCATGTATTATATACACAAACCTTCTCTCGAATCACTAAAATCCATTGCGTAATTTTAAAGATCTAAGCATACATAGGAATATATTTTGTTTTATACTATGTAATGATTAAGCAATCTATCATTAGTGTTATAGTAAAACTCATCGTCATCAATTTAGCCTGTATCCCACAGCTGGACTAATTGTGACGCCTACTGTCACGTAGTCCAGTGAACTCCTTATTTACAATACTATGGTTTCAGAGTCAAAGTTTCGTCCAGAAGACAACGGTAGTACCTTTGTAACAACATACTATAAGTCGTTATAATTTGTTTGTGAGCAAACTTTAACATATAAACAAAAACAATTACCATTATTTCTTATTCGTAGTTGAAGGTTTCAAGTATTGTAACCGCAATATGTTTGCAATGTATAAAAATACCTTTCCTTAATTACAGTGTAGTTGACTAAAGACAATTAAACAGCAAATATGTGACCTACTTGATTTGAAATCGCAGATTCCGAACGCTCGAGAATTGGATCAATTCGTTTCTCGATAGCGTAGCATGCCCTATATAAAATTTACGTTTTATTATTTGCTTTTATTAATTTCAAAATTGGAATTAATAGTACCGATAACGAATTTTCATATCAGAAGATTTCTATTATTATGATCTATGTCATGTATTCGGAAATGTAATTTGAGAGATGAATGGAAGTTTGGAACTCCAAGATAACATTCACGCCAAAGCCCGTACCTACTTGTTTTCCTAGAATTTCATGCTTTGATTATCAATGTTAGATTAATATTGGATGAGCAGGACTTGAAATTTATAGTAAAATTGACGGATCGTTAACGTATTTAAGTCTAAGTCAAAATAATTATTTAGGACTTTTAAATTATACTTTTATATCCAGACTTCGTAAACATTAAAATCTAAGGAGTATGTTGACTTCGAAATTTGAATTTGCCTTTGTGTTGTTAAAGTTAGTAGTCTAAATAACTAGCGACTTTGATAATTAATAAATTAGAATACAATTCTAATTACATAGTTTAATTCATACAAGGCCTTTCAATGTAATTACAGCGCGAGAGCGCTCAAAGTACAACTAATATTAGTAATAAGACTTAATTGTTATTTCTCAATAATATATTGGGAAAGCAAAACTGAGAGAAATGGTGAATTGTAACCTATGATTGTGGGTTAGAAACGAGTTTATAATAACTCAGATCGTTCTTGGTTTTTATCACCATAAAGGAAATTATCATTAGGAAACTTGCTAGAGCTTTGTGCAAGCCTGTCTGGATAAGCACCACTCACTCATCGGATATTCTATCAGTAAAACAACAGTAAAACAACAGTACCTACTCAGTATTGTTGGTTTCCCCTTTGAAGTTCGAGCTCGTGTAACTACAGGCACAATAGACATAAAATTTTGGTTCCCAAGGTTGGTGGTGCATTAGCGATGTAAGGGATGGTTAATATTTTTACAGTACAATTGTCAATAGGTGGTAGTAACCACTTACCATCAGGTGACCCATATACTCGTTCGGCAACCTAAACAAAACTTAAGTATCGAATAAATATCTACTATAATATTCGTCGTGTATCAACACAAACTCCAAGCCTTGTCTAAAAAAGAAATGAAGCTCGGCGGTGAAGGAAAACATCGTAAGGAAACCTGCATGTACCTAATTCCATAGAAATTCTGTCATTTATGTATTACGCCAACTCGGATTTTAACAGCGTGGTGGAATATATTCCAAACTTTCTCCTTAATGAGAGAGGAGGCCTTAGCCCAGCAGTGGTTAATTTACAGGCTGTTACTTTACTTTTATTTTACATTTTACTTTCAAAAATCATCACAAATCTAGACAATATAATAATCTATTGTCATCTAACATTACGTTATAAATTAAACAAGTTATTATATTTCGATAAAATATCGTTCGCTTATTGAATAACGCATCGCATCACATAAATAATAACAATAAATTATGATATCGTTGCTATTCTAAAAAGCTTTAATTTATACATAAAATAATAATAAAATTAGTTGCAATGTTATAATGGCGCCATTGGTTGCCAATTATCGCTTAGCGGGATAAAATTTGGTTACTGATTCACAATATATCAGCATTTTATACATTATATTTAACTCAATATGATTTTATGTAACATATATAGATTTAGTTATTATATGCAATTAAATATTAAAAATAATTCGGTACATTAATCATTAAAAAAAATATATTAATAGTGTAAGTCGCTTTTTGTCCCAGTGATTCTTTAGTAGACGATAGAGAAGGTGATGACTTTAATAGACTGTATGTAAAAAATCGATTATGCTTTCATTTTGACAAACTTCAGACGTGCAGAAAATTAAGGAAGATTTTTGGTTTCAATTAACAAAATTTAATTACTGGCTGAAAAAAAAATATTGATAAGAGAGTGGCGCATAGGCTGTATCAAAAAAAAAAGAAAAACATTAACAAAATTAACATAAATTGTAATCGACAACTTCCAATTCGGAACGAAATAATGTATCTATATACTATTTGACATTATTAATTTCATTTAAATAAGGGTTTCGAGCTAAATGCGGATGACTTGCAGGTTAAAATTAAATTAAATCAAAACAAAGCCTGTCCGAGGTTTTTTAAAAAGATGAAATAGAACTAAAGCT
The DNA here is from genome assembly GCF_905220365.1 of Vanessa cardui. NCBI lineage: Eukaryota > Metazoa > Arthropoda > Insecta > Lepidoptera > Nymphalidae > Vanessa > Vanessa cardui. The sequence goes on along the minus strand of NC_061125.1, from coordinate 10,528,372 downwards.
AAGGACAACTAGTTATATTTGAATCTTATAAGTAATACTTAGAGAGTCGAGATGGCCCAGTGGTTAGAACGCGTGCATCTTAACTGATGGTTGCGGGTTCAAACCCAGGCAGGCACCGCTGATTCAAGTGCTTAATTTATCTTTATAATTCATCTCGTGCTCAGCGGTGAAGGAAAACATCGTGTGGTAACCTGTATGTGACAAATTTCATAGAAATCCTGCCACATGTGCATTCCACCAACCCGCATTGGAACAGTGTGGTGGAATATGTTCCAAACCTTCTCCTCAAACGGAGAGGAGGCCTTAAGCCCAGCAGTGGGAATTTACAGGCTGTTGTTGTTGTTGTTGTTGTTGTATAAGTAATACTAATTTTTTTCTCAAAAGAATCTTTTACAATTACTATTTACTCTAGTACAAGTTTTGATCTATACAGTTATGTAAATTATATAATCAGACTGCATTCATATAATATATAAAATCCCAATTTCATTTTAACGTTAATATTGGACTCATACAAAGGAATATAATTTACATTATTTTAGGTAATCAGTAAATAAACACACGTAGCTGATTAGTGTATCCATTAAAGTAATCTACCATTTATAATTTGCATGAATATACGAATATTGGTGATGTTTATTGAACTTTATTCTGCCGTGTATTCGGTTGTAACCCTTAATGTAGACTGCTGAACTCAATACCCAAGTAATTAGTGCAGTGTGGTTGAATGTAGCTCTAATTAGGTGAATTCTGACGTTCTGCGCTCTTGATGTTCAAGTTACAAGAGTCAGCCAGATTCATGAAATACATCAAAGGCGAATTGGAAATTTTAATCAGTTCTACGTATTGATTTTTTTAAATTAAGTTTTCTTTACGTTTATTTTTGCCAAATAAAATATACGTATACATTATAAACTATCAAAACACTACGTATTATAAAACAAAGTCGCTTTCTCTGTCCATATATATATATCTTTAAAACTACACAACGGATTTTGATGTGGTTTGTTTTTTATAGCTAGAATGATTCGAGAAGGAGATTTTTATCTATAATACATGGAAAATTTAGTAGAAAACACTGATCATTTTCGAAATTTCTACTGTGATTTTTTATCATCGCACCCGTGTGAAGCCCGGGCGGGTACTAGTAAAAGATAAAACAAAGTCTATCCTTGTTGTTGTCTATCCTTTCATACAATAAACACTTACCTACGAAACCAATTATTTAATGGTTGGTATCATATAATGTATACCTAATTAGTAAGATACGTAAAATAATGTTATGTTTTAATTTAACGGAGACACAAAAATAAGAGGTATAATAGTTATTGAAGTTTTTATCTAAAACAAGCTAAACTTGTAAATTTTTATGAAAAAAATATAAAACTTTTAATTTAAAAAAATCTATGATAATTATGATATGACATTATTTTACAGTTCCATTTAAAATAATAATAATGCAATTATTTATTGATGTTGAATATAAAACGAAATTACAAATGACGAGTGTAAAATTCATGTTCAATTAACCCAGACTGCCTCCGGTGCACCTCATCACTATTGTGTTACGACAATAAACGAAAATTGTCATAACGTCATACGACTGGGTGCCATTAAAAATTCCATCACAGCGTATTGCTTGCGGCTGAGTGCCGTTTCAATGGTTCAACCAAGGTCACACAAAGGCAGTATTCACAGCTTTTCAAAAGAAAGTGAACCTGTTATCATGAAATAAAAATGATCAATCTTTAAAGCGATTGACAGATAAATTTGAACTTTATACACAACGACATAAGATTTATATATGACCGACAATGTTCATGCTTTACATCCCGTAGGAGCAATATATTTGATAGCATAGAGATATCGTTTGACGGTGACGTTGTACGTGGACTTTTGAAACCTACACCGAACTTTCGGGTTTAATTTTCGGCAACGCGGACTTTTTAAATTATTCAAAAATTGCCTTCAATGAAAGGATGGTTTGGTACTTTTTAAAACTTCGACAAAGATAAATTGAGCAGTAGCGCATATTAGCCAAGTATTAAAAGTTTTAAGTTAGCAAAGAATGCTGGTAATGTAACGTCATATATTTGAATCTAAACCGATGAACTAATCTCTTCTTACTATTGAAAAACGAGACGAGTTACGAGAGTAACCTTAGCCTTCAATACGGTATTATGACATTAATATCATAATTCATATCACCTTATTATTGCATATTATTAATAAAGCAGGAGCTGTTGAATTTACTTTATTATATAAAATTATTATTGTAATTAATTGATCAATAATTTGTAAAACTGTAATTAATATTGTTTTATATGGCATAGCATTTAATACTGGCATGTAACACTCTTTCTTATTTTAAATGTGATTGAGCTGTCATTAGAAAACAATTGGACGATTGGCGTGGCGTTGTATCAAAAGATAGAGAGATTATAATATTATTTTGGCCATCCCGAACTACTGAAATTACAATACCCATATCAATCAAATAAATAAAATGTTCAAGGTCAAGTATATTGTCTTTATGTTTCTTTCTTTATTAAAATGCGTTGCACAAAAATGTAGCTCTTGTAAAATTATATCTTTATCAGATAATGAACCAATGATTCATTCAAATTGCAATAACCACGCCGTTGAAAAGTAATGTACTTAAATTTAATTTTACACATTAAATTTACTTTTACATCATGACAAAAGTTACGAAATATATGAAATAATTCTCATAACAATGAGACGCGTAGTTAATATTTAATTTATAATATGTATTGATTTACTCACAATATTTGTTGAGTTGAGTACATAGACATAACATAGCTCTATTATTTGATTGATTTTGTATTGGAACTAGTAAGCCATATAAACTAGTACATTGCTAATTCATCAAGCTTAGTCTTTCGTAATATAGATGATTGAAGGATAAAAGCGACTCTATTTCATATTATATAACGTTGTCAAATTTAATGGAAATGATAATTATCTAACGAATATAAGTATATACATATGTTTATTGTTATACTATTTACTTAAGTGTCAATCACTGGTTAATCCACATAATCCACAATCAGCTAGGAAAATTAAGAAAAGAGAGTAAACACACACATCTATAAATGTAATTAAATTTGAGTGTCTGTTTGTAACATTTAAATAACCGCTTTTCACTTTATATGTATGCGTACGTCGTGAGCACAGTTAATTAAAAATGATCTTAAAAAGTGTTATTTTAAAAGCGTGAATACTAGAAAGAGATAGATAGGTCTCCTCGAGGGGAGATCCTCAATTCCTTACGCGACTATTTCAGAACATGTTTTCTCCAATGGTTATCGATTCTTGGGGAAAACTTGTTTTAGAGTGGAGACCGCGTCTCAGGTAGGTACGATGGAGTGACGATTTGCGCAACATATCTCGCAGGAGCTGGATACGAGTAGCCGAAGAAAGACCTCAGAAGTGTGGAATTGTGGACGAATATGGGCTTCTGATGACTATTTCTGCCATTTCACTGTAATGCAAGCCGCGTGAAATAACTTCGTTCAAAAAACCTTTGCAAATCAAAATTAGTGCGATTCATATATTTATCAATTAAATCGTCTGGAACATTAGGCATTAAGATTACACATATTAATGTTTCTATGTCAAGAAAATGATAAATAGAGCTGTTGGGCATACCTACACATTTGTAACTGATTTATCTATCGTGGGGTGCGTAGCTACTAAATGAGCCGGCAAGCGCAGATATACTGAAGCATAATAAATTAAATATTGTGAATAAAGACAAATAAGTTATGAAACATAACTCAGTTAAAGATATTGTAGGTTTTATATATCAAAACAGATACTCAATCTTTCTTATTTTAGACTTGATAAGTATGGACTTGGTTTTGGTTTGTTATCATTTATTTGATCGTTTTGATTGCATGTTTTTATTTTGCAGACAGCATTTGATTTTTTTTAATGTTTCTGACTATCACCATTTTTATGTAGAAATGTGTGCAGTAATAGTAATAGGTTGGGGAAAAAGTTTCTTCGTATTTTATATAAAAATTCAAAAAGTTTTTTTTATAGTTTATTTACATTTGACTAAAGTATGTAGGTGCCATTTTGTTCCATAACTTTTTGCCATCTTGTTGGTAGTGACATGATCCCATTGCTGTAAAAATTTTGGGGCTTCTGATCGAAAAATTGCGACAAGTGGTTTTGGCAGTCCTCTCGTGATGTTAACCTGACACTGCCTAAGGAATTCTGCAGAGACCGAAACAGATGAAAATCTGAAGGTGCAAGGTCAGCACTATACGGCGGATGCATTAATACCTCCCAGCCAAACTCTCGTAATTTTTGTTGAGTGGCTAAATATGTGTGAGGTCTAGCGTTGTCATGGTGAAAAACCACACCCCTTCTGTTGATCAATTCTGGCCGCTTTCTCTCAATTTCTTGCTTCAATCTCATCAATTGTTCGCAATACAGTTCTGAATCGATGGTCCTGCCGGGCGGTAACAGCTCATAATGAATGATGCCCTTCCAATCCCACCATACACACAGCATTACCTTATTGCGAGTTAATCCGGGTTTTGCCACAGTCTGTGAAGCTTGACCGGCCTTTGACCACGATCTTTTTCGCACGTTCTTGTCGTATGTGATCTACTTTTCATCACAAGTTATCAGCTTCTTCAAAAATGGTTCGGTTTCATTACGTCGTAATAAAGAATCACAAATGAGTACACGGTTCATTAGGTTTCTTTCAGTGAGTTCATGAGGCACCCATATATCGAGCTTTTTTGTGTACTCAGCTTTATTCAAATGAGTCAAAACCGTTTTGTGGTCAATTGCCAGTTCTTCAGCTACATCGTAACTACTAATATACCGATCTTGCTCCACTTTTTCAAAAATGGCATCAATTTTGTCCGTAACAGGGCGACCAGAGCGAGATGCATCTTTGATATCAAAATTTCCGGCTTGAAAACGCTTAAACCAAACTTGCGCAACTCTCACAGATACTGCATTAGGTCCATAAACATCACAAATTTTTTTCGCGGCTTGAGTTGCATTTTTACCTTTTTTATAGTAAAATTTTAAAATGTATCGAATTTCTTCTTTAGATTCACTCATTTTAACAACAACAAAAACAAATGAAAATCACACAAATTCCTAATTTGAATTTGGAAGTGCCTTCTTTAAAATTAAAACTTTTTAATGATACCAAAACCAGCCAGATACAAATGGTATAGCCAAAGAGATTTTATTACAAGTTCATACATACTATATGCGAAAAGACTTTTTCCCCAACTCAATATTTATTTTAAATTAGTGGGCTGCTCTCGAGACTTCACGTTGATAAAATTGTTTTTTACAAATTTTGAAATGATTTTGTTTTTATTTAATGTCATTGTAAGCTGACAATGTCTTTTCCTACGATTTCCATTTGTTTTTTTTTTTATACAGCCATAGCTCATAGGTATAGTCACATTTTTTCGCTCTCTAAAATTAATTCTTTGTTAAATCATAATCTGGTGTGACACAAAAATGTATTCATTTTTGCCCTCCAGACTTAGATATTGAGAATTTCGGCGAAAAATCCCAATAAGTTTTTACGACCCGACTTGAATCGAAAATCGCGTCACCTGTGACCTTATATCAGGCCACTGTACCAAGAAGGTCATATACCAAACAAAAATATCATATGGATTTCTTACTTAAAAAATGGCATTTTGTCAAAGCCGGGTAGTTAGAATAATAATATAATCAAAATCAAAATAAACTTTATTCAAGTGGGCTTTTAAAAGCACTTTTGAGTCGTCATTTAACAATTAAGTGAAGCTACCACCGGTTCGGAAAGTAGATTCTACCGAGAAGAACCGGTAAGAAACTTAGTAGTTACTCTTTTTCAACATTTAAAAAAATACAGTTATGATAGTTACTACAATTATTTAAATTAATATATCCTGCCTGGAAGTCAACAGGTATTAATTCCACGCTTTTTTATCATCTACAAAATCTTGTATCGAATAATATGCCTTTTGAATTTACGAAACGGCATAGTTAAAAATGTCTGCGGAATTTTATTATAGAAAGGGATACCTTGCCTCAAGAAAAATTTATTGATATATGACTAAAACCCTAATTATTGATAAAATTTCAGCAACTCTAAAGTTTGTAGATCCCCCTAAATTGTCAGGGATGACAGAGTTATCACCTCACCCGTGTCTTGATTGCGTATTAAGTTATCAATGTGGTTATCGTTAATTAGGTTTGATGGATTAATCGATATCTGTGTAGTTTGGTAGCTCAGTGTAAGTGTAATTGTAAAACCGTTGTGTTATAATTTGAAAAACCGTGACGTGGCGATATTTGATTAAATTGATTGTTCAATATTCGAAATTTGAATTAATATTTTGATGAAAACAAATATGAATTTGCATTTATCGAACTTTTTTTTTCTCTACTATTTTTTTTTTATTGACAGCACTTAAGCCTGTGTGCGTTGTGTAAATGTTTATTTAAAATAATTATTTTTATTTAATTCTAATTGTCTTTATAAATGCACAAAGCATTTACAAAGACATTCATCGTTAAAACGATTATAACATAATATTAATTAATTATGAAAATAGGCTTCATTCAAAATCTATTTAATACACCCTTGCATAATTTTCAAAGAAACCTTTCCTAGCATAGTTAATGCTATGAATTCTGCAGTTGCTAGTATAGAACAAAACACAAAGGGGAATTAACCACGAGCTCGCGGTATTACTTTCGATTTCTCGTTTCTTTGACTCAAAGACTCAAAGGAAAAGCGGCGCTAAGTAAATCCAGTTAATAAAGCTTCATTCATTGTCAGTAACTAAGTTTTGAGATAAGTTATTAATATTAAAGTGAATCTTTATAACTTTTCAACGGATTAATCTATTATCTTGAATATGAATGAATAAGTAAGCAATTTTAAGTGAAATGGTTTAGTGGTTGAAATATAATAGAGTTTTGGGTTCAAGTGTAGCACGCACTACTAAAAATTCACGTGTTTTGTGTTTCGTACACAGAAAATACACTTTTCTCTTGTGCAAAAACAAACTGCACAAAGCGCATTGGCGAAGCGTAGTTATATGCTCAACTCCTCAAAAGGACAAACTTATAGAGGCTGTTACTTTTAATTATATTACAATTATCGAAGTTTGAATTTAGGTGAATTGTATTCCAATGCCACAGATTTATTATTATTATACTATCATACATATATTACATAAAGGTTGGAGTGAGATGGATGAAGTTGCGTACCGCCTTTACTCAGTTAAGAGACATTTGCATTTAAAAATGTCATACAAAATTTTTCTCTTAAAATTTTATGCGAAACATTCATGTATTTGTTTGTCAAAAGTATTAGTAAATTATAGACAAAGAACATGAAATATAAATTACAAATTATATTTTCATACAAATATCAGCATGTATTTGGTTTACCTGTGGATATACGAGTGTATAGACTATCACAAGATTAGCAAGAACACCCCTCGCGGTGTAACGTTACTTTTGATATTGAATTTCCTGAGGTAAATATAAAACCTAACACCGTTGGTATAGCCTTCGATTTAATTTGACATGGTATTATGATTACTTTATGACATTTTTTAAATCACATCGTCCTATATCAGAGAGTATTCAAGAATATGCATTGTCTTCAACTTAATATAGTATAATATATAATATAGATGATAAAAAAGCGTGGGGCTAATACCTGTTGACTTCCACGCAGGATATATTAATTTAAATAATTGTATTTAACTAACATGACTTTGTATTTTTAAATGTTAAAAAAGAGTACCTATTGAGTTTCTTGCCGGTTCTTCTCGGTAGAATATACTTTCCGAACCGGTGGTAGCTTAACTTGGTTGTAAATTCAAAAATTTTTGGAAAAGCCTACTTGAATAAAGAGTATTTTGCTTTGATTATGATTTCGATCCGTCTTAGCTCACTTTATCATGTAAAACTTGTCTACTATACTATTAGAACTGCTAAGTATCTAGCCTCGTTCGGTTATGTCAATTGGAAGGTAAAGCCAAATTGTCATCAAAATGTGATCAGTAAGGCAATACAATATTTCACGTCGGCCCATCACCTAAGACAGGGCGCAAATTCGGCCTCACATGAAATACAGTTCCATATGTATATGCAGTTGTTCTTCTTAGCAATAAGGACAACTTCTTTGGCTGGACAAAATCGTAAAACAAATCGATACATCTAATACAACTTTTTATCTATAATAATATATGTATTTAGTATAGATCAAAATGTATATTATATGTGATAGGATAAGTGGCTTGTAAATGGACTAATAATAAAAGTAATTGTTTATTTTTAAATTTTATTTAAAATTTTAATTGCTAGTTAAACAAGCACATTGTGAAGCTATATCGATATTGTACGTCTATTTAAATTGTTATCCTATTCTCAAAGATTAAAATTTAATAGATTATGATTTTTTTGTTGGTCCACAATATTCATTGAAATATGTTATCGCTCCGTACAATAACGATTACATTTTGTCTTGGCTTGCAAGTTATTATAACATGATTATTAATTATTATTATATATTATGATTAGCGATTTTAAAATCATCAGTAATTTGTGAGAAAATTTTGATATAATATTTTATTTTCCAAGTTTGGCGCGTTTGTGATCTATGGAACGGTTAAAATATTTAAAAGCACTATGTCTTTCGGCTGTGGCTTCCTCTACCATAGCTGCTTACAAAAATGTTGTATTAAATATGCATAAGCGTTAATGAAAACATATAAGTATGTTACTTACTACTAAAACCTAAGAAAATAAATAAATGAAAATAAGGAATGAAATAAAAATTCATGTAAACATTTTACACAAGATTTATTTTACGCTAACGCAAATAAATACTAATACATCAGATTTTTGTGCTACGTAACCACTTTAATTATAGGACCTTCACATATAAGTTCTGTCAATTACTTTGTCACTCTCAAATACCCTCCATAAACAGCCTCTCTTTATTACCATTAAGTTAAAACAGCCTAATATAATTTATCAATTAAATACCTTAAGACAAAGACTTAGGAGTTATTTTTCATTAATGGAAACATACCTTTAAGTCGTTACAGTCTAAAAAGCAATAACTCGTAAAAGACAAATAAAAGGACGAGCAACTCGCAAAGTCGACACCTTCGCCAAGTTTTTTTCCAAAACTCGACTTATTTACTCAGACTCGGGTCGTATCTGTTCGCAAACTCAAATATCTCCTGCCCCGGCTGCTCTTTACGATCCTTGTACATTTAAGCGTTAAATGTTTACAACGAGGATTAGCATATTGTCGCATCCCTCGTTGTGACTTTTCGTCCTTTTGCTTTATCAAATATAAAAAACAAATACTCTTATGTCTTACGTGATGATGTGACATGTGAAATTTGATTAAAATTCATACATATTACATAACTCACGCGTTTCCTTTTTTTTTAAAAAGCTATGTTTTTGTAATAATTTTATCATCATCATTTTTATTTTATGGAGGTATGTACAAGTCACTCTATAAAGAGTTCTCTACATAGAGTTTTCTATATAGAGTACTACTCTACTCAATATAGAGTTAGAGAGTATTCTATCACCAAACTAGAATATTTATTAATATTGTTGTATTCCGGTTAGAAGGGTTTGACTTACCCTTCAAACCGGAACACAACAATACTATAGTCTGTATAACTGGAAACAAAAGACGATTGCAGATTGGTAAGGAATGGTTAATGTTTAAGAATGGCGATTACCACGCACCATCAGATTTCGGATATTCTGGTATATATCAACATGTAAAAACTTTTCTTAGATGAAATTAAACTTAGGTAATATTTCAATTGTAAATAAAAATAACGTAAACGTAAACATATAATTTAACTGAAACAATCTTGGACTCGAAATTAATGTTGCAGATGAAAGTGAGACCGAAAAAAATTTAATTTTTTGTTTTGCAAGAACTTTCCTCGTAAAATAAAGTTTCGACTTGTTTCATAAAATTCAGATGAATTGTTTCAAAACAACCTTTGGCGTTTAACAAAGAAGAGAATAATGTAATTTCACTGGACACTCTCTAGAGAAAAATTGCTGTTCTATAACATAACGTATCTCTGTATATAAAGTCGTGTTTATCTTATGTATTAAATATAAATATATCGATGCAAGATCTTTTTTGCATATTTTAAAGAAGTAAAGTATCAACGGATATAGTGTTTATATATATGGATATGTGAAACAACTAAAAAACCTCCTTACGATACGTCACTGGTAGAGTATGTACTGGTGGTAACTATCTCGACATGCCTTTAAGCGTTCCTACTGGAAAACGCAGTTACGCGTCCCCAATATATGAAGCGAGGGTATATGTTGAGTTCTCTGGCCGAGTGCCAGAATGCCTACAAAAAAACCAGCGGCACGAGCAAGTTACGTATCCAGACAAGCTTGCTTAAAACTTTGCCTTTTGCCTATCTTCTTTACCTTAACTTCTTCCATGCGTTTCGTTTTTGTCAAATAGAAGCATGGAATAGTCATTTTTGAAACTCATGAGATTTTTTACATTAACATCGAAATTGAATTATTTTTTGGTCCTCGATCACGTGGTTGATTGTTTTATAATTAATTTAAAGAATCATCAAAAGTATAACACCTCGCCTCATTGCCTCCACTGGTGACAGGAGGACTGGTTCGTTTTTTGCCCAGAGTATCGGAATTGCGATTCAACGGGGAAATGCTGCTAGCATTCTTGCCATCATTCAACGCGGTCAAGGTTTATACAGTAACTAGTTTTAGTTCATATTTGTATATATATTTAAGCATTTAATGTTGTTAATTACACAAACATTAACCCATATAAAAAATCACGATTAATTTTGTTCTTCCAACTTCCAACAACTTCCTTTGAAGTTCAGATTTATATATTTAAACAAACCGATGTATATAATTTGTTCAGTAATAAAAACTTCGGAGAGTAAACCACGAAATAGCGTATTGTACTTCTATTTTTATGTCTCAGCCTTCAACTTCTTGTGCGAGTTTATTTTATACTCAAATTCTTGTGATGTTTCCGCTTTATGTTTATAGCTGAAATTAAGAAAACAAGACATGAGGTTTATATTCGAAAGATCATGAATTTTTAATATCTTGACTTTTAGATGTAACGTTTATAATGATCATATTGTTTAGTCTCTTTCAAAGATAAATTGTATGATGTAAACGTTTGTTACAGTGAAAGAAAACACATAAATATGAAATAGAATGTTAAAATATTTATTTTTTCTATGTGGATTGCTATTATTCTGAAAATAACAATTCCAACATTGAAAACCAATCAAATACAATTCAAGTAATAATAATGAGCCAATAAATAAACAATATTAATTAGTAAAGCGGAATATTTTCGTAATTTTATTACATAAGCGCTCAATGCCGTTCCTAAAAATAGATTAATAATTGACGTCAAGAAATTTTGTCTTGCAAGTTTTGTATTTACTTCTCGTATATGTAATGTTTCTGTAAGTAATTAATTATATGTGGGCAGCCCTCTTCAAGATGGACGGTGTACAGTCGCAGTAAAAAAAACCTTCATCAGTTTTCAAATGCATTCCCTTATGGAATCTTAAACTATTAGTACCTTTTGAATCTAAACATCAAATCATTGCGAAGCGACAATCGGCACAGCGGATTGTCGCTCATTCTGAGCACACAAAAATTGATCTTAAGGTGACGAACCTTTTCTTATCCCGACTGAATAAGAGGCTGATGTAAGTTTTAGCTGCAAATCTAAATAGCCCTTACTGCTCTTTATGATAGTTTACAATTTTTATGACTGAAAAGTTATAACAATCAAGTATATGCAAGCATATTAAACTACAAAAGACAATCAAAAATAATAAAAATACTGAAAAGGCACGGACAACACATCTCCGGAGATTCGAAAGTTTAAAATTTTGTTTAAGTTGTGAAAACATTTTGACTTTACTCGTTAAGATAAATTTAAAACTTTTAAATACTTCTTTGTTATTTTAATCACACACATAAAGGTAAGTAATTACCTTAATGCTTATCACAGATATTCAGTACCTAACTAGGGGAAGACTTAAGCAAATACACAAATCACGCAACCCTTTCGTACGGTGACACTTGATTCTCTCTGAATAATTGCATTCGCTCGCCTCAATTTACCCGATAAGGTTGATTACACACATCAGGCAAAACAATCTTTACACCTATAACATTAAACGATTTCGATCAAAAAGTTCGTGAGAATCAGATATCCTCAATTATGCAACAGGTTTAATTCTGACATTTTTTGTTTAGATTTGGTTCAATTAACTCCACCATACGTCGCAGAATTCAGCGAAATGCTATAAATAAAATGTATAATCAAATAAAATATATCCTACAAAGTAAATATAATACAATGTAAGTATAAATACAGATAGTATGTATCTACTTACTGGTAGGGACTTGTTGGGTAAAGCCCGTCTGGGTACGTACTAGCAACTCATTAAATAATTTGCTGCCACTAATACTTAGTACTTTTTGACACAATGAACTTATCTGAGTTCCCTTAGTTTGACGGCGCTTTGGCTATGTAAGGAAATGTTAAGATTTCCTACAGTGCTAATGTCTATGGGCGATGGTGTACACTTAATATCTCTATTTGCCCGTCCGTTGCGTGACTATTAGATAAAAAAACAAGCACACACACTCACACATAGGCTCGAAAATCGAGTTGGATTAACAATATATGTTGCATTTGTCTGTCGAGGTACCAACAAACACCTGTAATTAAGAATTAATTTAAAGTAAATAAAATAAATCTAGCGATTTACTATTTTAAAAAAACATAGAAAGAATTGCCATCCTATTAGATTGCAAAATTTGTGAATTGTATATTTTTTTGTTATTAGTCGCTATAGCTAACACTAACACACAAATATAGTATAAGACAATAATATTTTTTGTATATACGTCTCATTTCGCATACTCTTATTACATAGTTAAAAGGATGGAAATCCTCGATATGATAGTCCTCAGTGGCATACATACGACGTGTTGTATTTAGGTAAAAATCTAAAATTCACGAGTCATGTAACACGTCCGTAATGATTACATGTTTATCCTCACGACAGATAGCAATGTTAACGACAAGACTTTAATTTTATCTGTTACGTTTGCGCTCGCCCTAATTGTGGTTCCCCCACAAAGCCGCTGATAAGGTTGCAAGTTTATTTTAGGGGTGTAATGCGATACGCTGTAATCGTTGGCGTTTTGTTCTAGGTGTTGCTTTATAGGCCACTTGAAATTCCACGCAGTAATTACTATGTATTTTATTATTTAATACGAGACTAGGAATATAACGTTAATTCATTCTGCACTTTAGCAGCAGGCTTGAAATAAAAATTCATAATAATGATTTTAGTATTGATTGTTTTTAAAAACACGCTGTATATTATAGCTCTTATACGTGTGCTACAAATATTGCTTTTTTAATCCATACTTATATTGTAAATGCGAAAGTAACTCTGTCTACAAATAGTGTAGAGCCTGAGAAATGAAATACGCTACTTTAAAAAAAACCTGTTGTAAACAAAGAGGTCTTACAGCAATTTAATATTTTAAGTTAATTTGTAACTATATTCATATTTTCTTGGGTAACAGCTAGTTGCCAATAAAATCACTATGCAAAAAAACCCTATCTTCACGATGACGTTATCCTGCATCGTATTATTGTCATAACAATTTAGCCAGTAAATTTACTGATAACGATACTGACCTTATGATGGTAGTAAATGTTGAAACTGTGATTCTTCTATAGAACTACTAAAATTTAGAGTTCTAAATTGTTTCGATGTAGCAATAGTGATGGATTTCCTTTTTAAACTAAAAGTCTTTTCACGATATAATTTGGCGGAGGGTCAGACGGTCTACATGATGGTAACTAGTTACGATCGCATATACATGTCTTATATCGGCAATGCACCATCAATAATGAGAACTAATGTTATCCCAAGTAAGTATTTTGGCATCACCATTCAATATCCACCTTTCGAACCAGGACCAATACTAAGTACGAGTAGGTACCTTTTTTATGTTATAGGTGCCAAACGAGCAAGAGGCTCACCTGATGGAAAGTGATCACCACCGCCCATGGACATCTGCAACACCGGGTGGCTTCCAGGTGCGTTGTCGACCTTTAAGGAAAGAAACCTACCAGGCAAGCACATAGCAATAACACCAAGGAAAATTCTTCAATGGCATATAGGAGAGGTAATAACCTCTACAAAGATCTACACAACCATAGGCCAGGTATCACGCGAACATGCTCAATATACCGATACGAGATTAAAGAATCAAAAGCAAAGGTGTCGGCTTTTGTACACAATCTTTTAACTAAACTAATTTGACAATACTAAAAATCTTATCTTGTTCTCTTTGTTGAGTTAAAAAAAGGATAACAAGTCTTGTAGTCTTGTTTAATTAGTTTCGTTTAGAGATTGTGTACTATAGAATCGAGAGTAATAAATTTCTGTTTAATTTTTTTTTCTTTTCAATGTCGTTTTATTTTTCGTAACTAAGATCGTGCTAGATTTATAGTGTATAAGCAATTCTTTTATTATTATTTTTGACGAGTAGACCAGTATTTTATTTTTATATTTGCTCTTCCATCCAAAAGTCTTAAACAAAATCTAATTATAATCCTGTGAAGATGAGGTGGAGAGGTAGTATATAAATATTTATTATTTACTTCCAAGGTGGCTTACATGCTCCAAAATTAAAATTTACTTTATTTCTGTTGACTTATATATGGTATTTGAATCATTTATTGATTGTTAAAATATAAACTGGTCTGAAGATGATAGTATAGATTAAAGTTTAAACAATAAATGTTATTGAAAGTAAACGATTGTCAACACGTAATGTGACTTTTTTAAATCGATTCGATATTTAAAAATTTCCTTGAAAGTCAATAAATCTCCCTTACCGGAATGTGTGGTTGGCTCATAAAATAACATTGGTGGCTGCGGAACCCGCCGGCCGCAGTGGGGTGGCAGCCAATATAAATTCCGTTCGTTATTAGGTGTCGAAGAATTAGGGTCACATTGAAGAATTATATTGTTTATTGAAAATGTAAAGATTATTGGTTTTTTTTAACGTCGCCTAAAATATGATATCGTTTTATGAGTGTGGTACAAATATAAAATCATTTTCTCTGTCAAATTAAATATTAAATTGTACTCAATACTATTACGAGGATGATAGCACTGGTGTTTAATGGATCGGGATGGTGAAAGGTGCTTTAACGCTTTTTAAACAAGAAGATGATAAATATGCTCAATAGTGCATCTATAGGCTACTTTAATTAAAACGGTTTATCATTTTTTTCCTCATTCACAAAAAATATTAATCCTCAAAGGAATATTCATAATCACCAAAGTAATAGTTTATTTTAAGCGTACTTATAAATATTTATTGTTACGTAGTTAATTAAAGAAAATATAATTTTTTTGTATAAAATATGTTACATAAAATATAGAAATATAGAACTTATATCTCTCATCACAGTAATGATGACGACATGATTATGACAAATATTTAATAACGTCATATTATATGTATGTATTATGTATATATATGTATTTATATGTATGTATGTATGTATTTGTATGTATGAATGTAAGTATGTATGTATTTATTTATATATGTACGTATGCATATTATTGAATATTTATTACTGTTATTTATTTTGGTATGCGTTTAGGTTGTATTTATTTGAAGAGTATCTCAAATTGCACCATCCTATACTGTCTTCCAAACACAATCCTCTAAGCCAAGGTAGTCTGGAAGAAATGGCTAATAAGCCATAAAGCCACCTTTTGTTTCACCATTAGTTTATTAGTTTGTATATTCTGTAATCGTTTGTGATTGTAATTGTGGTGTATAAAAAATGTTAAATAAATAAAATATGTATCAGGTCCTGTCGTCATATCTGCTCCCGGCAAAAATGCACTGTTCATTATATGAGTAGTTGATACAAGTTTATTTCATTGAGCAACAACTGTTCCACTGGGTTCACTAGCATTGACCTCGCAGCTATTCAACCGTCGTTACAAATTTGCTACAACAAGGAAAATATTCCAAGTCATAAAGAATCTGCAATCCGCCCGTTCTTTTATTAATGCCTTTAATGAAAGGGAATATTGCCGACGAATTCGTAATTGGGCTTCAAAGCGGGGTCTTATTCTCAACATTCGTCAAATTAAATATGACTTTGATTTTTTACTTAGCTTCAATGTACGCTATAGCCATTTTCTACTCAACCTACTTTTTATACTAAAAGTAGATCGCTCTTGATTTTCTTGCAACTTGCCTTCTGAAGAAGGTATTAAGATCCAACTTTGGTCTATATTGAAATGTCACTTCAAATTCACGGTCTCGTCTTAAGGAATTCTCTTACTTTTATTGGTCTGTTGTGTACTGTTCTTAGATATATTATTCCCTTGTCTCACTCCAATTCATCTTAATCACTTTTGTATTACAGTCCGTAAAATATAACGTGCTCTAGAAATATTGACTGAAGATTTCCCTTCATATTCTTAATTTTAAATTTAGGATAAAGTGCATTATGTTTTTATAAGTGAGGGAAGTTAATATAAAACTTTTAATTGTTATAAACAATAATTTTACTTGATATTTACGAAAATAAAAAGAGATAAAGTATATTTTTTGAAACGTTGCTTTCCAAATTTGGAGGTATTGCGTTATTCTGAATTATTACAATTTATGATAAAATATCGAATACGTTCATAATACCATTACTTTCAAGATATTAAGAAAGCATCTAGTGAATTTTACTCGAGTGATATAAAATTACATCCGTGATTATCACGGGAACCGACCACTTAAGTGTTTATTGCGACGATTAGGCGAAAAATGCGTAGTTAGTTAGCTGCAGTTATGCGCAAGCGCAATAAGGCTATTTATGAAGACATTTTATAATGCAGACATTTTTATGAACCATATTATTATATTATATTGTACATATACATAAGAAAAAACTTGCAAACGAAAATAATAAAATGGAAAATTGTATACTATTAGGTGTTTTAGTAGATTCGTCGGAAAAACTTGATCATAGATATGAGAAGCGGAAAAATCAACAACAAAATATTTTAGCGTAGTGAACGAAATTCATCTAAAACCGTTATTAACAATTTGAGGAAAACACACATGATTTTTCTTCTCCTATTTTATTTTTTTTAATAATGTCATGGTACCAATAAAGTTAATCTATAGTCAACAAAAATACGCTAGGTATATTTCAGAATATTGTTAATTCAAACAAAAGCTCACGGAATGTTGAGAAAATTTGTAAAGATATACCAATTATGATATACCAAGTTATGTTTTAGTATTTAGTAAACTTTAATACATTTACAGTCTGTAAATTTTCCACTGCTGGCCTAAGGCCCCCCTTTGATGAGAAGGTTTGGTATATTCCACTACGCTGTTTCAATACGAGTTGGTGGAATACATCTGTGACATAATTTCTATGAAATTAGACACATATACGTTCCCTCACGATGTTTTCCATAACCGCCGAGCAATGAACAATTGAGCGTATTAATTATTTGAGCCTCACTTATATAAATTAAAACTTATTACAAACTATTTATAGTCCTATCACCATTATGTAAGTATCAAAAAAGCTTCGACCAATATTTGTATAGGTCGTTGAACTCTGCTTCAATTGATCATTCCCAAATTAATATAAAACTATCAAAAATTAGCTAAAAGTCGATGTACATGTTTGATTCGTTGAAATTGTCTTAATATCCGGTTTACGTATATTTTTAGAGTCGAGATGACCCAGTTGTTAGAACACGTGCATTTTAACCAATGGTTGCGCGTTCAAACTTAGGCAAGAACCCAACACTAAATTTTCATGTGCTTAATTTCTGTCTAAAAGCTCATGCTCGGTTTTGATATACGGTGAGAAACTGTGGTTAATTTCAATGAAATTCTGCCACAGGCGTATCCATACCGCACTGGAGCAGCGTGATGGAATATGTCCTAACTCTCCTCAAAGGGAGAAGACGCCTTAGCCCACCAGTGGGAAGTTTACAAGTTATTACTGTGCTGTTGGCTGCTTATTACTACGAAACGCAGTAATGCTTGACGTTTTCTTAATTACTAACATATTTATTTAACTTCTTATTTACTTTTTGTTCTAAGTAGTCTTTAACGGTCAAAACTACATTTTGCGTCATTTCCTATTAAATAATTAAGACATACTAATCTACTCTAATATTATATATAATACTATAATATATATAGCATATATTATGTGTGTGATAGATGATATTATATTCAAATAATAAAATAAAATATCTCAATTTGAAATGCATTTTACAAGCACTTTTAGATGTCAGTTCCGATACCACTGCTGGTATAGTTGCAGTATCACTTGATCGGCGGGTGATTGAAATTCATCCGTTTTTTTTATAAATCCAACCAATTTTTTGTTCATATCTATGACACTGTAATTTTTGAATGATATAAATTTAATTCCACAGCATTTATGATAAATCGACGGTAAGAATCTATCAGTACGATTTGATAGAACCAAGATAAAAACCCAAAACTTTGTACCACTCATAGGAGTAGTACAAAGTTATTTGAGCCTCACTTATACGTAAGCGTATAGACTCTTACGGCTTAAACTCAGATACTTAAAAATTGTGGCCTTATATACTAGACCAACAAAGCAGTCGAATATACACTACCTACGAGTGTCCTTCGCTTTTCACATCAGAAATTACAAAAAAAACTTTGTCTTTTACCGTCTAGGTATTCGATTTTAGAACCTCTAAGCAGGCAGCCATACAGGCCTACCAATGCGATAGTTCAATAAACATTATATACCTTTACATATTACAAATTCTCAGTCACATAATCTCCCTACAAGTTGTTCAACTCGCGTCTCGATGTGCGTAAAGTCCTGATATTCCGCCTCATTACTCCCGAGACGGAGATTTTGACGTAATTTAAAACGCTCAGGTAAAATATATTGAGTTGTGTTCTCGTCATTTGCTTCCAGAGTCATTCCGCGGTTTATGATATGGAGACGTCGTGATATCGTGCGCTGGAAATGAGATTTTATGTCATTTCTTTTTTTACTTTTCTTTTCTATAACTCGTCGTATTCATTGTACAACGTATATCATCATTATATTGAAAACAAAGTCGCTTACGACTGTCTGTCCCTATGTATGCTTAGATCTTTAAAATTATGCAACGGATTTTGATGCGGATTTTTTTAAGTGGGAGGATTTTGTATGTAATACATGGACAATATATTAAAGAAACACTGATAAGTTTTGAATTTTCTAATGTGATGTAAATAAACAAATTCTGTAATATATTTAGTATCTGTATCGCACCCGTGGCGTGTCGCTTGTTGTTAATTTTTAGATCGCACCTACTTATATTAGTTTTTATAAAAAAATACATAACTAAGCACAACTATACTATAATAAATGTGAAAGTAACTTTGTCTGTTAGTCTGTCTGTCGCTCATTCACGACCAAATCGCTGAACCGAATTTGATGAAAGTTGGTATTCAGCAAACTTGAACTCTAAGAAAGGCTGTTGGCTACTTTTTTGCCTAATACATGATAAACAACACTGTAAAACGCGAGAGAAGCCACCGGCGACTAATCGTTATTGCATAAATTTAAATATTTATTTATTATTCATCAATACGTTTACTGCTAAGTAAGTGCGTTTAATAAATAAATTATAATATAGGCAACTCATTGCGTTGCTCGTCAGTCTTAGTCAGTGATCCACTCTTTACGGCTGTTGTGTAATGTCAAGTAACATTATATAAATTGTATTATGTTTCCATACTCAGCTACATCTTGCTTGCCATAATATTATGTTGGAAAAGGCAGGTTTGGTCCGTACCACTTGGCCATGGTCGTTGTCACTCCCAGTACAAATTTAAAGCTTAATTTAAGTAATTTAAAATAGGGATAATACTTATTATATTTTGACGATCTCTACGGTCGTGTGGTGTGTACACTGGTTTTCATGGGTACGCCATTCTGAGGTCCCGGGTTCGATTCCCGGCCGAGTCGATGTAGAACGTTTATTAGTTTTCTATATCGTCTCCAATATTTATTTATTTAAAAAAAATATTGCGGTTATTTAGTATCTTATTTCTTACATTAAATTAACGAAGATCATTAAGGTAATTACCTCAAAGCTGCTGGTCAATTTTGCTCGTCTACGTCACTAACAAGAATACGAATTAGCCAAGCAATATACTATGTTAATAGTTGACTTTGTTTCATATTCCGTGCGAAGTCGAAACTGCAAGTTTATAATACCTCCAGGATCCTAACGGAGCTGGATTAGTCGGTGTCTCCGAGGGGAAATCACCCTTTGAATATTACCCCCCCCCCCCTGCAGTGATAAGAAGTTTTTATGAACTCACCTCTCGCTATGAAATAGAAGACACGAGAATTAAAGCCAGGCAAATATATTTCAAGATAATTTTGTAACATGACTGCAGTTTTCTTTAATTGTTTTTTTTTTTAATAATTATTATTTACAAATAATTGATATAATTTACGATTATGATAAATAAGCTATCCTAAGAATACAGTGGTAACTTTTCCTGTATTCGCTAATTGCTTTTGAGACTTAGCCGTGAGGCTGGTTTTAGTTAAAATAAAAAAAAAAACTTGATTTGTACGTGTATAATATACATCACTTTTACATACGTTACGGTAAAACGCACATATCGTATTAACAGTATGCTTAAATAGGTCAAATAGTTTCGACTAATGATTTTAATTTTCCATCTTATGCATGAAATATCCTAAATTGCATTCTCAGTAATAAATGACCCGTATGTATTGTTGCGCTAAACTTGTGAAACATCCCGCGTGGTTTACACACCACCTGTTCTAAATCGACGTAAGTGCCAAGAACAACCATTCAGAGTTTCAGATGATTGATCTCTGTAGAAGCGCTGACTACTAAGTACCATTCATAGTGCATCAATAATTGACATCTATGTAATATCTTGTTGACATCTTATATTAAGCTATTGTACGACACAACTTAGATGTAGCATCGGCAAAATTCGTAAAACCAAACACATCCGAATTATGTACGCCATACCAAATAATCTCTTCAAAAACGTAACAACGAGTAATATCACATGACCTAATATATTCGTCAATTTGACACGTCGATTTGCTTTCTCGGGTTGAACTGACGCGAGAATCTATAGCAACGAATAGCGTCGAATGGCGCGATATGGAGCTATTTCTATTGCTTGTGTAAATCTCTAGTAGTCGGTTTTACGAATTTTGCCAATGCTACATCTAATTTGTGTCGTACTATAGCTTTCCATTCTATCAAAAGTCTCACAAACAGCTCTGAATAGCAAATACACGTAACAACTTTATTGGGAATCTGTTGAAACGTATAAAGTTACTAGTCAGGCGAGAACAAAGGCTATTAATACAAGTGCCTCAGATCACTAGACACCGCTGTCGTCTGCATCTAGGTGCGAGTCAATATTTTACGTGGGCGAACTCGAGCGTTCTGTCATGTTCCACTTAGCACTTTAGCAGTTGTGTTATTCCAAATACGGTACAAGTTCATGAAAGTGTATAAACCTAGAACTGTAGACTGTTACGAGTACGTCAAATACTATTTGGTGGTTACGAATCTACATTTGATTATTTTGGATTGTTGAATATGTTTTGGTTGGCAGAATTATTTCATGTTTTGGTAGGGTTTTGTGCTAACTAGTTAGCAGGTACAACCCACTCATCACTTATTCTATAAATATGAATTATTAATATTGTTTATTCGGTTTTGGTTAGGGACTTATACAAAGAATACGATATCTTAGTTCCCAACAATTATATGGAATATCAGGTATCATTAGTAACTCTATCTGTGCCAATATTCGTATGCGGTAGTGAACACATACCATCACAGCTCATTGCAACAGCTCACAGCAAGACAAACTTTTGCTAATTAACTATAAATATTTATACCATTTAGATTTTATGAGAGACTTTATTACTGCAATAATATTTCACTAGTTGATAAATAAAAAAATGTAAAGTATATACAAAATGATAATTAAGATATCAAGAAGTAATAACGAACAAAGTGTATATTCCTAATATGGTAAATGTACAATCAGTATGAAAGGCGTGTTAATTTTTTTGTTGGACACGATTGTTATATGAAAAAAATATCATTTTTTAATTATTCATTAAAGATATATCATTATAATATAATTAAAGACTTAATTATATTTTACGCATGCAAAAGTTTGGAGTTACAACATCAACAACAATAACAGCTTGTAAATTTCCCACTTCTGGGCTAAGGCCTCTTCACCCTTTAAAGAGAAGGTAGTACGAATAGAAAATGAAAGTCGTCAGTCTAAAATAAAATTAAATACGTCGCCCTGTTATAATAAACGCTTAAAATTGTTGATACATTTATTATTTATTACATACGTCTTATAATTATAATAATAATTATAATAACATACATTATATTATAATCTACGAATATTTATCTAATGTAAAATTTTAATTAAAGCAATAGTTAAATGGAGCATTAACAAACAATGTATTATTAATTGCAAGACAAATAAAGTGTTTCATTACATTAACGTTTTATAGTAATCCTATCTAATATTATTACATCCAAAACTGAGTCTGTCTGTTTGTTACGCTTTCACGTCAACTACTGTACCGACCATTATGAGGTATTGCATAATCGCTATCAGGAATACGAACGACATTAAGTGCTTAACACATAGGATATGCCTGTTCCCAATTGATGAGTTAAGACCTGTATTCCTTTTGAGAAGATAATTTTGTAAATGAATCCCAGACTCTGATTCAATGCGGGTTGGTGTACACGTGGTAGAATTTCAACAATATGAGAAACATGCATCTTTCATCACGATGTTCTCCTTCACCACCGAGTACAGGATGACTTATAAACACTGAAGCTGCAAGCATCGTCTTAGAAACACGCGTTCTTTTCATTGGCCAGCTTGGCTCTGCAGGCCCAAACACTATATAAGTTATTTTAAGGTGATATCGTGATAATGTAGTATCGTATATATTGTATCCTCTGTACAAAGTCCAAAACGTAGTCACGGGTTCAATTTGTACTGAATTTACTCCTATTTCAATGCTGTTGAAGAGACACATATATCAAATACATAAGTTATACGGTTTCTGATTTTACAGAGGGCTCTAAACGACTTAGAGATAGTTGCTGCGAATATCGTATAAATATCTTTTATATTTTGTGTAATTATTTATAGAAAAATTATATATTACAATTGAGTTGAGTAAAAATATGTAAGAAAGTTTTCTGAACGTCTGTGAGTCTTCAATGGAACCAGATGTAAGAGGCAATGAAAAAAAAACATTCTGAATACAAAAACACATTTTTAATACACGATGACTAAGTAATTCTTGCCTAGGTTTGAATCTGTAATCAACGGTTAAGATTCACTTGATCTAACCACTGGGTTATGAGGACTGATACAGTCAATACTTAGACGATATATATTCACGGAAAAGAATGATGGTAATGAATTCACAATATATTTAAACGCAATGGTGCTATTTATTTATTCATCATACGATATAGCACCAATTTACATTTTAAATGTCTTTATGTATATAAGAATACATAACAACGTTAGTTCGATCAGATACATAGCAATGAGGGCCGCTTTTAGACTCGCTTCATTTTACGACAGTGTGCCATTAAAATGGCGCTGTAATAAAACGACCCCTTTCTCTGAACGCTGATCATGCAAATTGGGAAAAGGTTGTATTAAAAATTGCACGCTTAGGCAGAATTTGTTAGCATTTTTAAATATTTCGCATTTTTAAAAGTATGATTAGCCAATGTTTTACATTTAATTTCGTGACATTTTTATCGCGATAAAAAAACTTTGAACTTTAAAATATGGCAATCTTAATTAAAAATCAAAATCCGTTTCTTTCAAGGCATTAAAAGCTATTTTGATTTGTCATGTTACAATATTGAATTAATTGTAAAGCTATCACAGATTCCGTTTGAATTTTATCGAAAGTAAAAATATATAGTAACTCTTGAATCAAAAATACGACTATAACATTTTTCAATCAATTTGTCAATTAAAGTAAATAAAAGTAAAAAACCTTTTTTTTTAAAAAAAAGTAAAGTAACAGCCTTAAAATTACCCACTGGTGGGCTGCGGCCTCTTCCTCCATTAAGGAGAGGGTTTGGAGCATATCCCACCACGCTGTTCCAATGTGGGTTGGTGGAACACACATGAGGCAGAATTTCTATGAAATTTGACACATAAAGGTTTCCTCACGATGTTTTCCTTTACCGCCGAGAACGAGATGAATTATAAGCACAAATTAAGCACATGAATATTCAGTGGTTGTCTGGGTTTGAACCCGTAATCATAGGTTAAGATGCACGCGTTCTAACCGCTGGGCCATTTCCCCTCGACTTGTCAATACTCTAAAATATTGAGTAAATTATTTATACTACCACAACCGACGTGACCTTCTAAATCTATTCCCCTTAATAGCTTATTTGACATTCCCTAAAGAAAATCGAGTAATGTATTTTAAGACAGACTTCATTCTTGCAATAAATTTTCAACAAAACAATTGGCAGTGTGATTTAAATTTAAGTATTCATTTCGCAGTAGCATTTTAGAGCTCCGCAATAAAACAAGCAGTCAAAGTAATTGTCTGACATTAATTTCGAATTGTTTTAAATAAATTACAAATACAATATCTAGTTCTTAAATTAATTAATAAAAGATAACCTTAAGATGATTAAAAAAGGTACTTTATTTTTTTATGTAGTTTTCTTGTGGTAAACGGTCACCATCGCGAGTAACGTCAATGCGACTCTCTAACTCACTCACTCACCTTTGAAACAAAGATGTTATTTACACTTAACTTTCACATCGGATCACAGCAATACTAAATATTGCTGTTCGCTTACCAAATATGTCATGATTTTTTTTACAAATATTAATATTCAATTTAAAATTGTACAAATATATAATTCTAAAGTGAAAGTAGTCTTAGTTACACCTTATTAAATTAGCTATCTGCCAGTGAAAGTCCCGTCAGAATCAGTTAAGCCGTTCCAGAGATTTACCAGAAAAAATAGACAAACGGACAAAAATTGTAAACAATGTTATTTTTAGTAGTTTAGAGCAACAACAACAGCCGTCTGTAAATTTCACACTGCTGGGCTAATGTCTCCTCTCCCTTTGAGGAGAAGGTTTTAGAACATAGTCCACCACGCTGTTCTAATGCGGGTTGGTGGAATACACGTGTCGCAGAATTTCTATGAAATGCAGGTTTCCTCATGATGTTTTCCTTCACCGTCGAGCACGAGACAAATTAGAAACCAAATTAAGCACATGCATATTCAGTGGTGCTTGCCTGGGTTTGAAGCCGCAATCATCGGTTAAGATGCATGCATTCTAACCACTGGGCCATCTCGGCTCATAGTAGGCTGGGCTCGGTAGTTCAGAATAAAACGGTTATTTCAATATTACAAACGGACAAACCAATTGTATTATATGTATGTATGTATAGAGTCGAGATGGCCCAGTGGTTAGAACGCGTGCCTCTTAACCGATGATTGCGGGTTCAAACCCAGGCAAGCACCGCTGATTCATGTGCTTAATTTTTCTTTATAATTCATCTCGTGCTCAGCGGTGAAGGAAAACATCGTGAGGAAACCTGCATGTGACAAATTTCATAGAAATTCTGCCACGTGTGTATTCCACCAACCCACATTGGAACAGCGTGGTGGAATATGTTCCAAACCTTCTCCTCAAAGGAAGAGGAGGCCTTTAGCCCAGCAGTGGGAATTTACGGGCTGTTGTTGTTGAGTTGTTGATGTATAGATTATTAAATACGCGTACCTCGTAAATCGTATTTGTTTACCCGTATCCTATTTGCTTGAGGTCGACGCTGGGTGTTTTTTCTTCCATTCGTCTCGATCATTAGACATTTCCTTAGTTACTTCCTTCCTCAGAATTTATTAGCCACACACAAAGCTTCGCGTTTTTCCGCCTTTCTCTTGCCACACCCACTGTGTTAATTAGTAAAGCAAGAAACTAATATATTTGTATCATTTTAAATACACTACAGTGTTAACTTAAAATAAAATGATCACCTTTGGTAATAAGCGTTTATTATTTATTATGTCCTTATATTACTAATTTTGTGCAACACCGATCGATACCTATGTATAATAATTATAAGATCATTAAAAAATATTTTATTTTAGTAGATAAAATTTTGAATATTAAATACTTATAATTATGAATAAGTATTTCATACATATATATTATAATAAAATATTTAATAAACTCTTTAAAAATAATACAAGTGTTGGAATAATACAAAAGTCTCCTCACAATCAATACTTTATCTCTCCTGAAGTGGTTCACGATCCTTCCAATTCGACGATTAAAGTAAGAATGACCATTTCTACTTACTCCTAGTATTTAATGTTTACACGCCCCTCCTCCGACTGCAGAAACATCCGGTTTTGATTTATTTAAAAAAACAATTTAGTTTAGTCAAAACCGGATGTTGACAATCAACGTAAATTGTAACAACTATTTAAATCGAATTATTTATGCTGGTAATACTTTAATACAATAAAATTTGATCATATTAAAATAAATATGCTAACACAAGATGCTTTCCTGTGCAAAATAAGAAATAAAATAATGACGGCTACCCGTGTAATATGAATAGGACATTTTTGTCAAAAAAGCCAGATTCGTGGATGGGCATAAATAAAAGGATATAAGTAATATACAATAAGCAGATAAATAATATATGTATGTATCGATTGGTAAATTAATATAGTCACATAAATTAATGTAAATTAATATAGTGACATAAATTAATGTTATGTGAGTTTTATTACAGGGCATTGTTATTTTTTTTAAATATTGCTCCTTGCCTGAAAAATAAATTCGTTACGTAACAAAGGTGGCAAAAAAAAGAACTCAGAGTTGAATTTCGGTTAGTGCATTCTCATAAGCAACGAGTGAAGTACTTTAGTATCCTTCGCAGACAGCGTTATAGAGAGTATTGGTGTGTAAACAGAGTTGAATTTTCATGAGTGAGGTAATGTATTTACAAAACATTTTAGTTCTAAGGGAGACCCATTGTCTATAAAAGGTATAGTTAGAATTATTTACGGTGCTGAAGTCTATAGGTACGTCTATCGTGGTAACCACTCACCATGAGATGGTCACTTGTCCAGTCAGCCTACACATGTACATATTTCCATATGGATTGTAATCAGTTTTTAATTTAGGGATCAATGATAAAAAGGATGTCATGTTTTGATTTGAATTTTTTTTGTTTTGAAATGTTAATTTGACCTTTGAAATGAGTATTGATATTTTATATAATATCACAGAAAGTTACATAATTTTTTTTTCAACAGTCATTTAAGAGATTCTTTAACAAATGTTTATAAAGTCAATAAAACCGTTTATTGATAGGAGCGTTGATATGAGCACTACAAAATGTATTATATCAGCAACATCTTCGATCGGAAGGGCTTACGCCTAATTGTAAGGCCCGACCGCGTATGGCGGGCTTTAATAGTAGACGCGGCCAATTTCCTGGACCGGCGTTTCAGTTCCGTTATACTATAAGGTCCAAGTTTTTAGAATTAAGCGATTTTTTTTATTGAAAAATATATAATCGCCCTTAAATCTAATCATTGACATTGAAAGATCGATCATCATATATATTAATAGTATAAATTCGATAGTTAATATGTCTGTCTGTCTGTCTCTTGCTCTTTCACTGTTAAACTACCAAAGGATTGGCTACCTACTGATGATAGCCGCGAAACGCGAGAAAATCCGTGGGTGTAGTATTTATAATCAAATACAATCTGATATTTATTGTACATTGCTAAGTTCACGTTGAAAAATGTGACTGTTAGGGAATATACGTATAAGAGCTTGATTTTCTTCAAACTGGTATAAATTATGGATTCAATGTTTACTGTCAGATTTTTGTAGCCAATTCTTGGGACTTATCATAACTAGAAAAGGAAAATTTAGGGCAATTTGGGATAGATGGGTAATACATAGATAAGAGTGCAAGTCTTACGGATTTGAGAGGTTGACCGAAATCGAGGAAATATATGAATCCTTAATTAAACATAATTTACTTAAAGTCATACAATCTTGGTAATGTTATTTTGTTCGTAGTTTTAGATAAATATTTGTATGCACTAACATTGTCTATGTTGTTTGATACTTACGTGTTATGTATTTTTACCTCTGTGTGATGATATAAGTTTTTTATTGGTGTGTATTTTTATTTGCTTTAAGTCTCATCACTTGAGGCACATGTTCGCAACCGCCGCAAGAAATTGGAGCGGTCGTCCCGCATTAAGCGGACGCGCTTAACTACCAACTTCGCTTACTCGTACATTCTTCTTAACGTCAACAACATGCAACTTCGGAATTTGCTACTAAAACTTATTCAGAATTTACTTAATCCCAACGATATACGAGTATTCTGTATTCAAAACATAAGGAATAGCGACACAGATTAACCTGCGGTGTTTATAGTATTGTGAGGTAGAGTAGTGAGGCAAATTTGGTTTTATATAAAAGAAAATGTACTTGTTTAAATACTTGGTGTTCCGATCTTAATTATCAAATGAAAATATATCAGTAAACGAGAATACATAATTATTTACTAAAATCAGTACTTGTTTGGTTTTGCCTAGGCTCATCTTTGTCGGTATTTTTTTTTATGACCTAGGTGGCAAACGAGCAAGATGCTCATCTGATGATGTAGTCACTTACTACCACCGCTCATGGACATCTGCAGCACCAGGGAGATTGCAGGTGTGTTACCGGCCTTTAAGGAAGGAGTACGCTCTTTTCTTGAAGGTTCCCATGTCGTATCGGTTCGGAAGCTGGCTGCCGGCGAAAGCTGGTTCCACAAAAGTGGTTGTGCGAGGCAGAAAATGTCTAAGAAATCGCGCTATTGTGGATTTTCGGATATCCAGGTGGTGCGGGTGAAACTTCAAAGTTTCTCACTCATCACATATTTTACCGGCAAGCAGCAATACTTACTATTATTTCATTCCGGTCGGAAGGGACTAAGTCAGTGTAACAACAGACTCAAGGGAGGCAACATATTTGATCCAAAGGCTGATGGCGTATTGATTATATATAAAATTACATATGGTATTAATGACTATGTCAAAAAATTAAAATCAATCAAAATAATCTTTTTTCAAGTGGGCTTTTACAAGCACTTTTGAATCGTCAATTAACAATTAAGTGAAGCTACCACCGGTTCGGAAAGTAGATTTTACCGAGAAAAACCGGTAAGAAACTCAGCAGTTACTCTTTTTTAACATTTAAAAAATACAAAGTCATGTTAGTTAATACTATTATTAAAATTAACATATCCTGCGTGGAAGTCAACAGGTATTAATTCAACGCTTTTTTATCATCTACAAAATCTTGTATCGAGTAATACGGCTTTTTTACCAACGTATTTTTTATAAACGATTTGAATTTACGAAGAGGCAAAGTTAAAAATGTCTGCGGAATTTTGTTATAAAAAGAGATACCTTGCCCCAAGAAAGATTTATTAACTTTGCGGAGTCGGGAACTTGGGGTTATAAGCTTATCCTTACTCCTAGTGCATATACAATGATTGTCACTGATTTTATCAAAGTGATCAATGTTACTGTGATTATATTATACATAATATTGTTGTAAATATATTGCGACGCAACAGTGAGTATTCCTACATTGTTAGAAACATCCACTGGTTCCCCAAAGTTGTTATGGGTTATGTCAATTGTTGGATTGACATCTGAAATGTAGTTTATTTGATCGGAACTTGTACATTTTATTACAAGATATCCGAAGGTGAAAAGCAGCCGGAATTAATCGTAACAGTGGTATCCACATAGCATATACCAGATACCAGATGCCATAAAAATTAAAACCGACAAAGAATAAATCAATTACACAAACCAACAAAGGTTACGTTAAACATTAAAAAATCCAAATTCGATCAAAAAGAGAATGTAATTAAAAAAATTACATCACGAGGCGTCGCTTTGTCCCACTGTTTATTCAAGCCAGACGTTGATTGATGAAACGTCATCCATAGTGAGAAGAGTTCATTCTCGCATGCATTGACTGAGAGCATGTACTAATTTTTTTCACTATTAAATTTGAGCAGGTGTATTGTACAGGCACTTGATCAAGATAAATGGATTGATGCGTTCGAATTTTGAAAAGTTAACAAAAATTTAGACCATAGAAAAATATTGAAATAATAAACGTACATAATGAGTATTCATCGCTTAATTACGTTAATTAACACAATTAGGGACATTAATTCCATTTAACATTAATTATTGCGCGTTTTACTTTCTTTTTAACCCCCGACGCAACAAGAGGGGTGTTATAAGTTTGACGTGTCTGTCTGTCTGTGTGTCTGTCTGTCTGTGGCATCATAGCTCCCGAACGAATGAACCGATTTCAATTTAGTTTTTTTGTATTATAGGTGTTTTACGGGCGAGTGTTCTTAGACATGTTTGATGAAAATCGGTTTAGCCGTTTAAAAGTTATGGGGGGTTAAAGTGGGGAAGAAAAACCGAATGTCTGCAAATATGCTCAAGTGGGGTATCAAATGAAAGGACTTGTACATCACAAAAAAACATCAGTAATTAAATAAAATTATTAGAAAAAAAAAATTAATTAAGAAACAAAAAATATAATTAGTAAGTAAAATAAAAATAAAAAGAACAAGATTGACCTTAAAATGTAATCTTAACTTATATGTTTTAAATCGACAAGAACCTACGTATTTACAACTTAATCAGAGATATTATAAGGATGTTTACCTTTAAAAAGTATAAAATAAAAAATTAAATTAAAAATTTCAGAAACCCCCGCCACAAAAAACATAAGCTACCTTTAAAAAGTAAAAAATAATAAAAGAAAATTAATCCTAAAGTACCTATATGTATAAGTATGTTTAATATTAAAAAAAAACTTCGCGTTGGGGGACCGAGCGCTATTGTACAAAATAATAATAAGTGTTAGATAAAAGATGAGATAGGTAAGCATGTGACACTAATTAATTAGGAGAGGTCCCCCAACGCGAAGTTTTTTTTTAATATTAAACATACTTATACATATAGGTACTTTAGGATTAATTTTCTTTTATTATTTTTTACTTTTTAAAGGTAGCTTATGTTTTTTGTGGCGGGGGTTTCTGAAATTTTTAATTTAATTTTTTATTATATTATTTAATCGCTGTGCCCGTGGCTTCTTATGTGTTTGAAATTTGTTGTAGTCTAAAATAGTCCTTACTCCATCTGCCAGTGAAAGTCCCGTTAAAATTAGTGGAGCCGTAACAGAGATTATCCTGAAAAAACAAACAGACATAAAGATTAAAAATGCTTTCTACTAGATGCATATTATGCATCTAGTAGATAGCGGAAATAATGTACAGATACAGAAGATGTCATGTACTACATATATGTTAAGGATAAACAGTTACGTATCATATTGTCTCGTTTTGTCATCAGTTATTCATCGTTTAATAGAAAAAGACGGAGCATCGTGTAATTATACAACGTTTTTAGTCAGGCAGTAAATACTGGTATAGCTGAAAATGTTTAGTTGCCGGCTTATCGTTTCTTTCCTTTACGAACTTTTACATTTGAGCTTTACTATTTTTGTTACAAAGGCAGTGTGTTATTTGCTTTGTAGAGGATTCCTATCTTTTTGAAAATATTTCGAGATGATTCCAGCAAACATTTCAATTACACACTGGTGCGTACACCTATTGTATAAGTCAGATTGCTTTCCTGAAGACATAATATTCTTCGCTTAAACAAAAAGGTTAAAGACCAAGCTCATACCTAATTTTTTTATCAATGTTTTATTCATTCCTATTACAAACATTATATATGAGGTATCTCAAACCCCGTAGGAAATATTTGACAATCAATTATCAAGTTTAAGGCTTCGTTACGTAATAAGCAAACTGAATAACATTTGTGGTAACAATGATAATCCTATAGCATCAGAAAGTGTTACATTGTCAATTACCTAATTTGAGTTACTAATAAGATTTACCAAAACAAAATCACAATAGACCAGGAATTTACAGCCCAGAACCTCAGATATAAGGTGCAATTACAAAGAATACAATTTAGTATTAAATGTTAAAAGTTCCTTAATAAAACATATCAGTTTACGGTATTCACGGCAAAATTAGTCAATTCGAGTAAGATCCATTACACGAAGTTAAGGTTTCGTTCGCACAAAGCGTTCATCGTTTCATCCCGAACCTGTGTTTATACGCTCACTGATGAAACAGCATTCGTTAGTGAACAGGAACAGTCAAATACATAGATACGTTGTCTGCATGTGTTATTTTTATATAAGGACAATTGACTATATTCTTTCCGTTCAAAAACTCTTTGTGAAATTTGTAATTCTGCATTTTTTATAAAAATGTCATTCTCTTATTACATATTAATTATATATTTATGAATACTTTACACATATAATTACAGGACATGTTTATCCCAATTCGATAATATAGCACGTTTAATAAGAATATTTCAGTTGAGTTATTACATACCAGTTGAGTGAGTACATTTCAGTTGAGTGATCTCATACAACTACAAGAAAATTATTAAATTAACATATTAATATATATATTTTAATAATAATCGACATTAATAAAATAATTTAGTAGCAATTATTTCGGTAATTTTTAATTTATGAAACTAATAAAACTTCACTATTATACTAAACACAAATTAAATTTACATACAGAATTATGAATAAAATATAATGCTGTAAAAGCCGATTGCTTGCTTTATATAGCCATAACTAAGAGTTACCGAGCGTCCCGGCGTCTCAGAACAAACGAGATGGTTTTGATTTATAAGGCAATTTAAAATATATCAAGGATGAGTTTAAATATATTATAATTATTTAAACAAGGTTCTAATACGTTCTCGTATTCTTAGCATTAATAGCCGTGTCACTCTAATACATAATGTTTGTAATATAAATGTAGGTACTAATAACTTGATGCTGCCCTGTCAGCTGTTAGGCCTCAAGTTTTGGCTATTGGATATTCAAGGTATATATACCAACAAAATTAGTCCAAGTCAAAGTCATTCCGGTCCAGTTCGATCCAGTTGTTTGCCAAAGATTCATTTGTACAAAGACTGATTTTACTGAACCGTTTCGACTATTGGTGACATTCTACTTTTATCAATTATGCAAGTTCATTGATCTAATAGCTTTCGTGCACGGATGCTGATCATTATGTACCGGCTTATAATCGCAGTTCAGGTAAATAAAATAAATTATTTTTTGGTATGAAATTCGTAATGACACATATTTTTAGAGGAAAAAATATAGAATCATAACATGTAATCTTGACATAAGCGGTATATTATATTTATACTATGGCGGTCATGGAAATCAGGAAGACATGACTTAAAAAAAAATACATATAACTAAAGCGGATATATTCAGAGATAACCGATACAATGACAATTGCTGTAAATTACTGACATTTTTTTACAATAATTTGATTGGTTTAATTTGGAGAATGTTTTATATCAAAGCTTTCTTTTAATTGTTTTATTTTACTGATAATAAAAGGATATCTTTTTCTTATACGTTCAAATAACAGCTGTCGCATGATTGCGAAAATATGCATGACTGATAAAAATAGTTTACACACTGTCCTTATCATAATAATAGAAATATATGTATGAATATCTGAAGACTAATTATAAAAAAGACCAACACTTGAAAAACATTCAATTCATATGGATGAAATTTGTGCATAGCAGAACATACGATTTACAAATTGTTCTCAGCCTTAATATGACGTGTACAAAAAGGTAACATATTATTACTGTCCTAACCACATGTGACGTTTCGTTAAATTGTGAGACTGACGATAAATTTAAATAAAAGTATACTTTACTCAAGCACGTACTTTTAAATTTTCATTTTAAAAATTATATCAAATGTAGAGCTATCACGTTTAAGCGATGAGATTATTAAATTTAACATCATCTTATTTAAAGTTTCTTAAAGCAGCCAAAAGATAGTCAGAAGGTCAATTAGATTGATATATAAAAATTTTAAAGAGAAGTTTTTTAATTGTATTTCTTTCTGTTTCTAATTTGAGGTTTTATATTTTTTATCATTAATTCATCCTTATTACGACGAAAACTTTTTTGTCAAGTTCAATAAAGAATAAAAATAAATTGACACATGCTTAAATTATTCTGACAGTATTGTTGGTCTGATTATTCAATCTCATTCACATAGGTTACTAGAAATCGCAAATAGTAAACTATGACGAGCTCTTTGTGAGTTCCCGTACGACCAAAGTGAGCTCATAAATTCAAATGTAAACAAAACGTCTAGTAAATGGATTGCCTAGAGTACGAATTTCCATGGATTGACTGAAAAGTCGTTCTGTTAAGCTTTTAATCTTGTTAACTATCTTATACTTAGGAAAATATTTTCAGGAAATAAAATACAAAGTCTTTGTGTTGAAATTTAATTATAAATTCTGATAATGAATGGTGAAACCATTTTGCATTTGATTAATATAAGTAAAGCGTACAAATAGCCTGTCTATATCTCAATGCTTGGCTTAGCCTTCCAAATAATTTGTAAAAGATTTTAGAGATTATATAGATTGGTGTCTAAATGTTGCAAATTGTGACCACGCTTAAGTTTCCTCGCCATGCTTTCCTTGACCGCACGAGGTAAATTATAAACGTAATTTAAGAACATGATTTCAGTGGTACTTACTCTGGGTTCGGCAAAAGGGAAAGGAGGTATTTGCCCGACAGTGGGATATTAATGGACTCTTTCTGTAACTCATGAGTATGTGCAAACCCAAGTGCACTCTCTCTTGAAACACTCTGATAATCCGATGGGATGGTAAATATGACGCGAACGGAAACACATTCAGGTGAAGGATCAAGTGCTTTATGCACTTTTCAAGGCACGTCGTCAGGTCGTAGGTACATCTTAGTAACGTAATCAACTGAATATATCTATAATTGTAATCCGAGTATTATAGTATGAATCTTGATCATTAATGTATGAGGCGAGATGACTCAGTGGTTTCAAATTAATGGCCCACTTCGTGTGCTTAATTTGTGTTTATAATTCATATCGCGCTCGACGGTGAAGGAAAACATCGTGAGGAAACCTGCATGTGTCATAGAAATTCTACCACCAACTCGCATTGGAACAGCAGGGTAGAATATGTTTCAAGCCTTATCCTCGAAGGGAGACGAGGCCTTAGCTCAGCAGTGGGAAATTTACAGGCTGTCGTTGTATATGAATCTTGTTTGTAAGCAATACTCGTCGCATTTATTAATGTGTGCGAATGTTTTATGCATATGCTTATAGGTTAATACATAAGCTTCATCAAAAGTATAACACCTCGCCTCATTGCCTCCACTGGTGACAGGAGGACTGGTTCGTTTTTTGCCCAGAGGATCGGAATTGCGATTCAACGGGGAAATGCTGCTAGCATTCTTGCCACCATTCCACGCGGTCAAGATTTATACAGTAACTAGTTTTAGTTCATATTTGTATATATATATTTAAGCATTTTATGTTGTTAATTCTTATGTTAATAAATTGCTTATAGGACCTTTTTTACTTTATAGATTTCGCCGGTGAACGTATTAACGCGTTTCCCGGATTGAGCCCCGGCGCTGACTGTGCCATAATACCCACTAAAAACTTACCCCTTCTCCGAATTTCA
This sequence comes from Vanessa cardui, assembly GCF_905220365.1. NCBI lineage: Eukaryota > Metazoa > Arthropoda > Insecta > Lepidoptera > Nymphalidae > Vanessa > Vanessa cardui. The sequence continues at coordinate 10,492,386 of NC_061125.1, read as the reverse complement.
GCAATACATCACCGTTTGAAATGTTTATGTGTATAATTTTTTTTCTTTTATTTCACATGATTCATTCAAAAAAGAAGAATTTATTGCAATTTATATTTAATTTCGTTACAAAATACTTTAAAAGTCAAAGAAAACGACTTTAAGTCTCTTTGTAAGAATGAACGCTTTATATTAAGACAATTCTGAAAAGTGTTCTTACTAAAAGCAAAGTAACTCAACTATTCGAAGGCAAATACTTTTGCATTCTTATTTGCTTGAGCCAGTTCTATGAAGTTTATGACTTGTACATTATATTGATATATTTTTTATGTCTAAGTAGATTTAAGTTTGTATTTTACAATCGTGTTTTATCGTTATTATTGTTGGTTTGATATTTTACTACAGTTATCTCACAATAATACACAGGTCAAATCAAATAATTATTTATTTATTTTACGTGACCAAATAATATTTTGTAATATAATATATTAATATAATATAGTACATCATAAGCACAGATGAAGCACGAGAAAATTCAATAATGCTTGCATGAAATTAACACCTACAATCTTTGGTTAAGATCCTCAGGTGTTTTTACTACTGATGGCCTATTAGTCCAACTCAATATCAAATGCAGCTAAAATAACCAGTGATAATATGAATACTGTCGAAAATATGTAACCACATGCAAGTGTGGTCAATGAAAACATCTCGAAATATAAACGACACATCAAACATGAATCTGAAGCAGTTAAGGGAGAAAATTGTATCGCAAATAGGACAGATTTTAAGTGGAGTTCGTACCCTTTCTAATCATACATGGTCTGGCGGGCGCGAATAAGCGCTACGTTTAAAGCAAAACGAACCGGTTGCCAGATTTCCTGTTGAACTATGACGAAGAGATAGCGATTTTTTTAAACAATTATACACGTTTTTTTTCGACTTATTTGAAAGTAGAAAAAAAACGTTGAAAAAAAATTGGAGGATTTGACAGATTTTTGATGCCATTTGTTTGACGTCATCCTTGATATTTTTTTACACTGGTATGTTATTTGACAAACATCATAATGATTATGACTATCGAATGATAGAGAACAATAAAAAATCCTTTAATCGGTCTTTATGACATCAATTGTTGAGTTGAGTTCTTTCATCTTCTGATCTATTTTACTCTGATTTAATCTTCATGAAAGTCAAATTAGTAATCAAGTCAAATTAATAAACAGTTGTTTTAACCTCTTGTAAGCTTTTAATTATACACCGTTTTACTTTTAATGTGTATGTAAAATCAGTATTTTGATACGTACATAATTATTAAAGGCTGTAAATGCTAATATCTCTGTAGTGAGATCAAAGCGAATAGACCTTTCAATCAGTTCCTATAGATGCTTGGACTTCCCTGTATTAATAGAACAGGATGGAATGTTGCTGAAATGTTACTTAGACGACATGCAGATTGTAGTAGATACTGAAAAGGGATTTATTTGCTGACCTAGTTGCGTTTGAGTAATTAAAGCTCGAATATTATGTTTGAACTACATTACTACGGTTTCGGGGTTATATGGATTTTTTACCTAAAAACACGGAGTTAGTTATTTTGCAACCTAAAGTGACACAACACAAAATCCATAGCCCGTATGGATTTCTGAGTATCTTTGGTATTTGTGTAAGGTTATATTTTCGGTTTGACTCTTATAGCCTAAAGGGTACCAGCCTGGGTGCAGAATTTACGCACATGTAACCGTGACGTGACCGTCGAATAATGGGAGAGGATCGTCCCTAAATCAAGTATCAAGTATATATCAGTAGCTTATGCTCCCTGCGCACTACCGTACTATTCTGGTAGCTGCGCTTGTGACTCGGTTTAGCTCTTCTAAGTTAGGGAAAAAGTGGTCTGCCCCCCACAATCAGTCAGTAATAAATTTTTTCTCAAGTCTTAAAAATTCAAATCAAGAAACAAATGAATGATCTTTACTATTATAACCTAAAAGAAAAACGCTGTTTATTTGACATACATCACGCTATGATAGGATAGAAGCAATGTTTATTCTGTATGTAAAATAGACGTGGTATTGCATTTTCGGTCCGGGATTTCAATTTGCTAAATAATATGATGAACGTTCATCGTTCAGATTAATCCTCAATTAGCCCATATAGTTATTGAATAAGAGATTGTTAACGTTTATACAGGAAAGGAGATTCGTTGAAATGTATATATTTTTTAAATGAAATATTTATTGTTACATTTCAACTGACAGTTAAATCATTATAGCGCAGTGACTTAGTATAGATCAGGACTCTATCCAGTACTTATCATTATTCAATTAATTTGATTCGTTTATGCTACATTATATGACAAATATTAATAATAAGCGTTCCTTACCCCGGTGCTTCACGATCTGAATCTATATCTATAGAAGCGATCAGTAGATATCACTTATTATAATTAAAAATTAAACAATATGGTATAGGTACTTGAAAATAAACATTCTTATTATAAATATATGTAATTATTAAGAAAACAGTGATAAGGTTGGTTTATAATGTCTAACAATGTTTACCAATTATTTATTTCGGAATAAAAAAATAAGAAGACCCTCAAAAAAAAAAATAAAGAAATTTCGTAAAGTTCGAGCGAAAAACAAAAACCGGCGCGGTAAACAGTCTTCAAAAAAGACAATTCAAGTTGGGAAGGAAAAGTTTTTTAATATTCTCACCGCCCCGTGTAATCCGGTCCGGCGAAATTCTATTCGAAAAAAAAGGGACTTCTACAGGATCGAATCTGATTTTTTAGTTGGATTGTTCCTAATATTTGATTTCGTTTTCTCTGTAAAAGCAAATCACTATGATTCCTTTGTTGTTTTGAAAGTTTAGTTTATAATAAAACTATTACTAGCATGAAATCTTTTTAAATAATATTTTTACTATATGGATTTAAGAAATCATATTTGTATTATTGGAAATTTAATATGTCATACGTTTAATTACATAATAATTATTTTCATTAGGGCCTTAAGTGAAAATAGATAATATTATATATTTAACCATTGCTTGTCAATTTACCTATACTAATTTTTTTTTAATTGGTGTCTTTTTGTTGCAATTTAATATTAATATCTAAATTTTCTTATTTCTTAATATCCTAAATTTTCTTTTATTTGAATTCAAAATAAAGCGTTCTTATTCGAATAGGCTTTGTTAACTTTTCAATTTTACAAAACTATACTATGTTTTATTTAGAATGAAGCTAACACTGTAGTCTGTCATTTAGGATACTATGTTGAATTTATCAAAATTTAAAAAGTAATAAAGTCTACGTCTTTTAACATGTTTACGTTCGGTATGTTTTTATAAATCACATTTTTATTTATTTATTCTGTTTAAACATGTTACTTCAAAGCGAGAATGTAGAATTCCGTAAAAAACTTTGATCTAGAGAATTTAACTTTGCGACGTTTGAACGCGTCCTAAAAGAGGGGAGTTCCTCAAAGGTAATTTTGCATGAAGGAATGACGAAGTTTTTGTGCAAGTTGGCGTTGTAGCGATTAGATTAAATGCATTCTAATGAGGTGACTAACCCTAAGAAATAAGATGAGATATAAATGGCGGTACACCGTTGTAATATCGTGTTGGAGTTAACTTTCTTCTGAATAAATTTATTTGTTTAAAAAATTTATAAATTTGTTTTAACACGAAATCTTTACACGTAATGTATGTTTTGTATAAGATTTACGTCTTTAAATTTGATTAAAGGAGCTTTATTTAGAAATAATTACTGTAGTAATATTGATAGTGGTAAAAACTGCCTGAAAGTGTCATGATATTCGTCTTGCCTCGTATGATGCCTTTCAAAGAAATACCTAAATATCAGCTATCCTCTATACCGCCAATGAAAAAATACCGGTGTAAATTAAGATATTATGTCCCTATTTGTAAATATACTTACTCACTTGCCTTCCTAACTTAAACGCATATTAATTCTGACTACGCAAAAGGATCATTAAATTAAACTTGCTTTTCTGGCCTTGTAAGATCACCACCAAAAGAAGATGCCTCTCTTAGAATTTTAATTTCTAAATATTAGCTATTCTCTACACCGCCAATGAAGAAATACCAGTGTAAATTAAGATGTTATGTCCTTTTCTGTAATAACCGTTACCCACTCGCCTTCTTAACTCAAACTCGTAGTAATTCTGTTTGATTTTTCAATGCTGTGTTTGTTTCGATTTTATTTTATATCGATGAGTGACTAGCTCAAAGCTGAACCTCAAATAAAATAAACACCTACTCGTCTAGACGAGAATAATAAAAACAAATAAGTTTAATTCAAAGTCACGTTACTTCTGATAACACGGTAATTGTGTCGATATACAAAAAAAATATACTTCAATTGTTCTATACATATTTGTACGTATAATTATATATTGGATGTGTTATAAGTGTAAGTATTTGCACATATATAGTTGTTTGATAGCGTTGTGTGGAGTGAAGTATTTTGTTTAATAAATAATTAAAATAAATGAACTGAAAGGGTTATTAATTTTCCGAAGCATTGGGAAGTAACTCGAGATTTAAAATATATGCCAGAGTTATATTGATATTTATGAATTAAAAGCGAACAATAACACACTTAAACATAAATATAGCACCTCGCCTTATTGCCTCCACTGGTGACGGGAGGGATGGTTCGTTTGCCCAGAGGATCGGAATTGCGATTCAACGGGGAAATGCTGCTAGCAATCTTTCCACCATTTCACGTGTTCTAACTAATTTTAACGATTTTCAATTCATATTTGTACATATTTAAACACTCAATGTTATTAATTCTTATGTTATTAAATTTTCAACTAAAGCGAACAAAGTATTAATATCGTATAAATACATGAAATCATAAGTAAATTAGTCGTAAGTAGCCATGATGTTTACATTTTTAATATCTATTATATTATAACAATATTTATTCATCCGATATAATTTACATTAGCGACGTAAAATCAAAACAGGCTCTGATGATGTGTGTGAACTTAGCAGATCATTGTCCAGCAGATCACAATTAAATGTGAGTTTTGTTAGCATGCAGAAGAGTTCTATAGTTCCTGATAGTTTTTAGGAATAGTTCTGGCGTTTTTACCTTAAAAAAAAATTGTCGACAAAATGATCTGCTAACTTCCCGTAGCAGATCATTTCCCAGCAGATCAAAAATAAATAGGATATCTAAGCGCATGTAGCTGAGTTCTATAGTTCCTGATATTTTTTAGAAATAGTTCCGGTGTTTTTACGGGGAAAATCGTGAAAAATAAAAAAAATAGTAGGAACATTAAAAGACTAAAAAAACCGTTTTAAACGTTTGAAAACATTTTTAAAAGCAGGAACTATTTTGTTTCTGATATAAAATAATGATAAATATCAATTAAAACTCGTAATTAAGTTAAAACAATTATTTTACTGTCAGCAAATCATGGTAGAGCTATTAACTTAACGTAAAACTAAAATTCAATGGTTAAAAATTATAATAATCAGCACTATAGGCTAGAACTCCCTCCATTATTACAGACTCACAGACTGATGTGAGATCTGAAACAAAAAACTCATTTCGAGTCGAAAAATTGCGTTTCAGAATCAGCAAATCATGGTAGAGTTGTTGAAAAGCCAATTTTTTGTTATATCAATGTAATTTACATTCTGATCGTGCTTGAGGGCCTGAAATCTTTAGTTTCTGATACATCGGTATCAGAAATGTAATATGGAAGTGGTTCCAAGTCCAGAACTCGCATTTACGTACCAGCAGAACATGGTAGAGATATATAAAACATCATTAAATGCGAGTTCTGGACTCAAAAATAATGCTATGTTGCAGTTCTTATACTTATGTATAAGAAACAAAAGAGTTCTAGCCTTTAGCGATGATATAATTTGAAATCGAATCAAGTAGAATTTTTCCAATTTTTACGAATTTTGAATTTTTTGACCATGATCTGCTGGTACTTAAATGGGAGTTCTGGCACTGAAAAGTATTCTATGTCGCAGTTCTGATACCCATATGTAAGAAACGAAAGAGTTCTAGCCTTTAGCGATGATATAATTTGACAGAGAATTAAGTAGAATTTTTCGAATTTTTAACATTTCGACCATGATCTACTGGCACTTAAATGCGAGTTCTGACCCTAAAAAGTAGTCTATGTTGCACCTCTGATACCCATTCATAAGAAACAAAAGAGTTCTAGCCTTTAGCGATGACTTAAGTTTGAATAGAATAAAATAAAATATTACGAATGTTTTAATTTCTCTACCATGATGTTTTTTATATCTCTACCATGTTCTGCTGGTACGTATTTACGTACCAGCAGAACATGGTACTCGCATTTGCGAGTTCTGGACTCGGAACCACTTCCATATTACATTTCTGATACCGATGTATCAGAAACTAAAGATTTCAGGCCCTCAAGCACGATCAGAATGTAAATTACATTGATATAACAAAAAATTGGCTTTTCAACAGCTCTACCATGATTTGCTGATTCTGAAACGCAATTTTTCGACTCGAAATGAGTTTTTTGTTTCAGATCTCACATCAGTCTGTGAGTCTGTGATAATGGAGGGAGTTCTAGCCTATAGTGCTGATTATTATAATTTTTAACCATTGAATTTTAGTTTTCCGTTAAGTTAATAGCTCTACCATGATTTGCTGACAGTAAAATATTTGTTTTAACTTAATTACGAGTTTTAATTGATATTTATCTTTAATTATGCTTTTAAAAATGTTTTCAAACGTTTAAAACGATTTTTTTAGTCTTTTAATGTTCCTACTATTTTTTTTATTTCTCACGATTTTCCCCGTAAAAACACCGGAACTATTTCTAAAAAGTATCAGGAACTATAGAACTCAGCTACATGCGCTTAGATATCCTATTTATTTTTGATCTGCTGGGAAATGATCTGCTACGGGAAGTTAGCAGATCATTTTGTCGACAATTTTTTTTTAAGGTAAAAACGCCAGAACTATTCCTAAAAACTATCAGGAACTATAGAACTCTTCTGCATGCTAACAAAACTCACATTTAATTGTGATCTGCTGGACAATGATCTGCTAAGTTCACACACATCCTCTGATGACGAGTACCGTGATTTTTTCAAAATATGTTCAGCAATCATTGTCATTTTGTTAGATTATATTCCATCCCAATTATTGTAATGCTGGATAATTCATGTTCCTTGAACAAATATACTAATATATAAATTTTTTATGCTATAGGTTGGCGGACGAGCATATGGGCTACCTGACGGTTAGTGGTCACCATTACCCATAGACGCATATGACGCTGTTAGAAATATTAACTATTCCTTACATCGTCAATGCGCCACTAACCTTGGGAACTAAGATATTATGTCCCTTGTGCTTGTAGTTACACGGGCTTACTTACCCTTCAAACCGGAACACAACAATACTGAATACTGTTATTTGGTGGTAGAATAACTGATGAGTGGATGTGTATCTACCCAGACGGGCCTGCACAAATCCCTACCACCAAGATAAGTTTAAGTTAATAATTGAAGCGTTACGTTTGCAGACTTCGAACTAAAAAATTGGATATATTTTCGTTATATTATATAAACGCGACTCTTTTAAGAAATACGACTAATTTCATTCATCTTTTAAATTTCAGAAATATATCTCTTTCATAGTCTACTTTCAGCAGCTTAACCCTTCAAAAGGGTTTTCGAATGTCTCTTTGACTGAGAGCTCTCGGGAAGTAGGGCTGAAGAGTTTTTACGCAAAAAGTCACAATTACACTCATCATGATGGTCTGTATAAGTGTTTAAACCAGACAGTCTCTTCAATATAAAAGTATTTTGTCTCTAACTGTGCCTTGTGACTTTACTTCCGGCTTTATGTTTTACTAATTCAATATTATCAAGACTCAAAATTAACATCAGAAAGATATTTATTATTTTTTGAATATGGAACACCTATAATTTATTTGTAACGGTTATGACATATGTGTTTAACATTAGCACATGTTACAAGTTGATGAATGTAAATGCCTTTTTACGTTTTTAATATATGTAATGAGAGTTATTACTCGACTATTGTCTGAGAGAAGCTATTACTAAATTATCTTCTATATCCTCGCCATAACGATCTCGCTCGGAACTGTTTAAATACTAGACTACAACTACTACTACTAGACTTTTGTATATGGGTTTTATAATTATGGTTATCACAAGTTCAGCCCTAGTATTTTTTATTCTGTACGAAGTTACTTTGGGCTAATAGTTTATTTTGTATATTGTAACTATAGTGGCCAGTTATTCTTCTCAGATATGAGTTATTCCTTTTTGAACCTCTTGTAGACTTTTGATAATCATTCAACAAATATACTGCTTCTGCTTGGAAAAGAACTAATTTATATTTGATCTTACTCGTAGATAAAGTTAAGTGCGCTGGCTTTTACCAACGAGTGGAACATTAGCAGACTGCTACCGATATGTACATTAGTCTATTATTTTCTTCATATTTTATTGTCTCATTGTAATGAGCCTGGAATTTAAGTCCAATATTTTAACCATAACATTTGTTTCAACTTTTTAAATGTAAATATTTTTCCAGTTTAGATAATCTTTTTCGTTCTGTTTCGATTTAATTTAAATACTAATACATATAAAATTAATGTGATATGATATACTTTTGAAACATGATAGTTTTAAGCAGCAACACCGCCTATTTAAGCTTTTTGCCCACAAAGAGACCCATGATGAAAGGGAAAGAGCCCTTTGAGAGGGTAGCAATGTGAAGTATTCAGAGAAAAATTCGTAATTCCCCTCATTACGATGGGTTTTAAACACTGACAAACAGGCACTGAAGCCCTGTAAGCCAGATATTTGCTGATCCATTTTGACATCTATCTCGTATGTAATACGCTCGTTGTAAAATTTTACAGACAATTTACGAACACGCGCAAGCATCAAATGAAAATACGTTTTATATTAATGTAAAATAAAACCTTTTTTAAACAATTATTTTTTTAAATTATATAAATGATACCTTTGGCTGCCTAGTCTGCATTAAAATGTTTACTAACATATATGTATATCGTAATATGAAAAAAATATCAAGTTACAGATTATTCGACAGAAGCTACGCAAATGTAAATTTGTTTAAGTTAATCAAACATTTATACATTAGCATATAATTGTATGCGATTGTTTACGATACAGCTATTCCAATTGCTTCGTCAAAGAATGATGTACGATATATATTACTTTTGACAAAACAGGGCGATTTAAGTTACATTAAAAACACTCCAACCTAACAATACAATAAAAACCAAACTAAAAACTCGAATGCGTTTTATTCTAAATAGAATGCTCTTTCATAATGACTTTGTTAAATCATTTACTATAAACGAAGGGTTGTCACATAGTACAAGTATATTCTTGTTTAATTAACAAAGACATAAATAGTATTTGAATATTGCTCTCATCCTTCCCCTAATCATTATGTTAATGTTATAGATACAGCAATTTCGACACCAGCGTTATCGAGGCATTCCCATTCATCGCCTTCCGCTAAATGTTTTACTCTAAGAGAATTTGCATAAAAAGACAACGAGAAATTGTATGCGTGCTTGAAATTGATGACATTCATTTGAAAATTTTACCGTCTGATATAATTTTTCTTGTATTCTAATAAATATGCATATCGACTATGTAATGTGGCCTAATAGTATTATGTAATGTTTTCTTTTGTATTAACTTTCTTTCGAATGTTATAAAGATGATTTATGTATTCATACCAGCCTTTGGATGAAAAATAAGATACAATTTTAAAATGTTTTCTTTATTCAATATAGTAATAGCGTTTCACTTGTGCTTTTTTTATTGTAAATAATCCGAAGGCATTTGAAAATAAGCCAAATGAAACTTGGTATCCCTATATCATTTGTTGTTGACATTGAATTCGATAAAATAAATAGCAAATAAGTATAAATTTATATCTAAATAAAGCGTTAATTCACATAACGTTATATTTAACATATAACGTTAAATATACAAAATATAAAGTTATTACTTATTATTACATCAACAACATAAAAAAATATAACAATTCATTTACAGAATTTAAATTTCGAACAATCTCATCTACACTTTTAAGGAAATTAACGAATCAGAGAATACAGTAAATTTACCCATTTCGGCAATACCATAAAATGTAAACTAAGTTTCGAAACGAATTGTAAACAGGGGGTTAAAATTCGCGGGTATGGTTTAGGGGAACTGCGGTCACGAACATCAATAAACCTTTCAAGCAAATGTTTACGCGTGGCTGAGCTCACTTCGAACTGTGTTCTTTATATAAACCTTACAAGATGAGGGCATTGCTGTTCAATTTTAACATAAAGTAAATACGAATATTATAATTAGTGGAACAAAAATAGTTGTTTCCTCAACAACAACAACAGCATGTAAATTTCCAACTGTTAAGGCCTTTTATCTTTGAGTAAAAGGTCAGGAAAATATTCCACCACGCTGCTCCAATGCAGGTTCGTGGAATACACATGAGGCAGAATTTCTGTGACATTAGACAAATGCAGGTTTCTTCACGATGTTTTCCTTCACCGCCGAGCACAAGATGACTTATAAACACAAATTAAGCACATGAATATTCAGTGGTGTTTGCCTGGGTTTGAACCCCGCAATCATTGGTTAAGATCGCACTTGTTGGCGCCACTGGGCCATTTAGGTTCTTATATTGTTTCGACGTGTTTTTCAAAACTTATAGCTATAGCCATTTACCGAAATTCCTGATTAGGACAATTATCTCGACACTCAAATTAATACCAACGATATTAATTAATCCAATGTCAATGTATAGAAATTCGTAAAGTCCTGTGTCTAAATGTCTGATAAAAATGAATTAAAATACAGTAACAGGATATAATTTCTTAAAAGATTTTGTCGTTTACTTTTCCCCTTTTCCAAACGAAAGAATACAAAGGCTTAAATAACTGAAGAACAGTCAAACTTTTCTGTGACCGGGTCTCAAGCACAATGAAAGGAACCCCACAGCGACACTGATTTTTATGATGAAAAATGACCCTTCCGGCGACCTTTCCTAGGCATTGATTGTGGTTCAAAACATTTGTTCATTAGCCAGTTGACTTGACTTCAGCCGGTATCCTTTGTGTTTGTTCGTTACATTACTTTTAATAGTAGAAGGTATCTTACACTCATCATATTATTATACTTACGTATTTAACAGTTACTTATCCATACCAGGAACTTTAGGTAACGTTTTATATTGTATATAGTTAATATAGTATCTCGCTTACTGTCAAATATACTTATTTAAAGAACAAATATATGTATAAGTAAGAAATCATTTTCTTGTAGCCCAGTATTTGCAAACATTGAAGATAAATCGTATACTGATCGCGCCGTTTTATCATAATCACTACTGTTTAACACCTTATTTTTATTGTATATATATAAAAAAATTAAAAAATAAAATAACTTTCATTTAAAAAATATATTGAATTTTCATGTTATTGATTTAAATATTTATATAAATAAAACTTCTTTTATATTACCCAGTTTTTATATAATAAAGCGTATATCAACTATTATTTTTTCTATGGACGGAATTGTACTTTACTAAGCAGAAGTCTTCATGTGATTTGGATATGTATAAACTGTAATAAATGTATTAATATTGCAATTCAATATATTCAAAGCAATTACATGTAATTTAATCTAAGATATCAACCACAGATTACATACCGCACTTAATTATAATTAATCAATTATAATATATTACTAATTATATGATGAACTGTTCTAGTCGACATTGATAAACCAATAAGACTAAATAACAACAACATTATAATATATTTCTTATAAATAAAACCTTTATTGATGAACGGTATATTTATAAGATTTGAGAAGCGTTAATAGTTATTTAAATAGTACTATAATCGTTTTTATTATTTTTTAATATATCGCTTCTAAATGTTTCATTCGTATCGTTTCATTTTAATATTTCATTTCATTTGTTGTCTAGCAGTACTCAATATTGTATGTCGTAATGTCACACTGCCCGGCTAAACTGAATCTAACCGATCCTAGCTATGCAAAAAGTAATACTTAAAATTATTACCTTTTGTTTTACTTTTTAAAAAATTGACATAAAATCTTGTTTAAAAATATTTTTACTATTTTTTTTATGTGTCCTTTTTGCTGAACATATTTTAAAATCTGATAATTCAGTTAATGACTCATTAATGCCTCGGACGTTCGCATGTTATTTTACAATAATTTAGTTGTTTAATAAGAAGACCTTCTTGTGATAGTAGAGCCTTGAGCCTTGAGCCTAAATACACATCAGCATAGCTGATAGTATTACCCTGAATTTTGTGTACTGTGCAAGAGCAGCATCACAATGCTTATCCAATAATTGTAAGTGGTTTGGGTTGAATAGCTTAAACACTATCATAATGTTGAATCGTCAGGAGCTAACCTTAAATACATCAGTCATGTCATGGTGGAACTCTGAAGAGGTTGGTAATGAATCTTTATATGTAATTTTATGTCTTGGGTATTATTTGTTGATGTGTTCGCTAGTCATGAGCCAAACTTAAGTGCAGGTGCAATATAGCTGAACTATAATATATACAAAAGCTTGAACGATTTGGCCTCAGAAAAATAACATTACTTTTTTATATAAAGTTTTATAAAAATATATAAAAGCGTGTGGAAGATATTTAAATACCTCAGTGTTCACATTTCTAATTTATCGTTTACATTAATACATACTGAAATGTATTACTTTTTGATTAATATTACCGTTTTCACTTAGCATAATATTACACATAGAAGCCACATAACTCTATATAACTCCATATCATTATTATTTCATGACTGCCCGAAGCATATGAAAACACATAATGAAGTATTAAGCTTTAACTACGTCGTTAACACCGCAAATTTAAACCGCTGTGATAGCACACAATATTATGTTGGCATAATGGAATCTTTTACTAATTAGTGACTATGCATTTCTATTTGGTCACATTATAATGTAACACGCTTTTGTTATATGTCAAAGAAAAATAAACCTTATTACACGAAACTCTATTATACTATGAATAAAATTTATATAAAATAAGACAAAAGAAAAAAAATGTTCGAATTAAAATCCCTACTACATAACACGAACTGAAGCCGAGGAATTAATTAAACTAATTAAACGTGGAATTCAATTTTGTAATTTGATATTAATGAAAATTACTAGTACAGTCGGGTGAATGACCTTAGGTATGTGCTGTCAGTCTGAAGCATAAACAATAAACTTTAATTCCCTTTGTCAAAGTATTTAAATACATTATATTGAATTACTTCTGAAAACAACTATTATTTCGTTAAAAGGACTTTACAAAGTTATATAGGATTTGCATTGTATCGAATGGGGAGTTGCTAAGCATATAATTTAAGCCTGACTTTATTTATTCAAGCCTCACTTGTTCAAACTTTAAAACCCCTATCGCAGCATCGAAGAGTCAACAAATTAATATTCTTCCAGCGAATTTCGTGAGGAAGATTCGGAATCCAATTTTAAATTCTTATTCAAATACGCCCTTCAGAACGGGTAGAAAATTAGACGCGACGTTTGCACATTTTCGTGAAGTATGCTTAAATGCGTAGGCAAATGTAATTACTCACAGGCGAGACGTAAGATGTCGCCCCTCGATGAGTTACTTGATTAAATCAGTCTAACTCACGACTCGTACGGGTATTGTCTGATTTATGAGTATTAATAAAAGATTTAATCGTAACGAAATATTAACTTAATCAAAATAATTATGAGTTACCATTTAAACAGTTGAAAATTTAATTTTCGGGAAAGTGGGCTATATTTTGTCAAAAATGTATTGTATACTTTTTGGTTAAAAATTGATGTTAACATCACAAATTTTCCTTTTAGGATGACGTTAATTAACATTTAATAAGCATTAAGAAGCAGTACAATCTGCCACGGCCAAAATCATAATATTATTAGTATGATAAGATAATTATACTCGTCTTCATCTATAAGAATAATGAAGTAGACGCCTGCGTTTGTTTAGAAAAATCTCTTATTTATGAAAAATATTTATAATTATAATACTGAACACGGCAAATTATTTTTATTTTTCACTCATATTTTACTAAAAAAATATATATATACCGATCGAATTGAGAGCACTCCTTTTTCTGAAGTCGCTTAAAAATTAACCAAAAATATATTTAACTCCCGTATGGTATTAAAACAAAATTGATATTGTTAATTTAATTAAATTATAAAAAATATTATCATCACAAACTCATCACATATACCAATTCTCAGTTGTGTTCCAGTTTAAACGGTTATTGAGTCAGAGTGATAGGCTCAAGGAATATAAAATCTTTGTTCCCAAGGTTGGTAGCGCATTGGTGATGTAAGGAATGGTTAATATTGGGTCAATGTCTAGTGGCGATTGTGATTTACCATTACCTGCACCGCTAAACACATAATAAGGTTTTTACCGAGCTATTAATAATAATATATATTAATAATTTAAACAATTGTATTAAATAACATGACTTTGTTTTTTGTAAATGTTAAAAAAGAGTAAATACTGAGTTTCTTGCCGGTTCTTCTCGGTAGAATCTACTTTCCGAACCGGTGGTAGTTTCACTTAATTGTTAATTGACGATTCAAAAGTGCTTGTAAAAGGCCACTTGAATAAAGATTATTTTGATTTTGATTTTGCTATCATATTTTTAACTAAATTGGCATTTGAGGCAATTAACCAAATTTAAGCAGATTGCTGTCGATAAACGATTCTTGTACTTAATAGTGCAATTAATGTTAATTGGCCATCAATCGAGTTTTTTTGTCTCAGTGACCCTTATCAACGTGATATAAAGTGAATCTCATTAAACATCACAGTAATTATCGTTAGTTTTTATATAAATGTACATTCCAGGTCAAAGAAATGATTTCTGTTCATAGTGACACTTATTAGAAGTATATGGTAATCTTAATGAAACTGAACGTACCAAAATTGCCAACTTTATAATTATTGATAAATTAAGGGCCTACATAAAGCAGCGTAGTAAACCACGCTTTTTATTGTATTATTCCATTTTCACATAGAGTACAAAAGTTCATCACTTTTTAAAAATTTGCTGTCATTGTTACCTAGACAGTTACTTTAATTATAAATTATATCGAAACTTAAATGTCATAAGTATTATTGTTAGTGATGTATATATTTTTTACGAACAAAATTAGGTGGTCCAAATTAATCAGATATAAATGCTCCTCGCGTTCTAATGAAAAAGTAGTCATCTGTAAAAATATTTTAAAACAGGTTTTTTTAATGCGTGTGCAATGAAAAATCGTTTATATTAATAGTGGAATGAGCGATGCTTGTTCTCACAGAAGAATAAAGACAGCAAATTTTTTTTTTAGAAAATACGTTTTGTGTAATTTAATTTAGTATAAAATTTATGTGATATGACATTTGTCCATATTGTTCTTTATAGTTGAATTTTTTTTTGAATTTTTTGAAGTTTTAGTAAGTTAAAATAAACATTTATTAAAAGAAAATAAACATTTATGATAAATCCCCTGACAAGGAATCTGACGTATCTCAAACTGACAATTCAGTGGATTCTCAATAATCTTGTAAATTTATCATCACACTGTAATCTGTGTCGAAATATTTCAAATAATATTCTGCGTGTCATAAATTGCTTCAAAAAACATTAGGAAAAATGGTAACTCAATCAAAAAAAAAAAAACAGTTGAAGGTCGAGTCAAAATGATAACCAACACCCTGGTAAATACATGTCATATAGATATTTTTACATAACAAATATAATCCAGTTAGTATTTTTTTGTTGTCCTTACTCTTACGTTCGTCATCTCACTCACACGAAAACACTTTTCAGTACGAGCGTTACACATACTAATGCATGCTGATACTTTTCACGGGCATTATCATTATATTACATAATTATTAAGTTTGGTTCACCTGTTTCAATGGTCTATCTTAATTAACAGGCTAAATCTGCAAGGTTCCGAGATTTTTGGCACCAATGGTTTGAGCAAATACAAAACAAGCCCTGTTTTCAGTAATTTTTTGTAGTCGGTTTTTTGTAGTTAGTATTGATTCTATCTTAAGGCTCGTACAGCAAATAAGCCATCAGTCGAGTTGAAATGCAGTCCCATTGGGTTACGAGAGAGCGAATAAAGAGTGCATCCGTATTTGCGTACTTACATTGCAGTAGGTTTGGCAGTCTCATGAGAATGGTAGCCAAAGCCAAATTGGTCAAGACAAATAAAATAAAACTCATAAACAAATTTGACAATATACAGGGTTGACTAGAATCGTTAAAAGCCGTGTCGGAAAATACAAATACACGATGATTATGAAATTATAAAAAAAAAATACATTAGCAAATCAGTAAGACCAATTTTGCCAACACTGACGTGTAAATAGAAAAGTGAACCAGAAACATAGACATTAATTTACTAAGAAAGAAAGGTGTGCGTTTGATATACATATGTAGGTGCTTATTATTGTGTGAGGGTGCTTATTATCATACTCAAGCTAAGTATTATAAATACTGTTCAGGGCATTTTTCATATAGTAGGTATATTTTCAGCTGCTTCTAAATATATTTACAATTATAATCTTTATGTTCATAATTATATAAATACCTTGAAAACGGTTACATTTATACATAAATACGAGCAGGAAAGATGAACTACTGACACTTAGTTTCCAACTTCGCAAAGTTATTACATCATTTTTGGGCTACGGTATTCGTTTCTATATAAGATCCCGCGGTTATTTTTTCACTCAATCTATTAATGAATTTGAAGCTCAAAATAACATTAATAATTAAGATGGCCTTGATATTTTGTTGATTTCTAGGCAGGATATACCTATATAAATTTAATTGTACTTTATTGACATACTGATATTAGATTGGCACGTTTAGGAAAAAAATATTTTAAGAGAATAGATTTTGCAAAAAATAAAGATTTTACAAACACGTAAAAAATTAAGTGAATTAAAATTGATTATAACTCTAAGTGAAAAGCTAGATAAGTATGAAAAATTGCGGTATTCATAAATTATTCAAGCGTCTTGAGTTATCTCCAGTAGACATCTTATTCACATGCGATGAAGCTCAGTTATAAGTAAATAAATTATACTTGAAGTTTCATTAAAATTATCATTTCAGGCGATGATACAAAATATTTGAAGTAATAATTTATTATGTTTAAACTTTTAATTATAAATTATGAATACATTTTCAAATTATCAAATGATGGAATCATAATTAAGACAGACTTAAAATATGTTAATTGTAGAATTAAGATCGATTCTTAGATAAGATCTATTCTTATGATGAGCTTGCAGAAAACCTTTGCGGAATTAGATACTCATTCATTCTTTTCATTTCCAAAGTCATAATCTCAAAAGTCATTACTTTTATAACTTCTATAATCCATATATTATACCTTAAAAACGCATACATTGTATAAAGTCGGGTATCAGGCATAACTAGCTTATGTCTGTTCCTAGTATTATCCGTATGTATGTTACAATTTTTAGAAAAATCTTTTATGAATATTTATATGAATATGTCATGCGAATAAAAATTTGGTAAATATGTTTACCTTTCTTTTTTTTTCTTTAATTAAATAGACACTGATTATGTGGACGTGAATGTACTCGTATAGAAAGGTATGGTACAGTCCATAAACATACTGCAAGCCGGTTCCCGCAATTACTATTAAGATCCATATTAATTGGTTCAGGTGTTAATGGATTTTCAAAAAAATCCAACCAAATTGAATCCATCTTCTTCTTTTTCTGACTGGCATTTATTTATTTCGGCTATTTCTAGGGTCTGCCTTCTAACTAAGTCTAATACGATTGGCACGATCTTTAACGTTGTCGCGAAAAAGGAAAGTCAATGAACTTAACATTGGGTCTTTTTCCAAGATACCCAGACTAAGAGGCATAGTTCCGGGTACAAAGATATCAAGGCACTTTCTTCCGACACGGTCCTTAGGTGTAGCCCGTTGGGGCAACATAGGTACACCTCCTCCGACGACACCCTTTGAACTTATCCGCTGCGTCAACGACCTCGATCTACCTTGGATGATACCTCAGCATTTTCATCTCCATGATATGAAGCTCTTGAGTATGACGAGGTGTTGCTCTCACCCGAGCTCTCAATTAATATTTTAGACAATATGTACTAAGTATTCAAAAGTTAGTTAGTTAGTTCAATAACATATTAAATAAATCTTATCTTTAAATGGCCACTGAAAGGAATCTTCGTCAAATTTTATTAAAGAATCAAATATCATGCCCCTGGAAGGATGAATTGACTTCACGAAATCGGAAACTTGGTGTTATAAGTTTATCTCTTCTTCTCATGTTACATGACGTTTGATTTGTTTCTGACAGTCAATATTGTAGATTTATAATTTAAAGATATTGCTATAAAATCAACAACAGAAGGGCTTATTTTAGCCTTAACCTTCCATAGGTATTGAAACCGTCAGACGAGTTACTTTGTTTTTACTGAATTAATAATTAAACGGTATACTGTACATTGTTATCGGGACTGAATAGAATTACATTGCTAATTAATATTAGTTTATAATACAAAGAATATTTAAAAAGTTTTCTGGAAATAGTTAAGTGTACATATATTTGAAGAAATTTCTTAAAACAGTTAGTGGTGATCGCACCTATGCCCTTGTGTATAAAGAATTTTTGACAGACTTATACAACGAGTGATTGATAGCAGACCTTGGGAATGAAACGATCGCTTCCTGGCTATTTCATTTCATTTAAATTGTTTATATAATACATGAGACAAAAAAATAGCTGAGTTTCTTTTGCCGATTCTTCTCAGGTCAGGGTATTTTCTTTTCCGAACCGGTGGTACTATTTCAGTTGACCATCAATAAGATAGTGTAATGCTTCTAAATTGAATAAAGCAATTTGAGTTTGAGTTTGAGTCGCCTAGTGCTGCTGGCATTGGTTTCAAACTCAAACTCAAATTCCTTTATTCAATATAGAAGCATTACACTTACTTATTGATTGTCAAATAAACACTACCACCGGTTCGGAAAAGGAATACCCTGACCTGAGAAGAACCGGCGAAAGAAACTCAGCGGGTCTTTTTTTTGTTATTTTTTTTTTGTCAAATTAATAAGATACATAGTAGCATATGATTAGAAATAGCCAGGAGGCGATCGTTTCATTCCCAAGGTGTGCTATCAAACATAAACTCGCTAATTGTATAGTAACCTTTTGCACATAAGCGTTCCTTAACAATTTTTTTTAAATTTGGCAACAGAAGCATTTTGAACGCTTTCTGGGATCCTGTTGTAGAAGCGTATACATTGCCCCACAAAAGAGTTACTGACTCTTTGCAGTCGAGTAACAGGAGTAACAAGATTGTGTTTGTTACTTGTACCACAGACAAGACGACAGTACCGTTGGCACCTTATACACCGGCCGCGTTAATATTTCTCGGGAAAACGTCGAAGAGAACCGGAACAAACTTGTGCCTGAAATCGAGTCTTCATTAAACGAAGTCTCGAATTGGGACCGGCTAAATCTAGTCCATTTCAACCCCAAAAAGACGCAAGTTTGCCTGTTAACCGCTAAAAAAACACCATTTGTCGTATTCCCACGATTTGAGAACATTCCGATAGCCGCTACAGGTAGTATCGGAATACTTGGCGTTGATATTTCGAGCCTCGTTCAGTTCCGCGGTCAATTGGAAGGCAAAGCCAAATTGACTTCAAAAAAGCTGGGCGTGCTCAGCAAGGCGAGACAGTATTTCACGTCGGCCCATCGCCTTAAACTTTACAAGGCACAAATTCTTAATTTCTTTAAATCTATACCTTAATGATTCCTTGGCTCCCAGGTTATAGATTGCGTTTGGTTCCTCAACGTCTTTTTCTTATGTACACGTGGGACTAAAAATATTGTAATTGGAAAAAAACTAATGCTATGTATTTGTGTCGATGTGTCTTGATTTAAAGGAAACCTGGAAGTTTAAGGATCGCTGATTTGCTACTAGTATAACGTCGTACCAAGCAATATTTCATCTCTTTTAATGATACAAAATTTATTTATGCGTTATAAAAAACACACTAGATAATATGTCAGACAGTTAGACAAATAGACGGCCGACGAATAGTCTTCAGGTCAATAGGTCAATATAACCGCACGGAGACAATATGTCTTAATCGATTGTTACCAATGATATATATACATACGTATGTCTTTAATATGTATGAATTTACATTCTACTGTGGAGAGAGTGGTGAAAAACTCAGAAGGTATAATTTTCTGACAACTAGATTACTTTGCTAATAAATGTCATCGAATTGTTATTAATCTTGGGTAGCAACGAATACTCACTTCAATTTTTAACATAAATTTATTCATGTTCCTAATTGAGCGTCACGTTGACGGTTCTAGAAGTAGTTATTATTTCTTGCAGTGAGAGCTTATTTTTTATGATAGTTTGCCTCGGGCGAACATGCCACCTGTTGCTATAGATAGATTATATTTGTGAATAAAATTGTGTCGATACGA
Organism: Vanessa cardui; assembly: GCF_905220365.1. NCBI lineage: Eukaryota > Metazoa > Arthropoda > Insecta > Lepidoptera > Nymphalidae > Vanessa > Vanessa cardui. The sequence goes on along the minus strand of NC_061125.1, from coordinate 10,471,741 downwards.
TAATAATTTTCTTTTAAAAATGTTCTTTTTTTCAAATAATTTATACTTAATTAGTCTATAGAATTATTATATTAACATTAAGAAATATTAACCATTCCTTACATTATCAAAGCGCCACCAACATTGGGAAAGAAGATGTTATGTTACAGTGTTTCATTGGTACACAGCTATTGCTGCTTGGCTGTAAAAAACATAATGAAGGGGTAACATACACCATACACGAGTTTGCACAAAACCACTAAGTAACATGAGTCATATACTCGTAACCGTAAAAAGTAGATTTTATTTATCTACTATATTTATAATATATGTGTGTTGTTTAAAATTATCACCTGTGTGTTATGTGAGAGTGAGAGAGAGTGTGTCTAATTCAGATTATTTTAGTGAAATACTTTGTAATGTCATTGCTTTCGGGTGAGAATATCATTTAGTTACAAAGAGACTAGATTGTTTGTGAACTAAAACAATGTATTTTTATTTTAAAATACTTAAAGTTTTTATTTACGTTTGTATCTTGATTTTTTGATAAATATTATTATTAGTTAAGTCATCATTTTTATTTTTAATTAATTCACTTTGAATAGGTGCAGAATATACTTATTCTTATTACAAGACTTACTGATCTCTCAAAGAAAAGCCGCAGATTTTGTGAATTTTGTAAATTGACGATTCAAAGGTGCTTATAAAGCCTACTTGAATTAAGTATACTTTGATTGATATAATGTGTACCGTGTTACTTAATAAAATAAAATCATTAACGAAACAAATTACAACCCACGTTTGTTTGAGTTCATAAGAAACACTTTCCCGTGTCTACGTTCAGTAATGGCAATGCACTTAGCTGATTGCGTTCCCTGGTGTAAAATTCAGACACCATGTTTTTCCGGTAAATGTCAGCTAATTCTGTAAAAGCCTATGTTAGGGTGCATTTATAATGCTTCTAAGTATTCTAGGAATTAAGGTGCTAAAAAATTATTTTAAGATTGGACATTGTTTCACGAAGTTATTATTATAATATTAATTTGTTTTGCATATTAACAAAATATATATAAAATGTATCTATCTATCTAGTCAAGTTATATATAAAATCTATCTAGTCAAGTTATATAATTAAATGTTTTAAACAAAAATTAAACTCTAAAATATAAAAAAAATATTGCTGAATTTAATGCCAATTATGTACTGAAATGAATTAAACTTAAAAGTTGAACGACATTAATTTTGAAGGAATCATTAAGTTCCCAGAGATTCCTTCCTTGGCAGAAACTGTGTACTGCGCAACTAAACTAATATAAAGCGTTTTTATATTATTCATATAATAGACAAATACACTAGAGATGATAAGTAAAGGGTGCTGCCCATTGTGTAATGACGTCATCCATACTATTCTACTAATATTATAAATGCGAAAGTAACTCTGCCTGTTTAAAAAATTATAGCATTTAATGATACGCATCGAAATAGAGTAACATCGTAAGTCGATTTTCAAAGCTTTTCATGTGATATAAAAAGTGAGTTCTTCCAGAATAATTCTACTGCTCTTTATTCTTACTAAAGTCGGTGTGGTCATATATTCTTATCTTATGGATTAATTGTTAAACTTTTTACGATAGTACGATACTTGGAAAGTTCATTTGAAGTTTTATAGGAACAAATAGGAATAATTCGAAACTAGAAATTGCTTTCAAAAGCAGTATTACCATAAAGCAAAGTACGCTTATTCCATAAGAGAATTCGTGTCTTAAAACATAGTGCTTAAAACAATAATATTTGTTTTCTCATATTAACCTCTTAACTATTAGTATTATATAAGCTGAGTTGGTTTATTAGTCGTAAATACTCAAATCGTTTGCAAACAAACACGCTGAAATTGAATAAGCACTTTTGAATATATTACATGTAAATTTTGTATTTACAATTGATTTCGTTGTTTCGCCGACTATCCATAATAATGTTTTACTAAGGTACAAATTTCATAATTCTATCATTGAATACGGTCTTAAAAATAAATCTTGGAAAATTGTTCGTTTGTTCAACTCGTTAATTGTCTTAGTGATTAAAAAATTTTCTATTAATGTAATTTAGAAGCAGAAGTACGAAGTAGGAACAATTATCTTTAATTTAAAATAACAATTAATCTACCTTAAAAGAAAAACATTTAGTCTACAACACAAATAACCATCAATAATCACAGTACACCGTCATAATCAGGGCCGTAGCCAGGATTTCATTTCGGGGGGGGTTCGTGCTCCAGGAAAAAAACAACAGGTTTTTTTAAAATAAGCATAAGTAGGTATATTAAAATTAGACATAATTTATACACATGTATTTTAAAGACAACCGATGGTTTATTTTATGTTATAGAGGGCAAACGAGCATGAGGCTCACCTGATGGAAAATGATTACCATTGCCCATGGACATCTGTGGGGCTTGCAGGTGCGTTACCGGCCTTTAAGGAAGGGGTACGCTCTTTTTTTAAGGTTACGAAATCGTATCGGTTCGGAAAAAGCGTCGGCGAATGCTGGTGCAACAGAGTGGTTGTGCAAGGTAGAAAATGTTTTAAAAATCATGATGTTGTGGATTTTCGAACATTATGGTGGTGCGGGTGAAACTTAGAATTTTGACGAGATATCCGAAGGTGAGATTCCGCAGCCGGGATTAATCCAAACAATGCGTCCGAACATTTTCCGTGAAATATTCGAAAGTAGAAGATGCAGTGTGATCTAACATCTCTACGCAAAGCTAAAGGATCAAGCAGGTCGAAAAGGGCTTGATAGTCAATAATTCGAGCCGCACTGCGTTGGATACGGACAAATGGAAGAAGCTGGTGTTGGGGAACCCGCCCAAAGTGAAATACTGTCATGGCTTGCTGAGCACACCGAGCTTTTTTGATGCCAATTTGGCTTTGCGTTCCAATTGACCGCGGAACTGAACGAGGCTCGAAATATCCACGTCAAGTATTCCAATACTAGCTGTGGTGGCTATTGGAATCTTCTGAAATCGTAGAGATACGCGGAAATGGTAATTTTTAGCAGCTAACGCGCAAACTTGCCTCTCTTTGGGGTTGAAGTGGACTAATTTCAGCCAGGGGGTCCGAAACTACTAAGTGAGCCTAAGGGACTACTAAGGGAGAGTACTTCCCCGCCATCAGATATTTTAATAGCAAAATAGCAATCATAAATGGCCTAAGCTTAGCCGGCCCCAGTTAGAGACTTTGTTTAATGAAGACTCGATTTCAGGCACAAGTTTGTTCCGGTTTTCTTCGAAGTTTTCCCGAGAAATATTAGCCCGGCCGGTGTATAAGGTGTCTACAGTACTGTCATCTGGATAGCAGTTAATGTTACAGATTTGCAACAATTCACTGATATGCAGAAGAAACAGAGTGGGTGATAGAACGCAGCCTTGTGCAACACAGGCAATAACGAATTTTAAATCAGAGCATGCACCATATAACGACTTTAAAGTTCCGATCAACCAAAAAGCTGGTGATCCAATTGCATATTTTCCCGGTAAGCTCGTAGGAAGGGAGCTTCGAAAGAAGCGCTTTGTGCCATACGCTATCGAAAGCCTTCGTTATGTCCAGACTGGCCGTCAATGCCTCCCACTTGCTCTCAACTGCTTCCGCCCATCTATGACTAAGGTAATCTAGAAGATCACTGGCTGAACGACCCCGATGGAAACGAAACAAGAAGGATTGGCCTACAATTGGACGGGTCTGGGCGGTTGCTCTTTTTAGGGATAGGATGCACCAAAGTAGTCTTCCAGGAGTTCGGCTGCTTTCGTAGTCGGCGACTATTCGTCAGGGACTTCTTCGTGAGGATAGTAAGGATAGGATTCTGCATTATACACTGTAGAACATGGTGTGTGTGCTGTGCTCTTTTATAGAGTTTCTCGGATTCGATTATTAATATTTTATTCAAGCTATATTAAATTAAATGTCACAAAATGTCTTATTTATAACTTAGCTATTGAATTGTTTCTGTTCCTAAATGTTATTTTAAATTTCTATTAAGTAAGTTTTTTTTCATTGGTTGTTATTTTTAGTTAAGGTTTGAGGGAATTTTAAAGAGCGACCTTTAGTACGAATTCGTTTTTCTTCGACTACGAATTTCCACCAGCGTCCTTTCTGATTATTTTATTTCGATTGATTTGAAATCATTTCCTTCTTTTTATAATTTTTTGGAAAGCTAAGAAATCGGTTATGTTTTTAAAATAATCTGCTTGCCAAGATTTATTATAATGATTTTTTTAGTTTTTAAGGCATTTTTGAGGAATAAAATCAAAAAAATATTGAAATAATTTTCGATTTTAATGATGCTTTTTTTAAATAAATTGAAAAAAGCTCAAAAACATGATAAGTCAAAAATGGTTCACTTTTGGATCATGCTTATGGGGGTTAAAATTATTGCAAATAGTCACCCCTATCACCTCCTAACGGATGTACGTCGAATTACCAATAATCCTGTACATAGAATGTATCAGAAATTTTACAATCTGTCTTACACATTTCAAACTGTAATGGCACTCTGTAAAAGGTTTATCTTCTTTAGTATCTAAAATTACGAACGTGACATTATGACATCAAAAATTAGTATCTTAATAAAATGTGAATAAGGGTATGATTATATTGCCTCTAGTCTTTGCGTAAAATGATTCATTTTGTTTAGATTTATTGTAGTATCTAGACAAAACGGCTTAATTTTCTGAAGAAATCAATAAATACTTACATTTTGTATGTTTAATTAGCGCAACATATTTTTTTGATAATACGATAGCAGTTAGTGAAAAAATTTCGGGGGGGGTTTGAACCCCCAAAACCCCCGCCTGCCTACGGCCATGGTCATAATTATAATCGCAATCTCAGTGTCAGCCACAATACTTCTGCCTTTTTTTAAGGGAAGTTGTGTGACTTGACGCAGATGTTGCTTGTTTATTCCAACAGTATACATGTATGAGTATATTAACTATTGTTGTAGATAGTCTTGTTGCTCTAGTGTCATTTATAAGAGTTCTGAGTTCAAACCTCAAGTCGGGCCGATAAATCTCACTATCAACTAGCAGTTGAAGCTACATACGAGATGTACATATTCAAAAACGTTCAAATATATAAAAATCTAAAAATAATTTGAAATAATATGCCGGGTGCAAAATTCTCTTAAGTTTTAAGTAACAAGGAAGTCTTTAAAAGATTCAAGAAACTCTTTAGTAATCGTCGTTATTTCCTCGCAAAATGTTTTCATGTCAATGTTATGCGCTTAATGTTTAAAAGTACATTCTTAAAAGGAACATTAAAATTGATTTGAACAGTGAACTGTACAATAGTAATAGCCTATAAAATTTTCGCTCCTGGGCTAAGTATCTCCCTTTGAGGTGAAAGTTTGAGGCATATTCCACCACGCTCTAATGCATGTTGATGGATGCACATGTGGCATTGTTGGAATTAAACACATGCAGGTTTCCTCGGGATGTTTCAGGACGAAATGAATTGTAAACACAAATTAAGCCCATGAATATTCAGAGGTGCTTGCCTGGGCCAACAGAACTGGGTTAACCACAAAGCTTTCGTCTCTGAATGTACGCTGATTCTTATTCTTTGCTATTCTGGTCCAAAGTTTATACAAACTGAAGGAAATACTTCCGGCAAGAAAGCAATTTACTGAACAACATGAGCAAGAAATGTCAGGTTGCGATGTACGAAATTGGTTTTAATAGTTATAAGAGTAACTCGCGACGAGCCCTGGCTTCGCATGGGTGCATACGGATACGGATACCAAATATACTACATAATGTTATTATATACAAAGTTCATAGTCAATACAAACGGCTGTGTCCCAGCGTTTTAAGTCTATAATATCTTTAAACATATATACTCAAATAACGTGCTGTAAAATGCCATGTTTAAATTATTAAAAAATATATTATCATTTAATGCACAATGTATTTAGGGTATTATGGATTGAATACCCGTTATGTAATCAAAGATCAGAGCATAGACAGGGACAGACAGATAGACAGCGGTGAGCAACTTTTCCTTTATACTATATGATATGTACAGTCAGGGTAAGAAAACCTTCGTCAGTTTTCAATTTCATTCCTTTATTAAGTCTTAAGCTCTTAGTACCTTTTGAATCTAAACATCGAATCATTGCGATGCAATGTCATTCTCGATCGGTTAAGAAGATTAACTATTCAGACTGAGCATACGAAAATAGATCTTAAGGTGACGAAACTTTTCTTACCCCGACTGTACATGTATCAAAATTGCTTCGGTTGTCAACATTTCACGAATGTCATACGAATTGTATTCTTAAATGATGCACTAGTCGCGTTCCTTTATTTCAGCTTTTTAAATTATTAGTTATTTGTTCTGCTGAATATTAACATTATTATAATTGCATAAAGTTATCTTTTAATCTAACGCCCACGCTTAGTAAATTTAATTAAAATTGGAAACATTTACGTCGAAAATTAAATATATATAACCTTTTTTAATTTTATATAAAATATATTTTTTTAATATTATAAAATTACATTCGATTTTTACGACTGATTTCGACAGCTCTAGATAAATAATTATGATTCGAAAGCAATATTCATCTGAAGTGTCGAGGCCTAGCAGTGGAGTACAATTAGTACAGCGTGCCAGATCTGAGCCAAGACCGCCAAACTGATGCTGGCAGGCCTTTCAGAAAATGTTACAGTTTTTGCAGTTTATGTCGCTTAGTTGTGTGTGATTAGTGGAATGATTGTAACTAATTTTGTTATGAAAGAAGACTTCAAATTTACAAAATATTTTAATATTTGGCACAGTATATAATGAAGTTTCCATTATTTTTTTATTTTATATCTAGACGTTCCGGCAATCACTCTGGCCCAACTTACCATAAGTTGTTACAATCGACAGTAGAAACTGGCATTGAAATACCTATTAACCATTCCTTACATCACCAATGTGGCAATCTTGGGTACTAAGAAGTATAAGCAGTTTGCATTTAATAATTCCACTCCCTTGAAACATGTATTGCTGCTTAGCGGTAGAATAAGATTCTTGAATGCTACCTACTCAGACGGGTTGAACAAAGCCCAACCAATAAGCCCTCTAACTTAATACTATTATTATTTATTATTCATATGTTTTTACTATAGTTAATACAGATCAATATGTATTTTGTAGATACGATACATGGTAATTTTTTTTCATAGTTTTATACATGTATACCTGATATGTTTTTTCCAATTATAAATTACGATTCATGGTTTTCTGTTAGATCTCAAGGTTGACCTGAATACAGGTAATAAGTCCTTTGTGGTGGTCAATAAAGTATTTAAAAAAAATAATAAGTCGGTGTATATATGGAGCCGAGATGGCCCAGTAGTTAGAATGCGTGTATTTTAACCGATGATTACGGGTTCAAACCCAGGTAAGCTATATATATGTGCTTAATTTGTGTTTGTAATTCATCTCGCGCTCGACGGTGAACGAAAACATCGTGAGCAAACCTGCATGTGTCTAATTTCATTGAAATTCTGCCACATGTGTATTCCAGCAACCCGCATTGGAACAGCGTGGTGGAATATGTTCCAAACCCTCTCCTTAATGGGAGAGGAGGCCTTAGCCCAGCAGTGGGAAATTTATAGGCTGTTGTTGTTGTTGTTGGTTTATATATATCATGTAAACACAATGAGGATGTCAGTGGATAATGAAGGTTAAAAAAAAATCACATACATTAATCACTAAAATGCTCACGAACTAAAATCAAGCTAATAAATGGGATGAGTAACTTTTTCTTCGAAATTTTCGTGTCTTTTCGTTAAAGATATTACAAGTTACCTTGTTATAAGTTTATGTTATTTACTTCGAAAATACCAACAAGATGCAATCTCTTTTATGATTGTGAGGTAAACATGGTGCTACTGAATATAACTCGGCAACAAATAAAGCATTTTGCTTTTAAATTGAATGGTCTGGAAGTCAGAACGTATCTGAGCACTTCGGTATGATCACAACAAATATCATCAGATAATGTTCTTGATATTATAGTAGTTGATCAAAAAGTATTTATATGAACTATCTCAAAAACAATATAACCCACTAGACGAAAACTTGGGCTAATGCTTAAGATCACCGATTCTAATCGTGGAAAGCACCATTGACAAAAACATCAAAATGAAATTTCAAAATTATATACATATATTTCATATATATTTTTAAAGGTGGAAAACCAGATGGAGGTTCACCTGATTTACGATAGTTACCAATGCCCATGCTAATCTGCAAAGCCGCGGGGCTTGCAGTTGTGTTGACGGCCTTTGAGGAATTAGGCCTTGAAGGTTCCCAGGTCGTATCGACTCAGAAATTATGTGTCACATTTTACGTTGGTACATCATTTTTTTACAGACATTACACTACTAAACTATTCATTAATTAAGCTGCAGCTAGCATATAAAATTAAAAACGAGGTAACTACAATAAAACATTTCCACACACTCACACTATAAACACATACAAAGTATTTTCATATGATCACATCAAACATACACATGCAAATGTGTCATTACAAAAAGTTCTATCAAACAATCGCTTTTAATGATATGGTCAGTAAATTTAGATATAGATTCTATTTCTATATTTAAAATTAAAATTAATTTTTATTTAGAAAAAATATATTGTATTATGAAAAAAACATGATATGATTGTAAAGTTTTTCAGGCGAACGTACTTACTGGTAGTATTATTTATTTACTTTATATTTGCTTGAGAGATGCCAAGCACAAAGGCCGTTGATAAGTTTATTCCTACACTCTTCTTAAACTTTGTGTGTAGCTTAAGTTCATCAACTATAATATTTCTAGAAAGAAAATACGAGTTTCATTTCAGAATTTATTTTCTTTATACGATAAAGTTGAATGAGAATAACGATGTTATAAAAATACTGAAGATGGAGAAATATGTCGCATTCCGGATTCCATACTGAATGATTCAAAAGCAATATTAATATCATAAATGTGAACGATTGGAAGTTTTTTGTTCGGTCACGTGGAAAGTTATGATCGTATCTTCATAGATTAGCAAAGCAAAAAGGTTTTAAGGTGTTGCTATTTTTTTTTTCGTCTCTAGTGAATAGTGTTGTCATTAATTAAAATATACGGTAACAAAATTTTTCTCATTTAATCGTAAAATGTTTATTGAAAATAACTAGTTACTTTTATAAAGTATTTTTACTCGATATAATGTTTAGTAGTTTCCGATTCTGTAAAATCAATAAATCCTTCTTGGTGCGAAGTCTGTTGTTTTTTTTTTTAACTTTACCTATTCTAATTGTTGGGTAAAAAGCCTCACGCCCGAAATTATATAGATGATTAAAGATAGTGAAGCTAAATAATAAGTTATATTTGAGACAAGATATCGGTACATATCATATATGACTTTTTAAACTGAAATGACTTTGTATTTCAAAATCGTTTCTTACCGTATTATTGTATGTTGTATCTTTGTGTATTTTCAGGTACAAGAACTTACCATTTTCGTTTCCATGGTTTTCAGCGTATGACGGTATTACATTAATTATTGTTTAACAATACAAATAGGTACCTTTGATTATTTATATATCTAGATTTACTTTCACTTGTAAAATAGTATGACATTTGAAGCGTAGCAATGATATACAATTAATAATGTTGCCTCCTTTATTTTAGTTCTTTTGTTTGACACTTTATCCTTATATAAATTTATAATCAAAGGCCATGTCGCGAATGTGATATTAAGGTAAACCAATTGTTTGTCTACGTACCGGATAAATTAAAAATAAAACAATTTATTAAATCTAAATTAAATTTTATTAAATGTAATTATTTTTTTGTTTTGTTTTCTCTTTATAAAAAATTGTACCGCATGAAAAAGACGAAGTAATCTTTTTTTAACAATAATAGTTACGTCATATAATTAAAAAATAACAATGTAAAATTAAATCAAAGGTAATTAATATATAGGTGTGTTATACTTGTCTTGGTGTACAATAAAGAATATTATTATTATTATTATTATTAATTTATAAAGTTTTAATAAAAAAACATATTTTAAAATAATGTGACATGTTATTTTAAAATATGTTTAATTTAACATAGTAAATTTGTAATTTATAGAAATAGTTGTGCTGTTATTAAAACAAAAAAACGCGGTTTCGTTAATTAATATCTACATATAGTATTATTTCATTGTCATAACAATTGTCTCTTATTCATTTGAAAGAATAATATTTTAATTGTAAAACAATTGCATATGAATACATAAACGTAATGTGTTACATCATTTCTGATTTTTTTATCTAGATATTTAAATACTTTAGGTAAAAATTTCGTGTTCAGGTCACGTCGGGGCCCCTCTCAATGGGGCCAATTAGGGGCCTACGAGGAAGGTATTTGTTCCATTTGAAGGCGAGTCTAATGAGGGTATACATTATGCACTAAAGGCCTTTGTTAGTAAGTATCTTCACTTGTTACGAGTATTTGACGTTTTTATGCGCTTCTTGAAATCTATCTTCTTTTATTAAAATTATCTTATTTGGCACTATTAATGCTTATTTATTATTTATTACTTTTATTAAATATACGTACTACGTATAGTGTTAATATTGCATACTGACAATGGCATAGGTTTACATTTTTTTTTTGTTTCTATTACATATTTGTGTTCTTTATATTTGTATTCTACCGCCAAATAACAGTACTCAGTATTGTTGTGTTCCGGTTTTGGGGTGCGTGAGTCAGTGTAACTACAGGCACAAGAAACATAACATCCTAGTTCCCAAGGTTGGTGGCATTGGTCATTGTCTATGGATGTTAGTGACTACTTTCCATCAGGTGGCCCATATGGTCGTCCGCCAACCTATACCATAAAAAAAGATTTGAAAGCCGAGTTGGTCCAGCGGTTTTTAAGCGTTTATTTTTTTCAATTTCGGCTGAATACATTTTTAAGCCAGCACTGATTTTTATGATTCATTTTGTACTCGTCAGTGAAAGTGGACCTCGTCGTCGTCCTAGTCGTCTTCTTTCACTGACCATCCGAGTGAGTGAGTGACTGACTGAGTGGAACTCATCGTATGGATGAAATTCTATCATATTAAGAGCAACGTGTCCTTTGAGAAGAGCACGAAGAGTGGTCTTAGTCCAGCTGTGACATTTTACTATATTCCTCAATTAACTGTGAAATTAAATTAATTATAATTATAAGTTTTATAGCAATTTTTTAAATATTTTCTTTATATTAATCCATTATTGTCTTTTATAAAAAAAACTATTTCTAGACTTTCCATGTTATTTTTTAATTTTTTTATCGTAATGTTATATAGAAAAATATATTAAATATCTTGTACCGACCTAGTAAGGCTATGGGTCCAACACCAGCGTGAAGACTATTTTATGATATAGAAACAAAATCGGGAGAGAAAATTTTTAAATTAATATGAAGCATATTTTTAAATAAAGAAGACATATTATTATTATTGTATCTATAGTACAATGACCTCTCCGAACTGAACTAATGCTAAAACATTTTACCGCAAGCCGACCGACACCTTTTTCATTGAACGATTTACGAGCTTATTTCTGAGTTATAAACTGACGAATATTTTTTGTTGACTTTTTGAAATTTATAAATTATTACAGTTAGTACATACAGTTTAGGGGTATTTACGGTTATAGTTTTGCTAACAATAGCCGTCATAAGTAGTCAGGATTTTTTCTTTAATTTATTATATATAACCGTTATTTATATATACTATGAAGCTCGAAGGTTCCAATGCTTAATACGCTTACCTAAAGAGCTAAGAGACTAGTACGACTTTTATAAATCTTTTTGAGTTAGATATTCAACAGAAAACAGGCCGAGAAATGCAAATGAACCGGAAAGGCTGGTTTTTGGATATGTTGTAGGAGGTACGAATTTAGAATATTTAGGTCCTATTATATTATTTATATTAGGTCCTAGGTCAATGATTTTATTTTCCAGTTTCGCCCTTGATATAACCATCAACTGTAGATTAAGAAAGTATAGGACCTAAATTGAAGAGCGTAAATGATGCAACAAAAAAGTATCTTATAATTCTTACATCGTGATGTACAGCTGAGTTATTGCAAAAGAAACAACATTCAGTCCCGTTTCAAGATGGCGGAAACGCACAGAAGAAAATTCAGGTCTCCTCCTACAAGACATCCAAAAGTCAGTCTTTTCGCTTCATTTGCATTTCCAAATGTCTAAAATGACGTGAGGCTTTGCTGGGCTCATGGAAATAATAATATACGTCGACTTAAACAATATATACGATTTTGATTTTCATGAAGGATACATAATAATAATTAATTGGACCCAATGTACATACATTTATATTTTAATTGCCAGTAAAGAGTCTTGCTGGTTGTTTCTAGTTATTATTATTAATTTTAATATAATTTTTGAAAATTATTACTGAAATGTTTTTAACAATAATTTTTAAAGATTAGTGAGTTTCAGACGTATTCATATTAATTCCTCTTTTGAAGCCATTATCAATGTAAATAACATGACACTATTGTACTTTTTTAAATGGAAATAAACAAAGAAACTTTCTTTAATGATATATTATGGTTAAAAAATGTTCATTATTATGGTATTCTTAAACGTTGAAGAGAGATTTCATTGAAACAGACGGTATTCAAGAAAGTAATGTGCAAACTGTGGCCACACGCTTAGTGTCTGAGGACCCTTAACGGGGTTAGGTCAAAAGGTTTGGAAGGGTTTCAGTAATTAGATTCTATGAGGACCCCTATCCTTGAACAATTCAGGTTTTATAAAGATTGTTATGTGGCTTCGTTTAAGTAAATTGCCAATAATATATTTTAATCATTCTTAATATCATTATTAAAAAATAAATCGTTTTATGAACATTTTAATATATTACTTTGTAAGTATAAATCTAGATTGAAATAAAAATAATGTTTGCAATGTACGTAGTTGGTCCCAAAGTTCTGTCCCTGGCACATTATTTTCCAATTTCGAAGACGATTTAAAAAAAGTTTAATTGCATTCCATTTTTGAATTTTTGTCAATTATTAAAAAACAAAAAGTTATCATTTGCCGCGATTTTTCACGATGGAGTGGACCGTGAAAGAAAACCGAATAGCAGTTTTAGCGTTGCACCGCTGTGGGCACTCGCCGAATACCATTTTCAAGTTGCTCAAAAATTTAAAAATATCGCTTAGGTTTGTGTATCGTACTATAAATAGGTACAACGAAGTTTCAAGTGTTGAGGATAAGAAAAGAACTGGCCGGCCACGCTCCGCAAGGACACCAGCAGTGATCAAAGCAATCAAGGCACGCATACGAAGGAATCCTGTCCGAAAACAGAAGCTGATGGCATTGCAGATGGGGGTCAGTAGAAAAACTATCAAAAAGGTGTTAAACGAAGACCTTAAGTTGCGAGCTTACAAAAAAAAGAGTGGACACCTACTTAATGCTCGTCTAAAAGCAATAAGACTCAAAAGATCCCGGGTGTTGTTGAAACGGTACGCGAAAAATCGACATCGTGATATACTCTTTACGGACGAAAAAAATTTCGATATAGAAGAAAAGTACAATAAACAGAATGATAGAGTGTATGCTGGGAGCTCTGAAGAAGCAGCAAAAAGAGGTCCGCGGGTGCAACATGGGCATCATCCATCTTCAGTGATGTCTGGTTAGGAGTCTCCTACTACGGACCAACTAAGGTTCATTTTTGCGAAAAAGGGGTCAAAACCAGTGCAAAAGTGTACCAAGAGACGATTTTGGATCAGCATGTCAAAAACCTGCCCAACACGTTATTTTCAGGACATCACTTTGTGTTCCAGCAAGATTCTGCACCTGCACATAAAGCCAAGACCACTCAAGGCTGGTTCGAGCGTCAAAACATCGACTTCATAAGACATGAAGATTGGCCTTCCTCCAGTCCGGACCTTAATCCTCTGGACTATAAAATTTGGCAAGTCTTAGAGAGGAAGGTGTGTGCTAAGCCCCATAAAAATTTGGACAGTCTAAAATCAGCTATAATAAAAGCAGTCGCTGAAATAGACATGAATATGGTGCGTGCTGCGATAGACGACTGGCTGCGGCGACTATATTGACTATTTTGGCGACTATTTTGAATAATTTTAAGTTAATATAATTCCTTATTAAATGTTCTTTCATATAATATATAATTTATAAAAAACGGATTGGTACTTTTCTTTTTATCACTATTTTCATATATGACAGAACTTTGGGACCGACTACGTATGTATACCAACGTTCCAATTTCAATTGTTTTATTGGGTATTGATGAAAATAAACCCACTGAGAGCGAGAGAGAGACAGAGAGAGAGAGAGAGAGTGTGAGAAAGAGCCAACATTACACAAAAAAAAAATTCGCTAAATCGTAAGCCTGATAGACTCTGAAGGTCAGAAATGGTGCCTTAAAATACACTTAAGTATTTCCAAAGGCAAGCCGCTTCTTAAGCTAATGAGTATAGTAGATATGGGTACAGATATGGAGACTGAAGACGCCTCGGTCTGGTTTATTGATGACGAATCCAACTCTGGCGGCGTCACGTCGAGACCCACTGGTGACAGGAGCGACAAGGCATGGCACGAGACGGCACTTCGCTATTTAAAAGACGCCTGTTGTGTTTCAAGTACCCGAAGAGACGACTACAATCATGTTTTATCCAGCGGATTATACTATGGAGTAGCTTTGATAGTTAGCCGAAGTTTCTTTAATTTAAACTTAATTAAAGGCCGATTTGAACACATTTTTAATTTACAACTTTCAGATTAAATACTGCGATACACATTTTACTTTATAAGGTATCAAATGTAAAAAATATATTTATTTATTTATTGTTTTCATATGGCAATCCAACAGTCTTACAATATCTCATAAAATTTAACAATATAATGCAAAAATTGACACCGGACACCAAATGCTTCAAGCGTATTCGATTAAACTACGTACATAGGAAAAGTAAAGCATTTACATACATATGAAAAGCACATTCGTGTATAATTAATGATCATAATTAAATAAATTCTCATTTCATATCGGTTATTCGGTAAGCTCTTAAAGCTATTTAGAATTAATGTTATGTGTATGAACTGAGATGACAAACACTTCAAAACGCCGTTTAATCTGTAGGATCAATTCATGCACAGTCCCATCAGGAGTATACTCGATTAATAATAAACACGACCTGTCGGATGTCTTCTCGATTTGATAACGAATAATTAATTAAAGGGGGTCCGGTGGGTGCAATGGACCCGAATATTATAGCGTGGAACAAAGGATTTAATTAAATCGTACTGATTTTAATTTTCTACACCAACGTTTGGGGAAACGATGTTTTGTGAACGAAATTTATTGTGATAATTTTATTAGCTTTTGTCAAGCGGATTTTGATTTAGTACGCCCGAGTGAATTTTAATATTTGATATGGTTTTATTAGCTGCCATCAAGGAGTTTAAGGCGGAATAGCATTATGACAAACTTAAAAATATATATAATTAAAAATATATACTGGCAACACCATATCGTTTTTATAAATGTAGACGTTATATTTTTTTTAATGTTTGAGAATGGAATTTAACTGTAGGAATTAGAAAAAAATTGGTATTGTTAATTATAATTCTGATAGCAATAAATAGTAAAAAAACCTATCATAATACAAAGATAATGTAATAAATCAGATTATAATAAACTTAAAGGTAAAAATCAAAGAATAAAACATGTACAGGTAATGATTAAAAAAAAATTTACTGTAATTTCAAATTTGACCATTGGCATCACTCATGAATGCTTGGTAAGATATTCCATAACTTTACAAATTCCATAGTACAACACACAATAGAACCGTATATGGCTAATATCAGCACTTTGCCTCGCTGCTGATACTTGGATGTGTCTAATTTCAACGAGATTCTGTCCAGCGTGACCTTGGATCAACCCAGGGACAGCGTGGTGGAATATTCTTCTAACATTCGCCTCAAAGGGACAGAAGGCCCTTAGCCTAGAAGTTAGAAATTTACAAGTTGTTACTATCATTATTTATTAATATTATGGGTACGGGTATAATAAGTTTTTATAATAGGTATATAAGAATTACAGAATCAAGATAGATGAGCCGTTCTTTAAGACAAACAAAAGTACAAGATTTGAAAGCGTATTTACATAAATCATAACGTCGAATCTGTAGCCATTTAAATTGGTCCAATAATTGGTGAGATGATCAAACATTTAGTCCATAAATTCGAATAATAAGTTTATACTTATGAATATTCTAACCGAGAAAGACTGTGCGAGATAAAATTTCGTAAATAAATGAGACGAATTTTCAGCGGCGGTGTGATTTCCAGATTAAAATGTCCATAATGAAACTATTTAAACAAAACTGATGTATGAAACCATTATGGTTTCACACTCCTCGTAACATTAAGAAAGGAATGAAATCATACATTTTAAATATTGTTACAAGAGTAACCTTAGCCTTCAATACGGTGTTATGACATTTGATTCTATATCATAATTTGTATGACATTATTATTGCATATTATGAATATAGAAGGGGATATTGAGTTTACTTTATTATATACACTTATTATTGTAATAAATTGATCAATAATATGTAAAACTGTAATGAATATTATTTTATATGGCATAGCATTTAATACTGGCATATAACACTATTTCTTATTTTAAATATGATTGAGCTGTCATTAGAAAACAATTCGACGGCAGCGGGGATTGTAACAAAAGATAGGGAGATGAGGCCCCATCATTGTAAAACAATAATATTATTATGGCCATCCCGAACTACTGAAATTACACAATTTATTAATATTAATGATAAATAATCATAACTGATTTAAAAATTGTTAATTACACAATGTATTCAACTGCCATTAATATATGTATGTAATGTATTATTCTGTGGATAGGTTTAACTCTTCGTTAGTGTTTATTACAGATCTAGATTTAGATTTTGTCCGAATGAACCCGCTAATGCTACCAATAACAATTTTGTTTTGTAAACTTTTCTGAATAAATAAACTTATCATAGCATCACGGTATTAGGTAGGTGACCACGTAAGTGGTCACGGGGTTCTGGAAAAAAAAAGAAAGAAGTAAGGTACCGTTTTTGAGATCCTGATTGGGTATTCTTGCAATAGTTGATGAAGGGGTAATCCAGTAAGATACATCTGAACAGTTTTACTCCAGATCAATCATTCCATCATGGAAAAAAATCCTTTAAATATTTTTTGTTTAGATAAGAGCTCGAACAAGAACTCTTGACTACGAGTACTATCACGTTAAAATCAACAGCGAGTTACAAAATCAAAATATACTTTTTCAAGTTGACTTTTACAAGCACTTTTGAATCGTCATTTAACAGCTATATTAAGTGAAGCTACTGCCGATTCGGAATTTAGATTCTACCGAAAAGAACCGACAAGAAACTCAGTAGTTACCCTTTTTTACATACATAAAATTATTTTTAATAAAAACTCATTTAAAAACGTATTAAAAGTATATGAAGGTAATAACAATATATTATGTAACAATAAAATAAAATTAAAGATTGTATCACGGTGACACGATGGCTACGGCGTTTGCCAGCGGCCATTGGAATGCTCATGTCGCAGTGCAACTAGGCTTTAATGAGCGCAGTTGTTACCAAATACTAAAGGTCTAGTGTTGCCCCTATTAAGTATCGATATTCATATATACACAGCTATTCGTGAGGGTTGTGATATTATCCCTTTGTCAAGACATGATTTGCTAGTGATCAGTGGCATTCGTGTCACAGTGCAATTAGCTTTTAATGATCACAGTTGTTACCAATACATATGTTAGGGATGGCCGTATTAAGTATCGATAAGCAGATAACTGGTAAGTCAGAATCCCTTTATATCGTCATATTAAATGTTAAGCTATTCGTAGAGAACGGCATAACTTTGTGATACATCGTTTGCCAGCCAACATTGGAATGTTCATGT
This sequence comes from Vanessa cardui, assembly GCF_905220365.1. Lineage (NCBI taxonomy): Eukaryota > Metazoa > Arthropoda > Insecta > Lepidoptera > Nymphalidae > Vanessa > Vanessa cardui. The sequence goes on along the minus strand of NC_061125.1, from coordinate 10,453,706 downwards.
CACAGTGCAAGTAGCGCGTTTAATAACCGCAGTAATTATTGCACAATAAACGTTTTAGTGATGTATCTGTTGAGTGTCGATAAATTGATAATTTAGTTTTAAAAAATTACTGCATATAATATAATTATGCTTATCTAAATCAATCAATAAGAAGCGTTTTTTATTTTGATTAACTGAAATAAAAGATAAATCAATAGAATTCGTTATTTGTTCTTGGTGGTAGGGCTTTGTGCAAGCTCTTTTTTTTTAAATTTAAAATACAACATCCACAGGCTCGCAGATGCCCGTGCCTTTTTTTTACATTTTTTATTCAATTACATTTTGGCGTTTTATATTTATACTAAACATCAGCAGATCTTCGCTGGAAATCATTTTTGTCGTCTTCTTGGGAGACGTGGCCCACACTGATTTTTTTTTTATTATTATTAAATAATATATACTAATGTATAATAAATAATATATAAACTATAATAAATAATATATAATTAAAAATATATAGCAGTATATGTGTTCGAATTACTACAATCCAGCGGGTCCTGGTCCGCGTTTGATCAGAGAGAGCACGGCCTCGGCGACTCTGATGTCGCCGCTCTGATGTTATGTATAGATGTCTTGAGGCTGTGCTCTAGGATGGTCCTTTCTGAAGCACCCGCCGCTCGGCCGATGAATCTGCCGATAGCGTCGTCACCATCGTCCGTGTAGTAGACACAGGTGTTAGTGTGTCTAGTAATTGCCACAACTGCGTGAGGAACACTTTCGTGAATACGGAGCCTCACATTTTTCGATTGGACTATGATAACGTCGCCGTAGGTCTGTCCCTGAGATTCGTGGATGGTCATGACGCCTGCTCCTTCTCCTTTTCCATATCCCTGGTCCATCAGGAGTTTCTTTTCCTCCTGCGTATGGACCAGATATAGGGTTTCGGTTTGGTCGGATGGTATGTTGGCGTCAGTGAATCTCTTCATTTTGAGGGAGTGGATTATAGAGCTTGCAGAGTAGATGGTACGGTAAACCTCACTAATGGCGTATGCGACGTCCAGGGGGTTTCGGTGCGTACAGGATAACTCGCGGGTGATGTTTGTTGTCAGGCTTGGCCGGCAGTACCTCATTTCGAACAGATTTTCTCTGTCGATATAAGGCAACTGGTTGATGTCTCCGATAAGGACCACCTCACTAGCTCCAGACAGCTGTGCCGCCATTACTATGGCTCCGAAGTGGTTCATGAGGGCTTCGTCGACCGTCATTCGGTTGCACTTTGTGCTCTCGTTGAACCCGTTTACTAGCACGGATGCCATAGTTCGTACCCTTGATTTAGCTTTTTCGCCAAATCGACGTGTAAGTTGTTCTTTCAGATCTTTGGCGGCTTCGATTGTTGAGGTGATTACCACTTCGTTATCCTCATCAAAATTCCTGACAATGTGAGTCGTCTTTCCGCATCCTGGTACCCCGTTTATCCACGATATCTGTGGCAGCTCCCAACCCACGAGAGCTGCCCGGACCTTCTAAAACGGGCTTTGCCATCACGAGTATCCTGTCGTCTAGCATTACTCTCGTGCATCTGGTCACTACTACCACTTGTGCAAGCTCGTCTGGGTAGGTACCACCCACTCACCAGTTATTCTACCGCCAAACAACAGTACTCAGTATTGTTGTGTTCCGGTTTGAAGGGTGAGTGAGCCAGTGTAACTACAGGCACATGGAACATAAAATCTTAGTTCCCAAGGTTGGTGGCACATTGACGATGTAAGGAATAGTTAATATTTCTTACAGCGTTATTGTCTATGGGTAATGGTAATTACTTACCATCAGGTGACCCATTTGCTCGTCCGCCAACCTATAACATAAAAAAATACATATTACATCTAACAGTTCAGCGCGTTTAGATGCAGGTTTTGTTTTATCTTAACAATAAGCTGTACTTCGCAGTTACCGCTTTAAGTTTAATTGTATTTTATTATCTTGGATATATTAAAATAAATATTGGCAGCAAAAAACACTAAACCAATTAAAAATTTAAATAGTTGGTGATATCCGTGTCACCGTGTTATAAATAGCGTGACATTAATGTCACAGTAATATAGCGTAATGAAAGACGTCGGGCTAAAATGCTCTGTCCGACTGTGGCTACTCATTATTTTTATTGGATTAAATATTTTTTTACGTTTGTTACACCATCTCGCTTTTTTACACATACTGATTTGACTATTACACATAAATCGTTCGATTTAAACATTACAATTTTTCAATTCAATTTAATTTTTAGTTATTACATCGAATAATATTTTATGCTCAAACTTTATTGTAATATAGTAAACTATTTGGAAATTTCGGTTAAAAGTACACGGTCCGATAAAACCACGGAATGATTATAAGCAAAGTTGCAAAAGGACAATATTATTCATGTCGCAATGAGCTAGCTCGTTTAATAAAGGAAGTCATTACTTATGCTATAGTGATACACTTATAATTTTAAATCGATATCGATAATACACATACCTATTATTAAGTGATTTAAGGTATTTATTTAAGTGGTGTAAGTTTTTGATGCTACTATTCATCAACGACGAGAGATCTAATAATATTACACTCCAGTAGTAGTATCAACTCCAGATTTCCAATTTAAAATACCCAGTAATATCTCTTTGACATGAGGCATAATGTTATGTTGTTATGTAATAATGTTTTCGGTGAATAATTTATACATATTACATTTGATTATTTTTTCAATCAGCAATTTGTTGAGAACGAAGCTGTAATAAGCGCTCTCAAGATAGACTAAGGTAGTCAAGGTAGACTAAGGTAGTCTCAAGATAGACGGGTTAGTCTACCCATGACCAGTAACGCTGTAAAGTGCTCGCAACGTCGGGATGTCAAAAATAATTAATATACGCGATTCACCGCTATAACTAGTTTTATTTAAACGCTCTCAAGATACCCAAAGTTAATATATGACAATTAACTTGGCTTTATAGGTAAATACTCATTTTTTATCAAAGTTGACTTCATCGGCATTCAGAATATTACGCAATAAATCAAATTTATTGCATATATTCTGAATTTAAATCATACAGACACAAATAAATACTCAACGCCATCTTCAATTTTATACATTAAACAATAAGAAACCTATACTTCATTTTTGAACTTTCGAGAAATAAAATAAATAAAAATAAATTCGACTTTAGTAATAGATAAAGTTTTACTTATTAATTGTAAACAATTTCTATTAAATGGAATTGTTTGAGTTAGATTAATTATATTTATCTATTACAATATTAAAATTAAAGAGGGAAATTATTGGTTCATTTCAATAAGACGTAGCAAAATAGTAATATACATTATAATAAAATTATATTCTATTGATATAATTACATTATATTCATAATTAATTTGTAATGTACTCTTAGTCGTCGAACTGATAAAGTATAGTCATTACCAATTTCCCATAGTGTGCCAATTATTATGCTTTTTGAAAATCTAAATCGTCTATATATCAAGTATATTGTATCTGTAAACAGTTGGCCAAGGTTCATTAGCAGAATATTTCATACATTTTTTATCGATTAATGATCACATCACTAGCAATGTAATGTTGCTTAACAACAGTCGCTGTGAATAGTTGCTTGTTACAATTCGAAGTTGGCTTTGTGACGTTTGAGTTTATCGATTTCAGACCATCTCATTAACATTTAAGTTTTAAATGTCAATGATTATTTTTCATACAAAACCATTTTAATATTGCTTATTTGCGGTAGACTAGATGTAAGATACCCAGTATCACGGGCCGGGCTTGCTATCAACAAGTAAAGTAACATACACAGTACACACCCAAACAATGCATAACATATTATATCCATAACAGTTTGTTAATATCAGACTACATGCCAGTGCATGTTAATGGGATGAATTTAAAACACAAATTAAAATCATGACAACAAAATGATATTACCTGGATATACCTACTAACTGGACCTGTGTTTGTCATGAAACATACGATACATGATAATTGAAAATTCTCGCACACTTTGTAGTATTTATTACAAATGGAGAGAAATGAAACATTTATCATTCAAAATGAACAGCGCCATACATGTACATAAAAATAAATGGACGTATTACGACCGCACGCGATAATAGTTTGCACAAACACGTAATAAATATATTTTTATGTTACTAACAAATTTTATTATGTTAAGTCAATAGCTTTTCAAGACATAATGTTCACACATGTGTTAAACAGTTATATTCTAAGTCCTGTTTTTATTTACTTGTAAATCGTGTTGACTATATTGCTAATTCTACACTTCAAATAAATATCGTAAGTTTTCGGTTTTCGTCCAATCTCGGGGATAGAGGAATGCCTCGTCCCATTCCATACAAGCATGCCTTCTACGTACCTATTATGAGTGGTCCGCACCACAGTGGTGACGCATCTGACGCAAGTAAGTATTCTCCAAAATTTTTGTTACCATTAATTTTCTGCATAGGTCGGAAAGTGACTCGCTTTTTGTTAAACTGATCAAAATTTCAGTAAGTAATATGTGTATGTGAATTGATGGAATTTGTTTTCCTTAATTATTCTTGTTTAATTTCTTATTATGTTTTAATTCGATGTATATTTGATATATTACAGTGCTAATAACTGTAGACGGTGACACTGTCATAAGATGAGTGTTTCATCATTCGCTTGTCTTGACTTTATCTAATTTTAAATCAATACAAATGACTTAATTGTATTAAAAAATATTTATTACATATATTAAAAATTTAACTGATTTTTAATTATATTATGAATCTTTTCACTGTCAAAATATTAAATAATAAAATCGAAAATTAAGCGAGTCAACAGATCGTGTATAAATTGGTAAATTTCTATAAAACGCGAACTCTGGAATCCGAAACGGCAATTAAATATTGCTTTCACAAACAAATTCTCTTTGCCTTATCAAATTACTAACAACTTACTCTCAGGGCGATTTATATATAAGAATATTTAATATAATTTGTTTGTACATTGAATAAAATTAAAAAATAAAGTATTGACTTAGTTTTCATCGATAACAACAACAACAATAACAACAGCCTGTAAATTTCCTACTGCTGGGCTAAGACCTCCCCCCTCTCCCCTTTTGAGGAGAAGGTTTTTGGAACATCGATATTTCAGCGACAGTCTGAGCTATAATGAACTAGCGACCCGCGCCGGCATCGCACGGCTACAACACTGATTCTAAATATACTATAGACTGTCTAACAACGTTCACAGATTTACAGTCTTCAGACTATACAACTCGCTATATTCCGCTTTTTAAATCTGTAATATCTTCGAAAATATTCATTAAAGATACATATTCCAAATTGATAATAATAAATTTACTCATTCTCTCCCACAGATATTTCAGTTTACACTTTTCATGCTTTTTAATAATATAATGGAACGGCCGTAATGAATCTATAAACGAGTACTAATAATTCATATTATTATATCTTTAGTGGAGGGAATTTAATTTTATGATTCAATGGTTAACGCTGTAATCAAGCTTTCAGCTTTGCAAGCGAAACTGGGACGAGGTTTCCTAGTATTTGTATAAATCCTTACAACGTTCTCTTTGACAGTGAATTATTGAATATATCTCTCACGGAAATATAAAATTGAATATTTTTTATTATATTCTGCTCAACATCAATTTTAAAAAGTCAAATGTTATAAGAAATGTAACATCAAACATCATGACAATCACAATATCGGATACCGTTCAATTATTCAACATTTACTTTTGGATACCGGCTTATAGACGTTATTTTCAATTACGGAAAGGAATTTCTTGCTATGAAATTATTATTGGACGCACAGATATTTCTATGAGAGGTCGAGGAATTTTTGGGTTTTCGTAGTATTATTAATAATTTATGAATTACGTAATATAAATGAACGAACGGATGAAACCGTTGGACTACAAAATTATTATAGCTTGATGGATGATAGAAGGTCTTCAGATTGGCTTACATTTAAGGTCGTTACGAGCCTAGAGCGTATGTGAACTTATTGAGTTTACGTTCTATAAATTAGTTTACAGAAAAATAAATCCGACTGATAGAAGTCTCATTTCTCAATTGTAAAGTATGAATTTTAATAACTGGATTATTTATATACTTAGTACCTATATGTATTATGTACATTGCGTCAGTCGTTGTTGAATCAAAATAATGAAAAGGGTAGTTTCTGAGATTAGCGCTTTCTAATACACAGTGATTAATTCACAAATTAATTGTATAACTTCATTGCATATCGTCCTATAAGTATATTGGGGGGGGGGGGGGAGATTTGTTATTGTACGTAATTATGAATGTATCACATACCTTAATATCAATAAATCGCAAAACATACATGAATATAGTCTCAGTAAAATCGGGACTGAAAGACCAAGTTTTATCGTTAAAAACTTAGCAAACAAATAACTTTTGAGGAAATTTGAACAGCTGTCAACATTTATACGAAATTTACGTATAAATAAATAATTATATTTGTAATGGAATTCGCTACTTGATACATTAATTTTTTATCAAATCATCAAACTTTTCTCATTTATAATTCGAAGCACACATGATCAAATGTACTCGTAAAATGACAACGAATTAAATTGTTAATCGTTTCGAGGGGTTTCTTTTAAATTATATAGTTTATTGTTATATTAAGAAAATATCGTAATCTTTGCATGGGAAATTGTGACGGTATCGTTTTGCAGTTTAATTTATATCCAGTTTGATGTGTACCCGATTTTAATATTAATGTCTTCTCAAGTTTCGAAGTTACATTGTACGAAGCAACGTAGATTAATTTTTGCGCTGGCGTCCGATTGATTCCGCTCCCACTGAAAATTGTAAATAATAATTTTTTTGATTGATTTTCCAATAATTAAAAGTTTTTTATCGAAAAATATAATATGTTTTGGTTTTTATTTCGAAGCTCAGTTTAGCACTATTGATAGCCGGAAATGACGTTTCGAATCCAGGTTAACCATTAACGTTTCATGCGGTTTATTCGTTTTTATAAAATATTTTACGTTTGACGATTACAAATTGATAGGAACATAACCTGTATTGCTTTGAATAAATTTTGACACCAGACGTATCACAAAGGCATACGCTTCGAAATCTAACTGACAAAAATAATCCTTATGTGTCACTTCGGTAATATAACATTGGCTTCTTATTTCGATCCGGCCAAATTGCAGAGGTATTCTGCAAGAAGAAACTCGAATCTCACCGCAGAACACGACTGATATCAGAATTTGATATGACAATTATATCATTGATTAAAGTAATTATAAAATGTTCAGGATGCACGTATCAAAATCGTGTAACACTGTAAGTCAACTGTTATAATTTTACTGACGAGATACGAAGCTGAATTGCATAGAACTGCATAATTGAATTAGAATGACATTATTTATTTAGTGTCCTCTAAAAAGTGTAAAACGTTTTATTCTTTTTTTTTAATTTATAAGTACTAGTCACTGATATATATTCATACTAAGTGAAGGCTTATTTTAGAATATTTAAAAAAAAATGAGATGAAAAATCCATTATATGATTCACTTGGTGGTAGGGCTTTGTACAAGCTCGTCTGGGTAGGTAACACCCACTCATCAGTTATTTTACCGCCAAATACTCAGTACTCTGTATTGTTATGTTCCGGTTTGAAGGGTGCGTAAGCCAGTGTAACTACAGGCACATTGACGATGTAAGGAATAGTTAATATTTCTTTAAGCGTCATTGTCTATGGGTGATAGTGACTACTTACCATCAAGTGGCCCATATGCTCGTCCGCCAACCTATGCCATGAAAAAAATAGCAAAATGTTTTATCAGCACTGACTTGATTGGGAGGAAATGAAATGAACTGTTGGCCGTTGATATGTATATCATTTTCCATTTTTAAGCATTTATTACGTTTGGAAATAAATTCCTCACCGGATAACAAATTCTTGTTTTTATATCTGTCACACATGAAACGCGAGACTAGATTCTAATAAAATGTTTTATTATTCAAGTTTTTAACTTCATATTATTTATAGTTCAGACTATTGTCACGTGACCTACTAAGACTTAAGTTGTAACCCGTCATTGAATGCTTGCTCTATAAGTAGGTACATATGTGTCTGTTCGAATACACTTGGATATATGTATATTTCCAATCAAGACACGAATTGCACACAACTGAATACCATTGTGTAGTGCAATCATATCAGATCATTGTTAGTGATGTTACAGCTGGTAATTGTTGCCATTGGTTCGTTTGTAGGCATTAACCGATAATACTGTATAGAAAAATCAATAGACGAGTCATATTGATGTATAGAATATTATAAAGATGCATTTTATAAGAGAATTTATTATGAACATTCTATTGATAATATGAATTAGTAGAAAGGATAACTCTTTTATTTCTTGTCGTTTATTTGATGTAAAATACACCCTGATATAGAGCTGAGATGGCTCAGTGGTTAGAACGCGTGCATCATAACCAATGATTGCGTGTTCAAACCCAGGCAAGCACCACTTTATATATATGTGCTTAATTTGTGTTTATAATTCATCTCGTGCTCGGCGGTGAAGGAAAACATCATGAAGAAACCTGCATGTGTCTAATTTCATCAAAATTCTGCCACATGTGCATTCCACCAACCCGCATTGGAACAGCATGGTGGAATATGTTCCAAGCCCTCTCCTTAATGGAAGAGGAGGCCTTATCCCAGCAGTGGGAAACTTACAGGCTGTTACTTTACATTACTTTTACGTTACGTTAAATTCCAAAACGTATTTTTTTATTTCGCATAATTATTTCTCGTTAGAGAACTAACAACAAGAAATAACAAATTGCATTTTTTGTTGAGATGTAATTTATATTTTATTATATAGCGTAGCTACTAAATTGATTCTTGATATATTCTCATCTTTATTCAATATAATAATAATATTACAATTCGATCTTAATTTTGCAGCACCACTAAAAATATCAAGAATAACAATTCCTCTAGTGTTATTAAATCGATTCCTGGAAATTAAGAATATAAAGCATTTATAGCATTCCACGTAAAGGTAATATTAAAAATAAAGTATATTAACATTTGTAAACGATTATTTTATTGAAAATAACCCTTACGCTTTGGAGTGCGTACTCCTGATTCATTAATCATAATTATAATTTATCATTCATTCCTAAGACGGTGTAATTAATTACGAAATAATTAAGATTTAGGAGCTGTTACATGGAGATTGGGTCTATTATCGTCGAGATTCAAATTGTGTTTATAAACCAATTTGTTCCTTTACATTCAGAATGTTACTTGCATTAAGTTTTCCATAAGGTATGCTACATATTTCCGGTTTATAAGTTTATTAACGAGTACGCACTTTTCTCGATGGTTCCCAAGACGGTCGTATGACGTATTCTGAAAACCGCCCTTGAAAGTTGGTCCCACAGAGATTGAAAAAGTCTCAAAAATCACGATGTTGTGGATTTTTGGACATCGAAGTGGTGCAGGTGAAACGTAACGTTCGAATTCATACATTTTTTACAGAATTTTCACATACATACATTTGAAGTATTTTTTACAATTAGTAATATTTTATGACTTCATGCATAGTATGTACTTAATTACATATATAATATTTGCTCATGTGTTATTACGGTGACGTTTTATCGTGTGGATTGTTCTTGGTACTAGTTTGTGAAGTCTAACGCTCTCTGCTTGTACCCATTTTCCTAAATTCTAACACGAAATATTATATGAATAATAGTTTCGTGAAAGTTTCTTATCATTAGCGTTTCAGAATTGTAAATTAAATGTCACATCATGGTACCTTCCCGCAGTGCAGCTAGAAAGTTACGAAAATATCAACCCAGGTAGTTTTAGCTTGGGAGTTTCTAGCGTATGTACTTATCCCACGCATACCGACAGCGGATGAGGTTACGTTGTTTCCAATAAATTTATTTTTGAAAGTCAAATACACTGCGATTTGAGTCCAAATCAAACTTCAAGTAGGAAGAGACTAAGGGAAAAAGATATTGATAGATTCTTATTAAATAAATTATCAAAAGCGGATCGAAGTTTCGTTTGGTACGTTCATGAGTATTGTAATACTCTGCCATTGATCTTGAATCTGATTTCCTTGCTTTGATTCATACGATCCTCGATACATTTTAAAAACATATTCTTTTTATTTAATGCCCAGTAACATCCCAAGGATTTTACGTAGATTTAAATAGACGATTATAATACCAGAATAATAACGTTCGTATGTACACCACTAATTTATATTTTGAAGACTCTGTCGATAGCCAAAAATGTAGAAGGAGATATAGTACTTCAATACCCCCAGTGAGTACCAAAACTAAAACATTAAGAGGTTTTATAATCGCATAAGAGTATTGATATTAATATAGCATTAAATGGCCAGTCCCATGCCATGCCAGCAATAGCTGGCTGGAATGGTACGTGCTTACTCATTTGAGTTGCAGTTTGAAGCATTCATTAAGTCATACATTACAAACGTAAACCAATTCTAGCGTTAGTTACCAGTTTTGCGGTTTCATATTTAGTGTATAATGATTATTTCTTTCTACTTAAATGCTTACAGACAAAGTTTCTTTATTGCTGAAAAAACATGTTAATATTTACCCTTCTTGTTATTGCAATTATTACTATTGAAGTACACCAGGCACTCTTTCTTTTGTAGGACTAATTATGATTCGAAGTAGTCATGACATCGTCGACGTCAATGGAATAATTTGAAAGTGTAAATCTCTTTCATGAAAGGATCTTTAACAAACAAAGCGTGTCACAGATCGCCCAAAGCACAACGCAGTCAAAGGGCGTGTGTAACGCGCACTAGTTTCTCTCAATGCAAGCAAAGACGTGTCACCTTTTCAGAAGCAAGCTGAAAGAAACGACTTCATTATCATTTCCTTTTCAGATTCCACACCTGTGATTTACCTCGGAGATATTATGCGAAAATGGGCCATAATTCGAATTTACAAGAGACGAATTTCCCGTCCCTTCACGCTTAGGGGTTTCACGTTCCCATTATGGAAGCAACCTCTCGAAATTTCACGATCAAACGTACTAGAAATGTAGGCTCGAGTAAAGTCTAAAGGGACATCTACTCGAATATTCTTTTGATTGTCCGGTTGTGTAAATTTCGTTCGGTGTAATAACGAATGGTTGAACTCGTTTAAATATTTTTCGTTTGAGTTGACAGGATAGAAGGGCTTAAGTAAATAAATGGTCCGTTTGAATACACCTTAAAATGCAAACGTCATGTTTGAAATATAGGACGTTTTTTGTCTTCCATAGAACTTGCTATTATGATACGTCCATTTACAGATATTTATATAACATTAAATTGTAGTGTTTTTTTTCATAGTAGGTTCTATTTCCTACTAATCTTTAAGTGTTTTAAAGGTGGGAATTAATATTTATCGCTCAATAGCTTCATAATATATAAGTTCATAAGAGCAAATGATTTAAAATATCGCAAACTTAATCCAATATCGCAATTGAGATAAGTAGAATGAAAAATTGACTTAGCATCAAAAACAATGACAATTAAATGAGGTATTACTTCCCGAGAACTCGACTTTCCTTTAAAAATATATGATCAAACAAAGTGAAAAAAAAAGCCCAAATGAAATCCCGGTCGCTAACTAAGTCGACCTTGGACAGGACAGCGCTTTACATTTTCAGCTTTAAAGAAAAAAAAATTATTCTAATTTTAAGTGTTATTTTTTATGAATATTTTTATTATATAGATAAAAATTTTAACAAAAAGAAAAACCGACTTCAAACAAAACAATATTTTTAAATAAATAAAAATGCACTAAAAAGTAATATAAATAATTACATATTTAACATATTTTTTAGAGTCCTCCTAGGTTAAATTAAATGAAAAATATTAGACTACTTAAAAGTCGATTTACGACTATATAACGTAGTTATAGTTATTGTTATATTTTGAGCCGGTGTCAGCCATGGAAACCCATGGTATATCTATCTATAAAAATTATCAAAATCGGTCTACCCAGTGAAAAGTTATGAGGTACAAACATAAAAAAAAAATTCAGACGAATTGATAACCTCCTCCTTTTTGAAGTCGGTTGAAAATAACTTAAGACGGATGAAGAAATTTATCATTATCCCTTCAGCGGACTATCTTACTTAGTATTGTTTTTAAGATAAGAAATATTCAATTACATTTTTCATGAATGTGTGACGTAGAAGCACCCTTTCTAGTATTGTCTGAGAATTACATCCTGACCTCGGCAGCGATAGTTAATTAGAAGGACTAACCTACTTAGTTTTTGTGGAAACATAGTTCATACGCTCTCACGATATTCTGAGACGATAGGAAGGAAATCAGATTCAAGATCAACGGCATTATAACCACTTTTGAGAATTTATTTAATAAGAATCTATCCATATCTTCTCCCTTTAAAGTTTTATTTGGACTCAACTCGTAGTAAATTGATAAAATATTTTGGATTCAAAATAGAAATTTATTAATGATTAAGATGCGCTGAAAACAACGTTACCGCTGTCGGTACTTGTGACACATGTAAATATACTAGAAATTCTCAAGCTAAAACCACGTCGGTTGAAAATTTTCGTAACTTTCTAGCTGCAATGTGGGAAGGTACTATGATGTAACATTTAATTTACAAATCTGTAACGCTAAAGATAAACAACTTTCACAAGACTATTATTCACATAATGTTTCGTGTTAGAATTTAAGAAAATTGACACAGGCAAAGAGCTTCACAAAATAGTACCAAGAGTAATTCCACACGACAAAACGTCACCTACATATAACACATGACCATGCATTATAATATATTCAATTAAGTGTTGCAATTTTATAAAATTTACTTAAAATGTATGTGAAAATACCACAGCACCTTGATGTCTCAAAATCCACACCAGCGCGGTTTTATGATACTTTCTACCTTGCACTACCACTCTGCTATCCTTAAAGGCAGGTAACGCGCCTGCCAGCCCAGCGGTGTTGCAGATGTAGTAGACATAGAAAAATAACTGTAGTATTACTCGAAGCTCATCTTATTGAATTAAATGATGTAGATGAAATTATTTAATGTCACCTTCGAACATTTCGTCTAAATTCGAAGTTTCACCCGACCCACCTTGATGTCCGAAAAACCATAACATTTTTAATTTAAATTTAAATTCGCGATTTTTAAGACATTTTGTGGAATTGTGTATTATTTACATGATTCATTTATCATCAAGTGTCCCATATGTTAAAAAAGAAAAAGCAACGTAAACAATATCTAAGATATGTATATTCAAACAAGTATCTATGCAAAATTGCGATTTGTTTATACTGTTCCAGTGCAAGTTCGCCTATTAATAAGAATATCTATTTTGAAGGTCGCTTAAGTGCATATATAATGCGATAGTTGCTAGTTATATTACAAACTATAATCAATAACACAGACAATTATAATACAAGTACTCTAACATGAGTACACTCAGTATACAGATAAAGAAGTGAATGAGCTGATAATTATATTGTGTCATTTGTGATCGGGCAGACGAAGAGAATAAACGTAAGGACTGTTTTGATATTAATTGCTATCGACTGTACATTAAAAACATTAATAAATAGTGTGCCTGCCCTTATCCCAATTGTATTTGGGGTCGGCGCAGCATGTCTTCTCCTTCCATACTTCTCTGTCAGACGTCATCTCACAAGTAACATTCTTTCTAACTCTATCGTCTTTCACACAATCCATCCATCGTTTCCTTGGTCGTCCTCTACCTCTATATCAATCCACATCCATGCTCAAGGCCTTCCTCACAATATGTTCCTCATTCCTCCGCATTACATGCCCATACCATGATAGCCGCCTTTCACATAACTTCTCGGCTATCGGTGTCACTTTCAAACTTCCTCTTATATACTCATTCCTTACTCTATCCATTCGCTTAACGTAACTTTGATATTTTTTTATTATAAGTTATATTTAGTTATAGTTATGGTTATAGTTGTATAGTTCTTATTCCGCCTAACTACGTCGACACTCATTAAATTTGATAAGATTTTCATATTCATATCTAAACTACTAATTGGAATGCATCCTTATATTTTTGTTGTTTAAGCATAAAATACGACACGCTGAAGCTTTAAAAATAATATTTCTAATTTGAACGTTGATTGGTATTAATAGTAGTTTTTTATGACTTTAATAAAAAAATTAAATCATGTGGTGGCAATTATTTTATTAATTAAAACCTGAATAGAATAAGCCGAGATGGCCAAATGTTGAGACCGCATACACCACCACAGCATTAACGTCTGCTAAATTTATATTAATAATTAATCTCGTGCTAGGAAATCTCTCGTAAGCGATAAGACTGATTTAGATGCTATATATAGATTTGTTTACAATTTTGGTAAATTTTGAACTTAAATAAATTAATGACCCATACAACAAATAGCTAAATATAAATTTATATTTTAAATTAATTCATGTATTTTTAATCCAGATGACTATTCGTTGGGGCATTGTCAGTGCTGGTAAGATTGCGCATGACTTTGTCAATGCTGTCAACTCTTACCCCAAAAAAGGAGATCAGGTAATAGCTGCTGTTGCTGCACGAAATAAATCGAGGGCAGAAGAGTTCGCTAAATTGCACAATATTGCCAAAGTTTATGACTCTTACGAAGATATGGCAAAGGGAAACGAGATCGGTAGTATTATAATAATTATAATATTAATTGTGTTAAGAAATTCAAATTGAAGTATTAATTAATAGTACTAAATATTTCCTTTTAACGAACTGGAAATTGTTATTGATAAAATATAAGTCAATGAAAAATAATTTAAATATTTTAAATATCTGTTATCAACGCATAGATATATATGATTTGACATAAAATAAAATTCACAAACGAATTATGCACTATTGTTTTTTCAGATATTGCCTACATCGGAGCGTTAAATCCAGATCACTATCGCCTTTCCAAAATGTTTCTCGAATATGGTAAACACGTACTTTGCGAAAAACCATTATGCTTGAACTTCGAAGAAACTGCCAGCTTAATCAGTATTGCAAGAGAGAAAAAACTCTTTCTAATGGAAGCTATTTGGTCACGGTTTAATCCACTATACATGTCATTGGAAAAAGAAATCCAGTCAAATAAGCTAGGAGATTTGCAATTCGTTGAAGTAAACTTTGGAGTTATAATTGCAGATGTTAGCAGATTAAGGTACTTCATAAATATTTAACAAATATATTTTAAATATGTTAATAATATATCAATAGTTGTTACATTATTTTATTATTTTTTCAGAAAAAGAGAACTCGGAGGTGGTGCTGTTCTTGATATTGGTGTTTATGCATTACAATTTGCACAATTCATTTTCAAAGATGAACCAATTAAAACAACTGCAGTTGGAGAATTGAATGATGATGGAGTGGATCTAATTGATACGATTATTCTTGAATATAAAGGCGGAAGACGTGCTGTTATCAATTTACATACAAAAGCTAAACTTTGGAATAAGGCCACAGTTGTTGGTAGCAAAGGAAGAGTCACGGTATGTTTAAATTTAAATACATCATAGTCACTTAATATTGATAAGAAAAAGGTTTCTTGTTCTCCAGATTGTTGAATTAGCATGGGTATAGGAGTTGCAGAAAGTTGAGTTGAAACAAATTGGGCATGAGTATCTAATGAACTTGAAACCGTGTTATTATGGTTAAATTTTACTTACTGATACATACATATATACTTAAACATCTCGTCTTGGCAACTGATTATACACATAGGTATATTGATGAATTGTCGTTGTTTGGGAACTTGTTGACTGTTGTTGTTATCTACTGAAGACTTGAATACCTATTTAATAATAGTGACAATGTTCGTTTAGATTTAAATCTAATTTGACAAATTCATGTGAAATAAAATTATTGATTCACTGTAGTTTTGTCTCTGGAATATATTTTATCACAATCGTTTCAGATGTTAACGTTGAATAGGTAATCAATTAGTATTAAAATATTTACGTACGTAAAATATGTACGTTTTTAATTTCTCTTCGAAAAAAGTTTATACATATGTACCTACGATTAAAATAAGTTGTATAAAAAGTAATATATGGTGGTCTTCGAATGTATTTTACATTTAGAATTAAAAGATATGTTAGATATTGAATTGTATTATAAGTTTAATTATATCAAGACAGGTGCGTCTCTGTGTCAATTATTTTACACCATAATAATTTGCACCATTTTACAATTGTTAGTTTCGTATGATCGATGCTCATATCTCTAATACCTGAATTATTTAGCCTGGTATTTACTATCTAGTACTACTAGTACTAAGATGTCCGAAAATATAATATGCAAGCATTTGTTTATTTTAATTTTAATATACTTTATGTTGCAATTTGTAGATAGAGGAACCATTCCACTTTCCTCTAACTTTGACACATGTCGATGGGAAACAAGAAAAAATAACGCTACATTCTTCAAAAATTGAATACAATTTCGAAAATAGTGCCGGCCTTGTTTACGAAGCTGTAGAGGCCGCACGTTGTATTAAAGAAGGTAAGACAAAAATTGTTCTAGATTATTTTTCGGCATTTAAAACGTGGACCGATGTACATTGGTTTTCAACCGACTTCAAAATGGAGGAGGTTATCAATTCGTCTGTATTTTTTTTTATGTTTGTTACCTCATAACTTTTCACTCGGTGGACCGATTTTGATATTTTTTTTTTGTTTGAAAGGTAGTGCTTCCCGTGGGATCCCATTTTAATTTTATTTTTTTCCGATGATGGTATCCATATGAAA
This sequence comes from Vanessa cardui, assembly GCF_905220365.1. Lineage (NCBI taxonomy): Eukaryota > Metazoa > Arthropoda > Insecta > Lepidoptera > Nymphalidae > Vanessa > Vanessa cardui. The sequence continues at coordinate 10,436,831 of NC_061125.1, read as the reverse complement.
ACGACATAAGTCTTAAATTTGCATTATGTATATGCGCGACAAATAGGTGAATAACTGAAAATTACGTTAACCAATTTTGATAATTCTTTTTTTATTATACAATATATACTTCAAGGGTAGTTTGGTGAAAGTTTGGTAAGGTTCTGAGCATAGGATCCACGACAAAGTAATGGAACGGAAGGGAACGGAACAATTCTGAGGAGCACGTTAGCGATACTCGGTCGAATCTTTTATTTATAGGTTATTTGGATATTTGAGTCACCTTCCGTAATGTGGTTATGTTTACATACATAATTATCATAGTCGAATATTATAATCAACAAGCTACCCACCCCGGCTTCGCAGGGGTGCAAAAGTGATACTAAATATATTACAGAATTTGTTTATTTACAACATCATATCGCAAACTTCTAAAATTATCAGTGTTTCTTTACTATATTATTCATGTTTTATATACACAAACCTTCCCCTTGAATCTATTAAAAAAAACCGCTTCAAAATCCGTAGCGTAGATTTAAAGATATAGGGACAGATAAAGAGACTTTGTTTTATACTATGTAGTGATGGAACTCCTATACAGAATTTCTTACTGTTTTTAATCAAATTTTGTGTATATGATGTGATGTCATATGATGTAAGACATATAATGGCTCTTTTGCAAAGTTTTTTACTCAGGTCGATTACAGCTCTTTCGAGGGTGGTACCTTGTAGTTTATGCCGCATGACGTATTAAAGCCGCATTTTCGAAAGTCTATTTTTGCTTTATTAGAAAGTTTCTTTTGAAATTGTCCCCGAAGTAGTTTCTGATTCATATAAACGGAACCCTTAATCTATCCATATTAAGAAAAAGATGTTAGTCTACATCAGCTTCATTGTCAGTTCAGTGCCCGTGGCTGACACCGACTCCAAATATAGCAATAATTATAACTACATTATATAATCGTAAATCGACTTTTAAGTAGTCAAATATTTTTCATTTCATTTTACCTAGGAGGACTCTAAAAATATGTTAAATATGCAATTATTTTTATTACTTTTGAGTGAATTTTTATTTGTTTTAAAATAGTGATTTGTTTGAAGTCGGTTTTTCTTTTTGTTAAAATTTTATTTATACATATATGGATATAGTTGTTAATAAACCAAAATATCTTAACAAACTTCTATAAATTATTTGATGTTTCAGGCTTAATAGAATCGCCGCGCCTAACTCATCACGATACCTTGGTTCTTGCCAAGCTCAGAGACATTGTTCGGAAACAAGTTGGGGTACGCTTTGATGTCGATTAAAAAATACTTATTATTATGTCTTATTTGATATCTTATATATTTAATAATAAAACTGTACAGTAACTCTATTTTATGTGTTTTATTTTAGCAATATATCATTGCTTAGAAAATCTAAATTATAGTTCCAATTGTTATAAAATATCAATACATGTTTATTTACTTTGAAACATAGTTTTTGTGAAAAATTGTTTTATAAAATTATAAAATTTATTCCTGAAATAAGATATTACTCAGATAAAACGTAGATTCCTAAATTATAAAATGTGCAATGAACAATATTTGATAAGCTTTAGACAATAATATTTCAATATCCGTTGAATTTCAAGATACTGTATGAATATAAACGCATATTCACTGACTGAGTCTACATTTTTTTACTTCGTGCAAAATAATGTAATACTAATACGACCTTAGATAAATCGTAGATTAACACAGGCGGCTGCTTTCCCTAGTGAATTTTCAGCTTTTACCTTCTCATAACCATTACATTTAGCTTAGCAAGTGAATTTTCCCTCTTAAAGGTGCAGAGAGTCAGTGTGAGGTCTTCCTCACAAAATAACCATCCATTTATTTTCTGTTTCAACCGTACCCATAAAAAATGTTTCCATCGTCCCCAAACTTTTGATAAAATGTACTTTATAATTGAAACACTAATAATAATACATTAAGATTAAGGGACTATCCCTTATTCTACAGGCGTCATACTAATCGCAAACGCTCAACACATTCACTTTAAATGAACAAGTAACATAACCGTCAACGTCAGAATAATAATACTGTTGACTGATAAAAAACAAGGAGACATCCCGCACACAACAACAGCGCGCGGGAAGCAGCGTGGTACTGATTTCATCTTTGGACCAGCTGTCCACTCCTTTTCTTCTATGAATCCTTCACTCCCCGAGCAACCGTTTCCGAGATACTCGTTGTTTCAACCGTCCTTTGTTTCAACAGTATCTAGTCAACCTTACCGACAGCATTAAGATTACGTTGTTTTCTACTCTTCTTCATCATCCTTATCATTGATAAATGTCTTTTTGAATCCAAAGTGTCAAAAGACAATTTTACCACAAATACGGGAAGTAGATAGATTCTTATTAATTAAATTCTCAAAATCGTTCCGAAGTTACATTGCCTAAAGTACATGAAGCCTTGAATCTGATTTCTCCCATCGTGTCAAAATATCGTGAGAGTGTGTGCCTGTGCCTGTGTTGTATAAATTATTCTATCCGTTTAAAACGTCTTATAATAAAAATATTTTTCATAAAAAAATAACACTTAAAATTAGAGTACATTTTTTTCTTTAAAGCTGAAAATGTAAAGCGCTGTCCAGTCCAAGGACGACTTAGTTAGCGACCGGGATTTCATTTGGTTTTTTTTTCACTTTGTTTGATCAAATATTTTTAAAGGAAAGTCGAGTTTCGTGGAAGTAATATAACACCTCATTTAATTGTCATTGTTTTTGAAGCTAAGTCAATTTTTCATTCTACTTATCTCAGGATTAAGTTTGCAATATTTTAAATCATTTGCTCTTATGAAATTATATATTATGAAGCTATTGAACGATAAATATTCATTCCCATCTTTAAAACACTTAAAGATTAGTAGGAAATAGAACCTACTCTGAAAAAAACACTGCAATGTTATGTTATATAAATATCTGTAAATGGACGTATAATAATAGCAAGTTCTAAGGAAGACAAAAAACGTCCTACATTTCAAACATGACGTTTGCATTTTAAGGTGTACCTATTCAAACGGACCGTTTATTTACTTAAGCCCTTCTATCCTGTCAACTCAAACGAAAAATATTTAAACGAGTTCAACCATTCGTTATTACACCGAACGAAATTTACACAACCGGACAATCAAAAGAATATTCGAGTAGATGTCCCTTTAGACTTTACTCGAGCCTACATTTCTAGTACGTTTGATCGTGAAATTTCGAGAGGTTGCTTCCATAATGGGAACGTGAAACCCCTAAGCGTGAAGGGACGGGAAACTCGTCTTTTGTGAATTCGAATTATGGCCCATTTTCGCATAATATCTCCGAGGTAAATCACAGGTGTGGAATCTGAAAAGGAAATGATAATGAAGTCGTTTCTTTCAGCTTGCTTCTGAAAAGGTGACACGTCTTTGGTTGCATTGAGAGAAACTAGTGCGCGTTACACACGCCCTTTGACTGCGTTGTGCTTTGGGCGATCTGTGACACGCTTTGTTTGTTAAAGATCCTTTCATGAGAGAGATTTACACTTTCAAATTATTCCATTGGCGCCGACGATGTCATGACTACTTCGGATCATAATTAGTCTTACAAAAGGAAGAGTGCCTTGTGTACTTCAATAGCAATAATTGCAATAACAAGAAGGGTAAATATTATCATGTTTTTTCAGCAATAAAGAAAGTTTGTCCATACTCATTTGAATAGAAAGTAAGATTGGTTACCAGCACGTTTGTAATGTATGACTTAATTAATGCTTCGTACGTATAACATACATATATTGTGTTTGGTACTCACTAAAGTCCTCGAAATACAATATCTTCTTCTATGTGCCATTTATTAATCCTGGCTACTGCCACAGTCTTCCAAAATACAAATTTATCGTCAACATACCCACGTAAAACTTAAGTGACGCTCTAAATACAAAGATTTGAACATAAATTATCCTCCTATCCTAGGTTAATGTTAATTCTTGTGAATGGTATAATAATCATGTATTTAAATGTATCTGTGTCAAATCATTGGTATGTTACTGGACATTAAATAAAATTAATATTTTTAAAATAAATTTATCACGAGGATTCTTAGAATTTTAATTATTACTTAAGAATAAAGTAACTGTCTGTGATTGTCATAATAAGGTCTTCTTCCCTCTTGAAGAGGAGGCTTGGTATTTATTCCACTACGGATATCATATCTAATATGGTTTTGTAGACAAAAATATATCTTATATCTGATGTATTTCGGTTTCGTTCAATGTTTTTCCGTCACTAACGAGTGTAACATAAATAATAGAAATACTTGCTGCAAATCCACATTCATCGATTAACTTTCAAGTGTTTCAATTACTGGTCAATCTTTGCTCTCCTAGTTTTCAATAAATAAAAAACGTCTTATCTTCGGGTATGGGCTGATTTTGCCGCGCGCCTAAAAGTTTAATCTCCTAAGGTGCGTTCGGTTCAGAAACGGGTCAGGTTCGAGGGCCACTCACATACTTGTTTTAATATGGACACGCTCCGACGCAAAGCATTGTGCAACCAAGGTTTTTCATTTCCTCAATATGTTGTAAAAAATTCTGAGCATATTTTTTTGAGTACACACATCTTCACAGATGTAATTTGACGTTTTCACTATCAAATGAAGATAAAGCACCTTCTCTATGATTTTGATTGTTTTATTTTTTTAAGTCTAAAGGCAATCTGAAGAACAAATGCTCCTCCTTGCGCCTTAGCTAGCTGTGTAGCTGAGTCAATAAGGCAGTCTGTCTCCGAACAATCTCCAATTAATACACATACACACATTTTACAAAGACGCGTGTCTTAGTACACACACATTTTAATAACTAGTTTTAATTGTTTTCTTAAATTGTTATTTTTAAAACATCACGTGAATTACGAACATCTTTTACGATTTTACTTAACACTAGAGTTCTTGTTTATGTGTGTTTTGTTAACCCTTTTGTGATACAATATTGTCACGTTACTTAATTTTAATAACCTTTAATTCAATTTAAATGATAAGCTTATCCATTCCATCATTCATATTTTTATTTTCACTTAAACTAAATTCCTAGTGAATACTATGTGTGAGAGTGACTATGGGCTAAGAATCAAAATCCAACAGTCGACTTGTATTTTTAAAAGCATTTTATGTTATACCAAGTTATTATCAAGAACATATTGGTGGTAAAAAAACTTTTTAGCAAATGTTATTTATGTAATATCATATTTTATATAAGAAATTAACATCGCCAAAATAAAAACACTCGGAACAAGACAATGATCCATAAACTACATTATGACAAACCAAAATATACCTCTGTGCTTCTTTAGTCAGAGGCCTCCCATGTAAAATTGGGCCTAATCTTAACGAGATAAAGTTCAAAATGGTTTATTTGTTAACTATGTGATGAGGGTAAAGAAAGCCGCCGTTGATTTGTGGATAATACAACACTGTTTTATGGTTTCCGTTTTATAACGAACTGTTTGGTTCAACGGTATTTCAATTACATACTTGTCATCGTTATTCATGATTATTTTACGTTTAACCAAAACGTTATAAAAAGGTAATATAACATATTGAATTCGAAAAGTAAAATTTTAACGTTCACAAATAAACCGCATTTTAATTTTGTAAAAACTAATGACAATATTGTTCGATATAATTTCGGTAATTATGTTTACAAAATCAATACAATCGCTTTTCATTGATAGTACATATTAATCTACATATGTAATTACTTATTACAAAAACAGGTTGCAGCGGTTTTGATAGATACTATGTGTCGAATAAATTTGTTGTTAAATACATAATTTAGTGTTCTCTGAAATAAAAGACGACAGTAATGCTCACAAATAAATGCATTTAATCATATGTACTTATGCTTATAACTAATATATATTTACTTAGTAGTAATCGCCCGCCTATATAATAGCTAATCGCCCCGGTTTTGCACGGGTGCAGTTCTGATACTTAATATACTACATAATGTGTTTTTTTCTACATCACTTTAGAAACATTTAAATTTATCAGTATTTCTCTAATATATTGTACATGTATTACGTATATTGAATTTCATCTTGAATCAATCTATTTATTCAAAAAAATCACATCAAATTCTATTTTGCAATTTTAAAGATCTAATCATAGGAATAGACAGCTGAAAGCAACTTTATTTTAATACTATGCAATGATAAAATGTCAATAATTTTCATGTTATTATTATTTCCTGTGTAATTTATTCATTTAGCCTTATTTTTGCATTCGTTAGTAGGTATCCAATGTTTTCGCTGTATTCATATTAATGTAGAAGTTAAAAAACGTGGAGTCAGTCAGCGGATATGAGTTGATTTTCATTTTTATTGAAATATAAATATATCGAAATGCTGTCGTTTAAAGCTAATATAAAAAATGTCTTTTGCACTCAAAGTCAATCACAAATCTTATAAAACAATTTTTTTTAAAAAGTACATTACAAAGTGGATAAATATTATATGTATTGATATTTTATAACAATTGGAACTTCTTAGATTTATTAAGCGATATTTCTATAAAATTGATTTATTGCGAAGTTTAAATATTAATTATATAAGATATAACAATTACTAAATATTCGATTTCAATTCTATGTATTATGATGTCGATTCTAATCGACATCAAAGTGTACCCCAACTTGTTTCCGAACAATATCTCTGAGCTTGGCAAGAATCAAGGTATCGTGGTGAGTCAGGCTCGGCGATTCTATTAAACCTGAAACGTCAAATAATTTATCGAACTTTGTATAAATATTTTTGTTTATTAACAACTATATTGCGTTTATTACTTTACGTAAAACGTTTGGTCTATGATTTAATTGATAGAACTAAGCCTTACAAATTATAAGTCCATATACGCTTAGGTATAACTTTTTAAGGAGTTAAAGACTGACATTTTTTTTTATTATGCTGGTCACACACAATAAATCGATGAGAACAAGGGGACTATGAAATAATTCGAGATCTTAAAAAAACAAAAAAGCAAAGTCATATCATCAATTTATCAGTGTTAGGCGTAAATCCTTACCTTCATTTTGAAAACTTTAAAAGATAAATTACTCAATTTTACTCTATATACTTTTACCTCGTGTTGCTTCATATGAATTTCTAATGGAAAACAATGCCTACATAAACATACATTAACAGCCTAGAAATTTCCCACTGCTGGGTTATGGCTTCCTCTCCCTTGGAGGAGAAGTTTTTGAGTATATTCTATCACTTAACTAATTTTGCCATACCTTCCTTAATACAACGTGCCGCCTCTATAGCTTCGTAAACAAGGCCGGCACTATTTTCGAAATTGTATTCAATTTTTGAAGAATGTAGCGTTATTTTTTCTTGTTTACCATCGACATGTGTCAAAGTTAGGGGAAAGTGGAAAGGCTCTTCTATCTAAAAATTGCAACAGAAAGTATATTAAAATTAAATTGGACAACTGCTTGCATATTAATATGTTTTCGGAGATACATCTTAATACTAAAGATAAAAACCAGGCATTTTCTGAGGAAACGAAAACGAGCACGATGTTTCTATTCTTAATGTTAACTGCATTCGAAGATCATCTTATAGAGCTAACCCTAAACCCAGGCAAATTCCCAATTTGCCTGGGTTTGGACCCGGAATCATAGGTTAAGATGCACGCATTCTAACCACTGGACCATCTCAGCTTTTCAATAGATAATAATAACACTCTTCAATAAAATTTTCCATTCCTAATCAACGATAATTAATCAACGTACCTATGTGTATTATCAGTTGCCAAGACGAGATGTTCAAGTACAAGTATGTAAAATTTAACCAGAATAACACGATTTCGAGCTCCCTAAATACGAATACGCATTTTTTTTAAATCATAAGCTCTGCAGTAGTGGTTATTGCTGGTGACGCATGCCAATCCAATAATCCGGAGTAGAGCTCAAGAAAACTTCTTCTAATGAAGAAAGAAGGTTTTTGACATTCAAAGATTGTTATTTGTTTTGCGTAAGTTAGAGATACATTAAGTGGTTATGATAGATTTAAATGGAAACGTACTGTGACTCTTCCTTTGGTACCAACAACTGTTGCTTTATTCCAAAGTTTAGCTTTTGTATGTAAATTGATAACAGCACGCCTTCCGCCTTTATATTCAAGAACAATCGTATCAATTAGATCCACTCCATCATCATTCAATTCTCCAACTGCAGTTGTTTTAATTGGTTCATCTTTGAAAATGAATTGTGCAAATTGTAATGCATAAATACCAAGATTAAGAACAGCACCACCACCGAGTTGCCTTTTACTGAAAAATAAATAAATCAATGTAACAACTATTAATATATTATCATTCTGATATATTTCTTCTGAGTTTCTTCTGATTTTCTTGCCGGTTCTTCTCAGTAGAATCTACCACCGAACCGGTGGTAGTTTCCAAAAAAATAGTTGTTAATGACGATTCAAAGGTGCTTGTAAAATCCTACTTGAATAAAGTATATTTTTATTTGATTTGGTAAATATTTATTAAGTACCTTATTCTTTCTAAATCTGCAATTAAAACTCCAAAGTTTACGTCAACAAACTGCAAATCTCCTAGATTTTTGGACTGCATTTCTTTTTCCAATGACATGTATAGTGGATTAAACCGTGACCAAATAGCTTCCATTAGAAAGAGGTTTTTCTCTCTTGCAATACTGATTAAGCTTTCGGTTTCTTTGTAGTTTAAACATAATGGTTTTTCGCAAAGTACGTGTTTACCAGATTCGAGAAACAATTTAGAAAGTCGATAGTGATCTGGATTTAAAGCCCCAATGTAGGCAATATCTGAAAAAGTCAATGGTACATTATTCGATTGTTAATTTTATTTCAAATGCTTCTTAGCACGATACCCTTATTGTTTCTATAACTCGAACTGTAACAGCTAAATTAAACCGTTCGGCCTAAAAGAATAAGCCAAAATTATATAATTCTTGCGTGTGTCATGACAATGCGTCCATAATAATTATTAAAAATATTTAGTGACTTTTTTTCAACGTCACGTATCTATTTTGTCAATGACCATTTCTAATTCGTTCAGAGTATATAATCCTTCGACTATTATTTCTTAATATAATAACAATTACGTTGTTACCGATCTCGTTTCTCTTTGCCATATCTTCGTAAGAGTCATAAACTTTGGCAATTTTGTGCAATTTAGCGAACTCTTCTGCCCTCGATTTATTTCGTGCAGCAACAGCAGCTATTACCTGATCTCCTTTTTTGGGGTAAGAGTTGACAGCATTGACAAAGTCATGCGCAATCTTACCAGCACTGACAATGCCCCAACGAATAGTCATCTGGATTAAAAGTGAAAAGGAATTTAAAATATAAATTTATATATTAGCTATTTGGTGTATTGCTCACTATTTTATTTAACTTAAAAATTTGCGGAAATGATAAATCAAAACTATATGGAGCATATAAATCAATCTTATCGATTATTAGAGATTTCTTTCCAAAAGTTTTAGGAAATTTGGTAATCGATCGGGTTGTATAGATTTTTTTGTTGTTTAAACATAATATAATAATTTATTATATTTATAAACAATAAACATTTGGAAATATCTTATATTATATTTACTACGAAATTATTTAAAATACTTAAAAAAATATATGAATGTTTTCTAACCAATATTTGAATATAAAAAGCTATTATTATTGAAATTAAACCCAATTTGTTGTTTACATATTTTAAGATTAGCTAATTAATTGAATACGTCTAGATTACAGTGAGGTTAAAAATGACAAGTAAACAATTGCTATAGTTTTTTGAAAGTCTGGTAAATCGCTATCTTGTTAAAATAAGGCTACACGCTTTATTTCGAGAATTGATAACATTAATTTTAATATAACAGTAACGGATTGTATATTTCTCACTTTTGGGCTGAGACCACCTCTCCCTTTGAGGAAAAGGTTAGGAGAATATTTCACCCCGCTGCTCTAATGCGGGTTGGTGGATTGACATGTGGCATCACTTGGTGGATTGCACATGCAGGTTTCCTTGCAATAATATCAATCAACGCCGAGCACAACATTAATTATAAATGTAAATTAAGTAAATGAAAATGCAGAGGTGCTGGCCTGGGTTTGAGCCCACAAACATCGATTATCATGCATAACCATAACAATACTGGGTCATCTTTGCTCATTATATTTAGTCTTTTATTGATTAAAAGAACTTTTTTTTAGTACATCATACATCAACAAAAACTATTATTAACATCAACCAACGTTTAAACAATATGTACTCAACGGAAAGAAAATGATTAATATATATATACCTAATTCAAATATTCAACCTTTTCTCTGTCATTTTATGATATCTAAACAACAAAAATATAAGGATTCATTCAAATTAGTAGGCTGGATATGATATGAACACGAAAATCTAACGTAGTTAAGCGGTGGATATTACAAAACTATGATGCATAAAAATAATCAAAAATTACATTTTAAAGAAATAATACTACTTATTGATGGTTTTAATGTACAGTCGAAAGCAATTAATGTCATAACAGTTCAATAATACTTATTGATGGTTTTAATGTACAGTCGAAAGCAATTAATATCATAAATGTTCTTACGTTTAGTTTCTGCGTCTGCGCGATCACAAATGACAAAATAAATTATCAGAGGGCTTAGCCAAATTTACATTTTACAATCGTAATCGCTAATAGAAAACTAAACAAATGTATGAGCATGACGTCATATCGAGGCGAAGTCACGTGGTCAAAACAAACGAATAGAAAAGACGTAGACAAGTTGACAACCGTTCATTAACTAATAGTATTGAATGTATTCGTTTCTATCGCGATAATCGCTAACTCCAGGTAGCCAAGTTACAGTTTTGACAAGCGCTGATGAAACGATGTCGAAATTTTTAAACGATTAATAGCAATCTTAGAAACTCAAATGAAAATGCTAAAAAATTGTGTCTTATAACTGACAAGTGTTTATTAAATCAAATTTTGGATCATTATTAACTTTTAAATGCATATTTTAAATACGTTGTTGTGTGCTGATGAAGGAGTGCGGCTTAGGCACCGAAAAAGTGACTTAAATCATCAGTGCATGGAGAAAATAAGCGTAATGCCTGCAACTATATTTTGGCAGCAATTTCGGCTAGACAAAGCTCCTTTGGATCGCCTCATTTCTGATGCGATCCCTCAAAGAAACGCAGAGCACGAGTATCCACGTTTCGGCTCCGTATGTCATGAAGGGTAGGACGCAATGGTTGAAGACTTTCGTCTTAAGGCACTGACGATGTAAAGATTCGACGTAACTTCCCAAACGCTAACTTCTAAAACCTAGCTGAATTCGATTGATCGAAGAATCAGCTAGCTCATTCAGCATTTGTTGTAGGTCTTGCAGCGTTTCTGCCATGCTGACGATGTCGTTTGCGAATCTAAATTGAGAGATGTATTCGCCATTAATGTTGATGCAATTTGTGATCTGCATGTGTAGGAATTGCTCGTAGGTGACACGCTGTAGGGCGGGTTGGCGATAACAGTTAGCGCCCCCTTTCACCCCAACACATCAAGACATTTATAACACAAGATTGAACACTTGACATTACAAAATTTTAAATATGAAGTACTAAATTCACATAACATAACATTTTAATTTACGAAGTTGCTAACAAGATTTGGCTCTTCCGGTGTAATAGATCTAATCTATAGTAGGTTAATACTGACTAACCAAATTTTCAGGTGACTCTGGATATCCACAACGCCCAAGCCCACGCCATGTCTATGTCACCTATCCTCAGTGCAGTTCATGGTTTTAGGGAAGACTGATACAATCAAATGCATGTGCAAACTCATAACTGTATTGAGTGCTGTTTTGGATTACTTATAGAACAGTGGAGATCTTTGCTCAGAGACAGGGTGTTTCACTATCAACCTCATGTAGCTAGTAATATTACAATGGCAAGTTGTGTATTACACAATATATATTTGCAAGCTGTCGTACCATCACCACAACCCCTCCCTGCTGCATATGATAATGGAGATGATAAAATTGTGGAAGATCCCACAATATATATTAATAATGAATAGGATATAGTTTGATTGTTTTAAGCGTGACTATGATTTTATTTTACGTTTCCTGAATATGAATTAAACTATTTATGTACTATATATTATCTAAATAATAAGTCATTGATTGTATTTTAAACATGTCCGGTTTTGAATTTGAAAGTAATGTATTTAATAATTAAACAAATGTATCATTACATCCATTATTTTATTATTTTAATTAAAATATTATCATTTACAATCAAACAATAGCCATGATTAAAAAATATATAATTTCGTAATAGTACACAAGGTAAGGACAAAAATAAAAAATGAAGGTAAAAAGGGTTTATTAAATATTACAAGAAGAAATCAATTCTATCAAATCAAAAAAAAAAAAATAAAAATCGAAATTCTCATTACTGATTGATAATAACGAATTCAAGGAATGATAATAATATAAACTATAAAATAATATTTTCACTGTGGATAATTATACTACTGGTGTAATTAAGCGATACATAATCGTAGAATACACAACATAGTACTTATAGTCTATATACACAAAATGGTCACGTTATTTGCTTATTGTATCTTATCTCAATAGCTAAAGAGATCCGATAACGTAGTGTAGAATAGATGAAGACCTTCTCTGAAACCGTAGGTTGACATTCGAGCAAGTACCGACTTTTTCTCCTTAATTGTATGTTTGTAGATCATACAAGGAATTCGTCTCTGTTGGTAAAGGATAATATCGTATGAAAGTCTTGCTCAACTTTATTTACTTGAATAAAGTTATAAAGATAAGCTTTTATAATTTATCATCTTACATTTTATTTGTTTTTTTTTTATGTTATGGTTATGGCCACCTGATGGTAAGTGGTCACCATCACCCATAAACAATGAAGCTGTAAGAAATATTAACTATTCATTACATCGTCAATGTGCCACCAACCTTAGGAACTAAGATGTTATGTCCCTTGTGCCTGTAGTTACACTGGCTCACTCACCCTTCAAACCGGAACACAACAATACTAAGTACTGTTATTTGGCGGTAGAATAACTGATGTGTGGGTGGTACCTACCTAGACGGGCTTGCACAAAGCCCTACCACCAAGTAATTGTCCATTTGTGTTCTTGCCTTTTGTCTATTAAAATATTTATCTTAAGTCAAATAGCAACTTGTATAGTTACTAATTACTATATATGTAGTACTAATTATTGTCCGCGGTTTCGCTCGTATTTTAAGGTTTTGGTTGTCACGTGTTAGGTAAAGAAGCCTATGTGCTTCAGTGGAGTTCAACTTTGCTTCATACCAAATTGCAACAAATTTAGAGTTTTTTTTTTGTGAGAGAGCGAGAGTCAGACAAACAGAGTTACTTTCTAATTTGTAATATTAGTATTGATTTATTTGAAAAACATTTAACAATTGTGGTTAAAATAATCATCTAAATTTAAAGTAAAATTCAATGCAGTTGACATCACTGGAAAATTTAATTGCCATCCCAATTAAATGCTATATCCATTGGTAATAAATAAATAAGTACTTCATTTAATCGCTAACCATTATGGTTAATTAGTGGAATTAAAATCTTATGCCTCGACAACGATACGATTGAACGTTCGTATTAATTATATAAATAAAGAATAATACTTATTATATCACTGCAGGCAATAATTATTATCATTCATATTTACTTTGATTGCCGTGTAAGAATAACTAGGTACTAAGTGACTTGCCGGTTCTCCACAGTAGAATCTTCACTTCGAACCGGTGGTAGCTTTAAATTTAATTTAAATACCTGAAATGAGTCAATAAGCTTGCAAGAGCCTATTTACATAAAATATATTTAATAAATAAACAAGAGATAACATCACATACATTACTCTGATCCCAATGTAAGTAACTAAAGCTCTTGTGTTATGGAAAATCAAATGTAACGAAGATACCACAAACACTCAGACCAAGACAACATAGAAAACTAATGATAATTTTGATGATATGACTCGGCCGGCAATCGAATCCGGGACCTAGGAGTGGCGGACCCATGAACACGGTGTACACACCAATCGACCACGGAGGTCGTCATTTTATATTATAAATAAGATTTTGAATTACTTGCAATTTCATCTAAGTATTAGAAGTATTCAGTATAGAGTATTCAGAGTCACATCAAATCCATAACACCGTTTAAATCTTCATTTAGTTTGAAGATTTAGTCCATAAACTGACAGTACCGTAAGATATATACAGCAGTTCTTATGTACCCAGAACCGCTTGCATCAAATCATCAATCTTTCTAACTTTAAACATTTTAAATATATTTATTTATGTGATAATTCCCAACTGAAGTATGTAGGCAATTACCGCGCCATAAATTAGGTCGGCTTCGTCAAAGGTAAACTGTACGATCAACATCTAGATTCTATCATTCGCTTAGATTTAAAAAAAATTATAAACATTGTTGGATACTCGCTCGCTTTATAAGCGACCATTATTAACTGCTATATATTGTTGATAGAAAAGAACAGAGCTATAATTATGAACGTACGACATATTTACGTCCAATTAAATGACATAATTTTGAAATGTAGGTTGTTACAAGTGGAATGAAGTATGTTTTATTTATTATTATTTGTTGGTTAGGTTAGTTCTCTTTCTAATGTTAGTCTAACAATACCAACAAATAATAATAAATAAAACATACTTCATTCCACTTGTAACAAATTAGAAAGAGAAGGAAAGACAATAAGCAGTGATACAAACATGAGAATAAAATAATAACTACCACTTAAGACTTTTTATATATAGATTTAAATATAATCAAACAATATTTTCTCTATAGGGAATAGTTCGAACGAAATATGAATGCAGCAAAAAGGCTGGCACGGTTACCTCATTAATTAGAGGATTCTTTAGCCTCTAGAGAAATAGGTCGCGGACCATCGTAGTGTACTCGTGATACTTTTTTTTAAATGAGAGGAAAAACTGCAAACTTTGCAAGCGAAGGCTGAAGAGGAGTGTACATTGAGATTCAAGTTGCGAAAAAATGAATGTTTTTTTTTTTTTTTATTACGTTTCGTTTTTTAGAAAAAATTAAATTAGGCTCTTTTCAATTTTTATCGTTTAAGTGTTGTTAATAAGTTGCAAAGAGTAATATTTGTTTGTTAAATAAAATGTTTGGATTGTGGTACAAAAACAAACGACAGAAAATTATCCAGTAATTCAGAGCAAGAAGCCTATAATTTTATTTGTGAACAGGTTCATTATCCTAACAGCCGACATAATAGTAAAAAAAGCATGATTTTTTATTGATGATTTGTTAAATTCAAACCTTTAATCTACAATAGTATATATGTATATGAGCTACAATCTTTAATATGCATGTATTTACAGACATCTAAATACTAAGATTTAAAGTACTAACTATTTATTGTAATTTCACTCTTTCACTAATGGATTGTTGTCTATTATTTAAAACCAACTATTTTTCCGACACTCTTCTTCTAATTTGCAATTATTTTTATTGAGTAATTAGCAAACTTAATTATATGAAAGAAAATAAATTTATCTGTCAATTACTCCAGCTTGACTTAGCCAATAAATCAACAGTAATTAATTTAATGTAATATTTAAACCGGGACTTCAAATTAATATGCATAAATTAATTTACGGGGGATACTTACATATTTTACCCAAAATACTTTTTAAAATTCTTCTTTATTTAAAATGGTTGTCATAAACATTGGACAATTGGACATTGGGTATTGGCCGTGATAAAAAATATAACCACCACTTATGTGCACTACCTTGGAAACTGACGCTGAATGACACTGGAAGACTTAAAAGACTAGGACAAACAATACAAAACATTGTTATTGGTCGAAAAAACACCACGGCTTGCATAAACACCAAGTAAAGTTATAAAGGTGGAATTAAATACGATAAATATAAAATGTAAATGTAAATAATAATTTTGCCGTTTACAGTTTCAAAAGCGCCAAATATTTATATATTTTTTAAATGGACGAAACGTAAATAACTCAGTGTAATAAAAACGATATAATCTTTAAATATATACGAATATTCACGATCGTACCGATCTTGAAACATTGTAGCGAGCAATTAACTAAAACAATCATTAACGGTAACGATCGTGATAAGGGCCAGCGACAGATGGAAGAACTAATTAGTGGCGCGTAGGATTGTACTACAAGCCGAATTGTTCTCTGTGGGTTTACGGAATAAATCCTTTTGTAATTTATACGTATGTACACGTATTATATCGGCTTTGTTAGCGACTGGTCCTTGGTTACGGGGCTATTGTATTATTATTACTAAGAAAATCAAATTTAGAGAATATAGAAATATATAGAATATAAAAACTATTCATACATTTTTTAATTTATCTAGCTGAGATGGCCCATCGGTTAGAACGCGTGCATCTTAACCGATGATTGCGGGTTCAAACCCAGGCAAGCACCGCTGATTCATGTGCTTAATTTGTCTTTATAATTCATCTCGTGCTCAGCGGTGAAGGAAAACATCGTGAGGAAATAAAAAATACCTGCATGTGACAAATTTCATAGAAATTCTGACACGTGTGTATTCCACCAACCCGCATTGGAACAGCGTGATGGAATATGTTCCAAACCTTCTCCTCAAAGGGAGAGGAGGCTTTTAGCCTGGCTTTTAGTGGGAATTTACAGGCTGTTGTTGTTGTTGTAATTTATCTAACTTCTACTACTATCAAAGATACATATACTACTACTATCAAAGATCTGTATTAATATATGTTTATGTATACAGCTGTAAAATTTGACTGTAACTAGGGAAAGAATGATTTGAAGATAAAATAGTATTGTTAATGGCCTATTAAATTCACTATTTAAAGAGCAACATTTTTTGTCATTAATAAAACGATAGACATAATATTGCATAGAGTAGTTTGGAAAGGATGACTGTGCGTTCATGTTAAATTGCATTATTTGTATAACTTAAAAATCATCATTATGATTCGATTAAATTAAAACGTGTAATAGAAAATGTACCGTGAATAATCCTCTACCAAGTTTGTTACCAAATATAACACAAAATACACAGATAATAAATTAGCGGATGTCCTCAATTATGCAACAAAAACCTTTTCAAATATTGTGTTATGTGTTCTTGATCGCACTCTAACCTGAAGTTAGCTACATTTATTTTAATTACAAATCATAATTAATTAATTGGTACAGAGATATTATGCCTAATTCCTTTGAGAAAGTAATTTCAAAACATTACGTCATGAACGTGACGTCACATTACGTCAACAATAAAACTATCTCAGTGATATAGTTAATAATTCCCCTTAATATTAATGACAAGATATAGGAAGTTACTAATTATTCATAGTTAATTAGACGAATCATGAATGTAGTTGTTACAAACTCCAATTAATGTCTCATATGACTTAATTTCAATCTCATAATGTACCTACTAAGTAATTAATTGAAGAACATTGTCATACACTGTCAGAAATTATAATCAGGGCAAATTTAGAAGTATTCTCTATAGAACCAAGTCATTTGAGATCATGATCACTTTTAAAAATCGGTTGTTAGACAAAGTTTTAAAAATAAGAATAAAAAGAGTTAGAAGTCATGCAAGCTCTTTTTAAATTCTTAAATATTTTTAAAAAGGTGCAGTAAGAATAATATAATTAGGAAGACTGCATATCTCTTAATTAATAGTATACGATGTTGTATAGAATATAAAATATACAACATATATAAGCGCGCGGCAGAATCGTGTCACATGGAGTATTAATGCTTATTGATCGGCTATTTTTCCTTCAGAATGACGTTAATCGAAGTTTAACCTTTGAAGTAATTTGTTAATTCTTGTTACTCATAAATTATAAACAACGTATAGTTGGTAATCCACTACTTTACTTGGCTTTCTATGGTTGGCTCTAACACTATTCATTAAACATTCAAATATGACGTGTATTTATAATTTTTTTCATTACAAGAACGAGAGGTTTACTTGGTCTTGTTTGTAAATATTCTAAAGTGGGTGAAAAGATTTTGTTTTTATGTTATAGATTGGCGGACGAACATATGGGCCACCTGATGGTAAGTGGTCACCATCACCCATAGACAATAAAGCTGTAAGAAATATTAAGTATTCCTTACATCGTCAATGCGCCACCAACCTTGGGAACTAAGATGTTATGTCCCTTGTGCCTGTAGTTACACTGGCTCACTCACCCTTCAAACCGGAACACAACAATTCTGCGTACTGTTGTTTGGCGGTAGAATAACTGATGCGTGGGTGGTACCTACCCAGACGGACTTGCACAAAGCCCTACCACCAAGAAACCTTGACTCCCGTCTATCACAGGACCGTTTGAAATCTGAAACACGATACCATGCTCAGGTCTACACTCTATTTTTTAAACCTCAGGCGTCAGGGCCGTAGGGATCTTCTTTAATTTTATGGGCTCACAGAATGAGACTATGACCCACCACGCTGATTCCCTGCCTAGTTGACATGCTCGCATCCAAGATTACCAGGATCTGTTTCTTCGCATCAAACGTATTCTACGTCAACAGCGGCTTCTGGGCAATAACTGGGTCCGTGCCAGTGGTGACTGTCTGTTATCTGTATATTTTCAAAACGACAGTGACCGATCATTATCTGCGTAAGTGGAAAGGTGACTTGATGAATATTCTGTAACAATACCTTCACAAATGTTGCGATATTACGAACATTTGAATCAAGTATTTTTAAAAGGTAATTTTTTTTAGAAATAATTCAAATGGCTGTGTCAGCTTAAAAAAAATAGTCGAATTTCAAACGTTTCATGTAATGTATAATACAAATGAGTCTGATAAACCTTTTTTATGTTCTTATCGATTAATTATGTGAATTCATTATTGTTATCATTTCATGCATGCAAACCATTAAATGAAATTTATTTTGAGTTCAATTTGACGAATTTACTTCGTATTCGCTTTCGTTCTAAATAATTCAATACGACGTGATAATTTTGGATCACTTGATAAATCGAAAAGGTGCATACTATAATCATCATTCATTCCTTCGATTGAATTCAACTAAAATTCAAATTCACATATAATATATGTGAATTTGAATTTTAGTTGTGAAATTAATCAGCTGAATGTTTTTTTTTGTTTGATTTAAAATATGTGTATTCTTATCACAAGGACAATGTTCTAAAATTCTTAGAAATACATCACGCAATAGTAGGTACAGGAAGCTTTGATTGTTTAAAAGAGCGAGTTCCGTCAGATTTCGACCTTATCGTTTAATAATTGGGAAAATATTAAAATTAAAAAAAAATTATGATTCAACTTTATGAAGATGTTGAATATGAAGTTAGATCCTTTGCACTTTATAATAAAATCCTTCTTAATAAACACCAGTGATAGTTGACAATCAAAACCACATCATTACAATACACGAAACAAAAAACAGTTGCATCTCTAATCCCTAATTTTTACAACTTTTTTAGCATATTAATAGCATAAATTAAACACACACACACACACACACACACACACACACACACACACACACACACACACACACACACACACGCACACATACACACACACACATACACACACACACACACACACATATATATATATATCACTTTGACAGCTATTTAATAGTATACAATAGTATGAAAACCGAATGGTTTTTAAAGAACATTCTTTTTTCAAATTTCTGAAGAACAATAAAATTTATTACACTTTTGCAAATAGTCTGTATTAGGCTCAAATTTTCGTATAATTTATAAACAGAAAACAAATGCATCTAGTCAAATGGCATTTATATACTTACATATTTTAAATGCTAAGGTGTAATGTGATAAACATCGATAATTATGTAAAAACGTTCAATTACTCGCAAAAAATAACAAAACACCAATGTCCAGTGTATCGATATTAAACGAACAAAAGCAACTTCATAAATTAATTAACTCTTATTAATTTTAATTGAACAACGCAAAGCGACCCAATTATTGTTTTCATTATGGAATACGATAAATTGTCGGGCAATGAGAAAAATTGCTTAATTAGTAACAAACGTAATGAGATACGCGATGATACAACATAAAGTTTAATGTGGTTACAGTTTTATAAAATACAAATTGATTTAAAAATTCTGCATGTTGATGCATTTAAACTAGCTCTGATGGCTCATTGGTTAGAACGTGTGCATCTTAACCGATGATTGCAGATTCAAAACCAGGCAAGCACCACTGAATATTCATGTGCATAATTTAAGTGTTAAGGAAATTATCGTGAGGAAACCTGCATGTGTTTACTTTCATAGAAATTCTGCCACATGTGTATTCCAGCAACCCCGCATTGGAGCAGCGTGGTGGAATATGTTCCGAACCTTCTTCTGAAAAGGGAGGCCTTAGCCCAGCAGTGGGAAATGTACAGGCTGTTGTTGTTGTTAGGTGCACGCATTTAAACTTATTACAATTCTTTTATGGTCCTATATATTAAATCATTGTGACGTCAAAATTTTAGTCAATAAATAAAAAAGTAATTAATAATATTACTTGAAAACGTAAAATAAAATAAATTAATGAAAGCAACTTTAATTAGGGTAAACGAGATTAACTCTCCGTTCTAACGTATTTATTTAAATACATTTATTATTTTATGGAAGTTCTTGAAAATGATAAAATATTTTAAGTTCAGTTCGTTTATAGTTTTTAAATTATATAGCTAGGTAGATGAGTAAATGTCATTTGATGATAAGTCACCTCCGTTATAGATGATGGCACAGTAAGAAATATTGATCATTCCTTACATTGCCAATGCGCCACCAACTTTTGGAACTATGATATTATGACTCTTGCACTTTTATTAACACTCACTCACCCTTGAAATCGGAACACAACAATAGTAAGTATTGCTGTTTTATGGTAGATTTTGTCTGATGAGTAGGTGGGTGTACCCAGGCTGGCGTGCACAAATACCTACCACCAAGTGACAATATTATTCGCCTGTAAAATAAAGAGAGAAAACTTTTGAGCGACCATGTACTTATATGAATAAATAATGTCGTTTAATATCGTTCTCTGTCTGGAATTTTGAAATCTGGACAAACAACTGCTGTTTAATCGTTTCTATAAATCAATAGAAAAAAAAATTATAATTGATAATTTTTTTAAATAAATCTTTGAAGTTGAAAATTTTATTTATTTTTAAAAAATCTTAAACATGATAACTCAAAAAAAGTTCACTTTTGTATATGGGTTAGAATTATCGCAAATAGTCCCCCCCTATTATCTTCTAACGGGGATACGTCGAATTACCAATAACCCTGAATATATTACTGTTAATAGTACCGTATGTAATCGCATATTAATAATGTATTTAAAAAAAAAATAGTAAATTGTCTTTCAATTCTAACTGCGAGGCTACCGTGGAGACGAGATGTCTGTTGAGTATTATGTTAATTTGAATAGATACAGTGTGAGTTATGAATAATGTGTGAAAATGTAAAAATATAAAATTAGTTTCTTGAAAATGACCACTTATGAGTTAGCTGTTTAACATAACTTACCATACTTATTAACGTATAACTATCGAGTATAATGTTCGTTTGTATTTTCGTTAAGGTGGATTCTTACAAAAGCCATTTCCAATTCTCACCAAAAATGTTAAAAGATGTTTTAGTTCAGATAACTTTTGTATTATAATTAAAATATACCACTGGGTGGGAATGTAGATTTAACCGAGACCCACCGACAAGAAATAAGGTAGTACTCTGTCCAACATCTAAAATACGTAATATTAGGTATACACAATCATATATCATCCGGCCTGATATAAATATATATATATATATATATATATGAGACAACATCACATACATTACTCTGATCCCAATGTAAGTAGCTGAAGCACTTGTGTTATGGAAATCAGAAGTAACGACGGTACCACAAACACCCAGACCCAAGACAACATAGAAAATTAATGGTAATCTACATCGACTCGGCCGGGAATTGAACCCGGGACCTCAGAGTGGCGTACCCATGAAAACCGGTGTACACACCACTCGACCATGGAGGTCGTCAATGATGCTTAAATCCTATCTGACTTGATCCTGTCAACAAGTAGTGGCTTTATGCTTTTTTACCGTCCTATACAGATGATCTTGTGTAAATAAGGTATATTATTTAATCCTCTTTGGTATTTTTTTTTTAACAAATTATTCGAATTTATGAATCAGCAACGTTTATCTACGGGGTTTGATCCTAGAAACTAAAATCTTGACTCAAGAAGGATTTATTGACTTTCAGAGTCGAAATCTTGGAAACGTCTCGTGTTGAATGATTATTACTGATCACGAGAGAAGATCCGACCACGAAGCTTCTCTTATCTGTGCTGATCTGTCATAGAATTTTTAGTGGGTAGAAGGCCTCTGTAGTTAAGGCTCGGGTTGCATCTAAAAATTTGCACATTACGTTGAAAGAAACACACAGTATTCGATGTTTTGAAAATGCACCATCTCGTCAAAAATATTATAATCTAACGACATTTACAATTTTACGATGACATATATAGAAAATATTTCACGTAGGTATAGTATGACACAACTTAGATGTCGCATCGGCAAAATTTGTAAAACCGATCATATCCGAATTGAGTACGCTATCTATATTTATTTCTCACGCGAATATGATCTTTGCACAAACGTAATAACTTTTACAAGTTATTATAATATTATGATATTACTATCATATGACCTAATATATTCGTCATTTTGACTCGTCGATTTACATGCACTTGCGTTCTCTGACGCGTGAATCTATAGCGACGAATAGCGTCGAATGGTGCGATAGGGAGCTATTTCTATTGGTTGTGTGAATCGGCAGTAATCGGTTTTATTTTCATTCCATTGCATTTTTCGATGCTACATCTAATTTATGTCGTACTATACATGAAGTAATTGCGTAACTGTCATTTTCAAATTCGTTTAATCCGTGAACTTTATTGACGACTGACCTGCGCTTGTATGGTTCGACAGTAATCGTTTTCACGTGTAAAAAAATACAGTCGTAATTTTTTCTGTATAAATTACTTTATTAAAAAAAAAAGGATACAAATCCATAATTGTGTAAACGTAATCTAAAGAGAAGTGTCTGTGTAAAAGTTAGTAAAGAGTGTAATTAAGAGCTCCCGTACAGCCACGCCCCGGAAATTGCCTGTTTTTATTGATATAGCCTCTCAAGAAAAATAACTTGTAATTTAATCCAAAACCGAGCTTGTGAGTTCAAATTGTATCTGAAATTCTGTCTTCACGGTTAAATACACACCCAGGATTTTAAATACCTAGTAGTATTTGCTCAGTTTCGAATTTACAACCATTGCACGTTATATATTATTGACAAGAGTACACCTCTTGTCAATGAAATAACATTTTGTTGTAACGATTTTTGTTTTATGTTATTTACATATAAATTAGTTTTTAAGTGTAGTTATAGCAAAACGTTGAAAATTTTAAACTTCAATTTTTTTGAACGGTTGGCGGACGAGCATATGGGGCACCTGATGGTTAGTGGTCACCATCACCCATAGACTGACGCTGTAAGAAATATTAACTATTCCTTACATCGTCAATGCGCCACCAACCTTGTGAACTAAGATGCTATGTCCCTTGTGCCTGTAGTTACTCTGCCTTACTCACCCTTCAAACCGGAGCACAACGATACTGCGTACTGTTGTTTAGCTGTAGAATATCTGATGAGTGGGTGGTACCTACCCAGGCGGGCTTGCACAAAGCCCTACCACCAATTAAAACTATAAAACTATTAACACAACAAAATTTTGGTCTTCAATTGGATGTTTTATCTGCATGCCTAAAAATACCAAGAAGTTCAGGAATAATATCTTACTGTCAAATATATTTGTCAAACGTGGAAAATTAAAGATTATACCTGTGCAACTCTTTTATCTATCAAACGAAATAATATAAATTACCGGTCAAATTTCTATCTTATTCCGTATAGATTAAAGTTTAATTTTGGAAAAACAATTTTATCCTTCTTCCGGGAAGTTATGCGTTAATTGCAGTAAACTAATTGATTCATATATTTTGTTTTACTATTGTGTTTGGAGACTTACAAATACCAGTACTTAGGTACATATTATGCAATGAAACGCTTATTATAATAATTGAAAATTGAAATTGTATAGGCTAGTTGATGATTGATAGTGTGAAACCAAAATTACATTTTTTCAAATTTACATTAATATTATCTTTCAACCCTGTTTCCAATAAATATATTTTTGGAACATATATACACATACCGTATGACTAAAGTTTAATAAAAACGTTTCAATCTTCTAAAGTTAAATATGGCGACTACATTGTATACGAGAACGGAAGTTTTCCCACCTGGAGATAGCATGACTAAGCTACTCCAATAACTCACTTTGGAGGAACAAACGCAACCACTGTACGAGGAACGAGAATGTTCTCATAACTTTTTATTATTAAGAGTCTTGTTCCAATCTTTTGGAACTCATGATTTAACAAAATTTGATGAGTAATTGCGTTATTTTAAATGAAAATTTATAATGAAATGATACAGATATGGGTGGGATTAATCGTATTTTGTTTATATATATAATTAATGGATCAATTTTTATCTTTTTTTCTTACCTCTGCCTTAAGGTTGAAGGGAAGAGGTCGCTGTTTTAGCGATAAGGCTCTTGATCATCTTTCTTAAACGTAATTGGTGTAATTAAGAGAAAATCAACATAGATTTTGACATTTGGCCTTGATATTGTTAACTCCAATCATATTCTCCATTTTATTGTATATAATCTTGAATCATGGCTACACGGATTTGTCACCCGTAGAAAATTGTTTCCGCTTCAGCTTATGATATAAGGGAACACAATACATAATTCAGTTACACAATTGAATTATATCGAAATTGGCAATTTTATATACAATTCCGATATTCTAGTTCTACAGTCTTCTAGTATTTAAAACAATGTTTATAGACGGATTATCTTGTAGCACACCTAGAGATTACAATAGCTAGACTAATAATTTAGCTCGCTTACTTGAATTATACGTATGTTCCCTTTAATTTAGTTATAATTTCCTCAAGTGCGACCAAAAGTTTATGCACTTGTTGTATTTTAGGTTTTGAAAAATAATATAAATTTAGCGCTATAATTACTGACGTGCAATGCCCATTAATATTTGTGAATTAAAATATTTGTGACGCAATTGTGAATGTCGTGATTGATTGCAGCCACGACTAATAAAGGACTAGCCAGCTATGCATGATATATTACTGCAGTCCGATTGGACACATTAACTAACAAGACCAAATAAAACAATGTTAATGTCTTTCAATTTTCCTTTCGAATTTATTTAAGACCATATTAATTTTGTAAAAAAAAAACGACTTAGTAAGTCCAATGGGGGTGTTATTGAACTGTTAAACAAGGTCATATTATTTATGTATGCGTGTGAAAATAATCACACACATTAATACATAATATGACCTTGTTTCACAGTTTAAAAAACACCTCTACAATCATGTTACACAGTAATTCAGTTCACACAAAAAGCTGTGTCACTTAAATGTAACCCGACCCAATTCGTAATAGGTCACGATGTTAAATAAATGTAGGATTCTAGAGGCACTTTCCAACTGTAACACAGCGTCAAAATTGTGTTACGTTTTGAATAGCGAATTAAGAACTTGAAGTGGGCTTTAGAGGCACGCTGGAACCCCGTGCTGCTAATGAAAGTGGTTAATGATGCTGTGCAACACAGAAGGTAATTGCGAGTGTTTTTATGAAACTACCGCATGTGTAAAAAGTTAAATATTTTATTAAATATATAACGTAGAGATTTTATTTAGTTATATGCATATCACACTAGTACTGTTAAAAGAAATTATAGAACAAAAATTAATTCAATAAAAAATAGAAAAAAATCTGGTAACAAATAAATAACATCTTGAGCTTGGGACTGACGTACTTTTGTAGGAGAAAAGTCCCAAAATGAAATAAGAAAGGAAATAAATAAATAATTAAAGCACCCTGAATAATTTTCATTACACTGACTCACACTTCAAAACGTAACACAACCATAATAAGTATATTGTTGTCCGGTTGTTGGATACGTATTACGATGGTATGGGATACCTTGTAATCTTTGAACTAAAATAATAAATGAAACGCCAATATCGTCATTATGTTTTATTATTGAAATCAGAATAATTTACATTGTAAAAAATACACATACTCAGTAATCATTACGCTAAGGTTAACAATTTTTGTATCTATTTTACAATGCCAGTTTTTTTTATTAAACTTTATTACTATTTCGAGATAAAACTTTATTTATAGTGATCTCTTGTTGCTACTTAAATTATACAATTTTCCCAAACGTTAAAGGTTCTCGGAATTTGACGAAAAATTATTGAAAAACATTGGCTAAATTCGCCATGATTTTAGGAAAATAATTTGGGAATTTTGTGAATTTCCAGTTTGTGAATCATTGGTCAGATCTACTATTTAACCTTTTATTTGAACGATTATTGGTTGTTTATTACGACATAAGTTACCATCAACCAATGACAATTCAGATTGAAGACAAACTGTCTTTTGACAACGGTATTTCACAAACTGCTTAGACGTCACAAAATAGTTTCCAGTATATTTAAGGAAACTGTTCAATTTGAGAAAAAAAATAACATTTTTAAGTTTGTGTATTTATTGTAAAATCAATATGGGTGCGTTCTTTGGTTGTTATAATGTATTACTTAAGATTGTAAAGTTCCTTTCTGTTTTTTTCACCAATTTGAATATAAAAAAAGATTTATAATATGTGTACGAATCGTTAACATATATATAACTACAACATTTATTTTTAATTGAGTTTTGAGATTCTTTGCAATTGAATTGAGTATATCTGGGTTTCGAAATTAAGCCTAGTCATTCTTTGGCATATCGAAGCAAAAACATTTTTTTGTTATATTATAAAGCTATTAAACCATTTACCATTTATTATTTTTTAATTAAGTTAAAGAATGTCTAAACAATTATATCGTAATTCTATATTTAAATATAATTAATACGTAATGAAAACATGCATACTAATCCTGAAAAAACAATATTATTGAATTTTATGATAATAATAAAATAAATAAAAAAAGTAATAATCGTAACAAAAAAAAAGTTATCGAACGTTAATTCAACCTTAATCTCTAAATACAGACTTATTCATATAATTTTTACACTTACGAGTATTAAAAATAAAAGCTGCATCTTTGGAGTTTTTATTTCCTAAAACAATTCTATTATTTATTGAATTACTGTCACAAACTTGAATACTTAAGCGATATGTATATTTTAGTGATGAAACGAGTACACTACTAATTGACTAACCACACGCAGACTATTGATAATGTTACAACATTTCTATGTCGCTCAGGAAACGCGACAGTTTACACGGAGAAGGCAGATGAGGTGGCTTTAAAGTCTTCGTATATCTACGTAGCTATCAAATACTTAGTACCTAGTTAATGAAATAATCATCTAACAAAATTATTCAAAATATCTTAAGTGTTTGTATATCCAAGACAATCGCTAGCGATTGCTGTGTGCGGTCAGTATTAGTCAGTATGATTTAGCTTAGTGCGTGGATGATATTACTTCAGAAAAATGTTTAATAGTCGCAATCAAATGAACGTTTCATTTATTTAAAACAATATAAATAAGAAATAAATCTGAAAGACATCGGGTAACTTAAATTTAAAATTAGAACACTTCTAAATCCCATCTCAGTACTTAAGTTTATCCCTAATGATAATTGACGAAACCAATAGAGAAATAAAAAAGAAAAAGCAGTTATTAGGTACAGCGGCAAACAATCAAAGTCTACCATCACCGAACACGGACAGTCGTCTCTTAATAAATTATTTTATACAGAAATTTTATCCAATATTTTTACACACCACGAATTTACATTAAAAAGATATAAATGTCAGTTACGTTTGGAATCAAAATCAATTTTATTGGACGGACGGACAGATGCCAACGAAAGGAAATTAAAGAAGTAAATAGTGTTCAAAATACTGGTCGTTAAAATGAGACAAAGATAATTTCAAAAATGGAATAATTTCGTTTTAAATGTGGATTACGTCAGGTTATTTCGCCAGTCGTCGTGGGGTACTGGCGTCGTACAGTTGGTGGCACACCACCGAGATTGTGCTGTAGGAGGGCAGGGTTTGCCACCAGGTCGTTGGCGACGTAAGATCCTTCGTGTTCGTAATGCCGATCCAACACAACCGCCATCATTTCTGCAGGGACTCCATTCACCCCAATCCGATACGCGGCAGTCTAGAAGCTCTATTGGATGAAAAAAAAAAATACGTTATGCAAATTCTATAGTTATTCACTGCATGCTAATGGAATTTTACAGAAAAATCACGAATTTGAACTATTCGTTGATGAATAATATATAAATATGCTTAAACTTATTTATATTAAAGAAGTACTGATTTATAATCCACTGTTGTGTTTTATTTCTAAGTTGACATTCTACTTTTAAAATACATACTGTAAGGAGTTTTCATGCATTGTCATTAACTACACGACGAAAACTAACTCAGAAGTAACCTGACATTTGCTAGTCATTGATTGTATTGTACGGACGATGACAAGGAGTGTTGGTCATGATTAACTTAACATGGTCACTTAAGTCATTTTGATTTTACTGGACGTTACTATTATTGAAGTTTGCATTTCTTTTTTTTTATTTTATTTTGTATTTGTACCTTACATCTGATTTTTGAAAATGGAATATTAAATTTATAAAGAAACTTACTCGCTCTTTTCCGCTTCCTACGCTCGGCTGGGTCCGTGTTGTCTGCGCGCAGCTTGCGGCGTCTCCTCGCGCGGTATCGTCGCGCGAGACTTCTCAGAGCTGACCGCTCGCTGGCTGTCGGTCCTGACGTTGGCAACTCGTTCGCTGATCGAGGCTCTTCGGTTGTACTCGCTGTGTTGTTTGTACTGATTGAATGATCAGAATTTATTAAAATATCCATATGAAGAATGGAAGTTAAGATCGAAATATAAGACGAACATAGAAACGCTTCACATGATATACCTATTTCTGAAAGTCACAGTTAATTTTAATCTAGATAAAACAGTAATACAATATTGACAATAATCATGTATGATTACTAAATTCAAAATGAAATAAGAATTTAAAAAATAGTAATAATAAATCTCAAGTCGGACTCAATATTCCGACTGCCCTGAGAATAGAACAGAACAGAGTGGTGTGGAGGAAGCTAGTCGATTTATCGGTAAAAACATTTCAGGACAAGCACGACCTTCAGTAATGAAGCATACGAAAAAGAAGAAGGGAGAATAATAAGTCTAGGATAACTAGTTGCTCACATTGAATAGTAGGAATAAGCGTTATCGGGTGTAGTAAGAGATCCGTCTGAGTAAATCCTGGGTGCCTCAGCCCGTTCTACTTCCTCAGCGATGGAGAGGGCCCTGTTCCCGTCGAGCACGTCAATGCTGTTGTGGCTGAGTTTGTCGAGCTGGAGCACATCGTAACGTCGATCGTCGCTGTCTCGGTGAAATACTTCCGAGAGTTCGTATTCGCGGAGCTAGGTAGAAGTTTGATAAATGTTATTAATAAATCATGAAAAAACCGTAAAATTATTAAGATTTTTATTTTCATATGTCAGATTATAATAAGTTATCATCATTCGCTCCCTTTTTTGGAGGTTTGGCAAAAAAATAGCTTAGAATTGGAGTTCAAATTTGCTTCAATGGTTTTGGTAGTAAAAGACCAACAGACAGACATACATAATTACTTTCACATTTATATATTAGTATAGAATTATAGACGAACACCGAAAATTATATGATTTAAATTAATATAATAAGAATTACAACTTATCAACTTATAAATATCAAAAGCGACATAATACCTTTATGAATTGAAATGTGGCGATCGGAGGCAGCCTTCTGAGATGTGGGTAGAAGAACGAACCAGCGGGATGTGAGGGGTATTTGGATGTGATGCGATACGCTACCCCCTGCGGTGCTGTCGGCCAGTTGGGTGCCGTGAATGTAAAACCATTATCGGTACCAGCGTCTAATGGATCCACCTAGAAAATTGACTTACATTTAATGTCATGTCACATTCTTACACATTACTCATACATATCACATTCTTTTAGAGAGCCGAGATGGCCCAGTGGCTAGAACACGTGCATATTAATCGATGATTTCGGGTTCAAACCCAGGCAAGCACCACTATAAATATGTGCTTAATTTGTGTTTATAATTCATCTCGTGCTCGGCGGTGAAGGAAATATCGTGAGGAAACCTGCATGTGTCTAATTTCATTGAAATTCTGCCACATGTGCATTCCACCAACCCGCATTGGAACAGCGTGGTGGAATATGTTCCAAGCCCTCTCCTTAATGCGAGAGGAGGCCATTGGCCCAGCAGTGGGAAATTTACAGGCTGTTACTTCACTTTACTACTTTACTTTATTCTTATTTCTGATATAATAGTAAGTATATATATATATATATATATATATATATATATATATATATATATATATATATATATTTGTAAGTGAAATATTTTCTTTGTCGAGTAATTTTACTATGTATATATACGTTATTTATGATTGCATTTTCTATTCGTATTCAATAGAGATATACTTCTGATTTTATTTAATTAATTTTAATGTTATTAATCAGAGTAAAATCCGACAAAATTAGCAAGCAACCGCTTCTTTATAAATGTGTTCAATTGCTTAGACTTATTAATGTTCACGATACAAAATCAAAAGCATTTGTCTTAACGGAAAACATTAATTAATTAATTTAGTAACTTGCCTTGTAACTTAGCAATATTTAAGGATAAATATATACAAATATATCATATTATTGTTTGATTGTGATGTAAAATATACTTTTCAGAAGTTTATTTGGCTATTTGTAAGTTATCAAAGCGAAACTTTTGTTTTTAATTATATGCACACCATAAACCATTTCTTACATTCTTCCTACGTCAACATTGATAATTAAGATGTCACGACTCTTATACTTGTTACATTGTTGCACTCATAATTCAAACCAAAACACAATGGTACTGTTGTTTGGCGGTAGATGGGTGGTACATGCTTAGACGAGGTGGTACCTACTCAAATCAATATCTGATAATTAATTAATGAAGTTTGGGCATAACCTCAAACACGGATAAGATTCACAATGATAAATATTTATATAAGGTAAGGCTTTGTATTTTTTTAAATCAAAATTATTTGTCTAAAAATTCCAATTAAAGTTTTTGAATTTTTAATTACTCGTGTTTGACATTCGTCCATGTATCCGTAAACAGTTACTCAGCTAATATAATCCCAGCTCAAAACAATCTTGACGTTATTGATATAAGTTTCATCCAAGTAACCGTATACAATTACCTCTATAGTGATGCTGTCTATCCAGTTGCCGTCGACGCAGAGATCAAAGCTGTCTACTCCGATGAACCAATCCGGAGACGGAACCATTCGTGCCATTACTGATACCTATGAGTATAGAAAATTAAAGCATTTAGTCCTCTATAGTGTAAAATTAAAACTTAATATTATTACTGACTTTATTTTAATTATATAATAATTTAGTATTATTATCTACATATTAATTATTAACACAAATATAAATCAAACACAGTAACTGTACAAATCATGACCGCGTATATTTGTTAAATTTTCAATATGAATCTGGACTTATTATTATTATCTATTAAGTGTATAGCTGTAATTATATAAACATTTTTTTTCATGATAAGTAATCAAATTTAATACAACGCGTTTATCCTATTTTTATTCTTTATTTTGTACCTTACATTAATACCATATCAAAAGGTTGCCTGTATACACCAGTCACCACCCAACGGAACTAATGAGCTGTCCTTTGTGCCTGTAATTATTATGGCTCGCGCCTTTCGATAATTCAAAGTATTGACATTTCCCAGCAAATAACTTACAAAGTGGTGGCAAATAACTCAAATAAAAATTACACTACCAACAAAAAATACAAGTACTGTATTACTTTTGAACCTTTTATTTGATTGTAAAAGTCAATTCCTTAAAAGTATTACATTAAAAATAATGTGTATGAATTGTATTGTAATGTGTATGTACCTAGTTTGTATAAAATAAAGTTATTTGTAATGCCCAAGGGATATAGTTCATTGTACCGTATTATCTGTAGTTATAATAAAGTATATCGCTCACATTATAAAAACATTTTTCTTTCATGTTTTGTAATCAAATTTAGTAGAACATAATTTAACAAAATAATTAATATTAGTTTCTTTATTTAATTATTTTTATAAGTTATCGTTAAAATTGAAACCTAAATGTCATTGATAGCAATATTACATAGATAACAGTTATTGGACGTATATTTTAGTTTCAGAATCAAACAAAGTGTTTTAAAACGTTTCAATTTAGACATAACGCTTAATAGACGCTACATAAATCGAAGATTAAACAATTTAATCGTGCGTACTTCAAACGATATATCCTACAAGACTTCAAATGTTGACCTATCGTTCGACCTCTTGACCTCCTAATAGTGCGTCTGATAAATGAACCCACATAAAAACTCCGCTGTAAAGCGGTAAACAACCGAAATTAGTCTCAACTGACAATAAAATGGCCGCTGTAGCTACGATTAATTCCCCTTTTATTACGGCTCGATTTGAATTGTCTACGGTTTTTTATTTGTTCGCGTCTGACGTATCGTAATTGTTGTTTGCTCTCGGGCATTAATTAGTGTTGAAATACGATATTTTCGAGGGGACCGAAACGCTTGCTTTACGTATCGCCAATTTGATTGTGAAATTGTCGGTGCTCTCTCATTGTTGTCTGTTTATTGCAATCGTTTCGCGGAAACTCGCTATCGTATAAACTTGTGTTTTTTTTTTAATAATTGTGTGTTAATTTATCTGGAAGTGTGACGTCTCACTTTGAATATTGAAATCGTTAAAAACATACAATTCAAAGTATTTTGTACAATTACTTATAAACAGTTTAACATAGCACAAAATATCTTACGTATAGCCCGAGGTCTTAAGTTTAGATAGCTAAATAGGTCAGCTTCATTAAGTATATTTGAGCTAAACATTTAAATAATACAATCATCGAAAAACTCAAATAACTTAGTAAGAAGGTCACGTGAACCTGAGCGGAAGATTGTTGGCTCAAATCCTGGTAAATTTGGTGGTATTCCTGTTGGATATTATTGTGCTAATTTTTGATAATTTCTATTAAGAAGAGGATTTAGATATCCCTGGACATAGTATTTACAAACTGTTATTTAGCAATAAACAAAAATGTTAGTAAAAATATATTCATCAATTTGTATCTGCTAAAATTTAAAAATAAAACATGTATAAAAGTTGAAAATGAAAGGCGAAAAATGTACGCATTTGGTTCGAGTAAAAAGTTTATTCGAATTCAAATATCCAACCAACGCATAACGCATTGACTGATAGAAAATCTCTTTTAACAAAGAGATTACTAAGCTAAAAAAATCTAAACAAATAGGACAAAAAATATAGAAATAAATAAATCTGTTCAGCTTCATATTTGAACATTGACACAGACTATTTTCCTCAACAATAATATGGTATTTTACTACTTGATAATATTTTTGAAATGACTGGTCCACATACAATGAAAGAATAAGCAGGAGCGTGGAAATGTATGAAATTTTTGGCATCCCTTATGGTAATGTAACACTAATCGCTGAGCTTCTTTCAAACTCAAACTCAAACTCAAATAACTTTATTCAATATAGAAGCATTACACTTTCTTATTGATGGTCAATTGAAACACTACCACCGGTTCGGAAAGAAAATACCCTGACCTGAGAAGAACCGGCGAAAGAAACTCAGCGGGTTTTTTTTTTGTCTTATGTATTATATAAATAAACAATTTAATATGAGATGAAATAGCCAGGAGGCGATCGTTTCATTCCCAAGGTGTGCTATCGATCATAAACTCATTAATTGTATAATAACCTTTTGCACATAAGCGTTCCTTAATATATTTTTTAAATTTGGCCGCCTTTCGCCGGTTCTTCTCAGGTATTGTATATTTATGTATTTTTTTTCCGGACTGTTTCAATTGACCATCAATAATTAAGTGTTATACTACTATATTGAATAAAGCAATTTGAGTTGAGTTGAGCTAATCGAAGAAATTAAAAATTCATTTCCTTTTCGTTCACTCTGTTAGAAATATGAAAACGAGTATTTAAGTTTTAGTTACTAAGTTAAGACATTCATGAAGTATCGTCCCTTAAGAAGCCATTTGGGGATAAAATCTTATATGGACAATCGTCATATTTAAGAATTAGAAAAATGAAATATTTGTATTTAAGCTGTGCTTGTATTATTCTTATGAGTTAAAAATAGCGTTTGTGAAAATTCGTCCTCCGTGACAGAGAAATTGGATATGTTTCTTTTGAAGTTCGTCATTATTCAGTGTGAGTAAAAGTCGGAATATTAATTATAAAGATTAGTTTCTGATGACAAAAAGATTTGGGGATGATAAAATTTGTGTGGAAATTTGTATTTTTTTACATTACATGTATAGCATAACATAACATGGAAATCGGCATACGGCTAGTTGTTAAAGAAAATTCTGTTAACGAAAGTGTTTCTTGGTCTATGATAGTAAGTCTTGGTAATACGAGAAATACTTACCCGTGAATGATTCCCGTCTACAAAGAATTCCGCTTCAGTTCTGCCAGCGCCCTGACTGATCGCGGGCGCGCCGAACACGTCGAGGGTTCCTGGACTCGAACCGAGGCTGTCAGATCGTCCTGATTCGGCGAATTGTCGTACGGGAGCCGAAACTCGCCGACCCAAGCGGAACAAAACATATGACCGACTGTGGGACACTCCTGGGAACAAAAATAAATAATAAGCAATGTAGCTTAACAACAAGAACTGCCTGTAAATTTCCCATTGTTGGGCTAAAGCCTTCTCTCCCTTTGAGAAGGTTTTGGAACATATTCCACGCTGTTGGTGGAATACACGTGTGGCAGATTTACTATGAAATTAGACACATGCAGGTTTCCTCACGATGTTTTCCTTCAGCGCCGAGCAAGAGATTAATTATAAACACAAATTAAGCAAATGAATATTCAGTGGTGCTTGCCTGGCTTGGAACCCCCAATCATCGATTAAGATGTCCGTGTTTTAACCAGATAGTAATAAATATTAATGTGATGGTGGTACGTCAATGTAAGTATATAGTACTTTCGATTCCTTTCACCGCATTTATAAAAATGAGGGTTATATGTAGCTCCAAAAATATATCGGAGACTATGGAACAACATTTTTGAGTCACTCTGATCAAAAACGCAGCCTATCTGACCGTCTCAGTTATATGTACGAGTATATTTAACTCATATTGCCCATTTGAACCAAAGTAAATCGTGCTAAATAAATGTGATAGTGGTAATATGTAGGTATGTACTTTTGATTCGTTCCAGCATATTTATAAAAACGAGGGTTATATGTAGCTACAAAAATATAACGGAAACTATGAAACAAATTTTTGAGTTGCTTTGATCAAAAACACAGACGTCAATATGTCGTGTTCGTATTGACGTATTTTTTCGACATTTCCGTTAATCGTATGTCACGAATGAAATCAAAGTATACATTAAAGGGAACTCAAAGTTAATGGAACACACATAAAGCTTAAACCCCTGAGGATTTTTCATTTATCAAACAACTCCGACCATACTCGTATATACCTTTGCAAGCAACTTATTGACATTAATTATAGAGTATATTAAAATTAACAAGGATAATAATTAAGTACAAAAGAGTTTTTATCTCAAAAAATAATAATTATGGACAAAACATAAACCCTGTCACCAGCGGTGGCAATAAGGCGAGGTGTTATACTTTTAATGAAGGTTTTTTCACCTTTACTGCACGGACTTTTAATTATTTAAGAATTAATCTTCATTTAATTGTAATATGACACTAATCCTTTCACGGAAACCCTCTCTTTTGAATGATGATGATTACATGTTTTTTTTTTTACTTATTATCTTTTTATTACGTGTTGTATTTTTTCATCTTTTTATTTATCCAACTGAACATAATTACCGAATTCATTCAGTATTTATTTTAGGGCTGATCACGCTATACCTCGCTGCATTCGGTCATAATTCAATTCATTCGTTCTTTTCGAGGTTTCATAAATACAATATGCAGGTACATGAGTACTCTAGTTTGCACAAAGTGAGAAAATGGCGTTGGTCATGCTTCAGGATAAAAACTATATTGAGTTTACGTGATAGGTACTTCTTTCTTCATTCATCCAATTTAATTTTTCACCTACGTTTAATTTTTAAAACATTTTAGTGTCCTATCTAAAGCTTTACAAAAAATATAAGTATCCAAAGAGTTCGTATGTATATATTTTAAATTTTGTTTAGATTGTTAAAATTATTTGTTATAAAATGTTTAACTTAAGCAATGATTTTCATTGCTTTTTAATATTAAAATAAATGTTATAACCCACGTGGATCTGATAACGTATCTGTTATTTATTTACGTCTATTATATATACGGATTATTGAATTATTTCGATTTCGTTCTTCATTTAAAGTAAAATAAAATAATAAATAAGAACACAACATCTATATTTACGTTTTACTATTATTACTTAAATCAAACATAACATCTTGTATTACAAAATTTTCAAATAACTTTTCACTGTTGATTTATAATAGGAGGAAAATGAAAATCCTCGGCGGGTGTTTCTTTAATGAAGGTTTATTAAATCTTAGATGAACCGCGAGACGAGAAAAAGGATAGCAAATTACTTTTGTAAACAAATTCGAGAAAAAAAATATACAATTTATTAAGACGTTCGTCGCAAGCAATCCGCCCTGTAAGTATTTGCTTAATTCTGAAATTGATTGAATAACAAGTTCTATAATTTTATTAAAAACTTTCTCTATAGTTGTACGTGTGCTGTATTTATTAGTACGATTAAGTTAGTTAACGCTTAAATTTATATTAATATAATTATATGTTTGTATTATTGTATTAAATTCATTTCTCTAATGGGAAGTCGTCAAATCGTCTATCCATATACGTCTATCTCAAATTGTGAAAAACCTCAAATTAAAGAAAATATTTTTTGATTGGATAAAGTTCCAGCACTCATATAATCGGATTCTCGAGTTTATAAGTTCATTCTGTTTCGTTTGTTTAGTAAATCATTTCTTGAGAAGAACTTACATTGACTTTGGTCAACTTTTTCCTGTATTTCCATTTATGTTTAATTTTCTGGTAAATATATTAGAAGTAAGAGAAAATTGTTTATAAAAAGCAATCACTACTCAGGATAGTATCTACTTAGTATAAAGCAAATAGTAGTATATGATAATGTTTTATATTTGATAACAAATGAACGAATTATAAATACTTATCATTTTGGTAATTACCGAAAAGCTAAAAATTAGTATAAAAAAATATAGACACATATTATCTAGTATTTGAAAAAATATATTGGCAATGTGTATTTTGCAATGAGGTTAATTTTCCACGAGGCTAAATGAAATTATTTAATTTTTTCATTTCATTATCGTTGATAGAAAATAAGTCGCTAATGAGACTCATTGGACTAAAGTAATTAATGTTCTTAGCTAAAAATTCTAATATAATAAGCAGACGCGGCTTTAATTAATAAAGCACTGGAATTTCCACTTTGTGGCTACATAAAAATATTTTATGTTTAGTCCAAAATAAACTTTATTTAATGCGCATGAAATAGATCAACCCCGATCTAATTGTAAGATTGCTCCATTTTACCACTAAATAATAATTCACAGATTTTGAGAATGATTCAAGAAAGAATGACGCATAATGTCGGTAAAAGTCAAGTCTGACATCGAAATAAAACAATTAGCTCCACTAATATATCTACGAGTGTTCTTGTATCTTAAAGCTTCATACAGAGATATAAATAAGGATATGTTTTTAATTCTTGTTTGAAAATTATGAAGGACACTTTTTATAAACGTATATACGAAAAGATTATCTTGTTGGATTATTTTGTTTTTATTTATCTGTTATAAAAAAATAAGCATCCGTCGTTACTATCTGAGAAAAAATACATATAAGTGGGATACTATTTTATAAGTCTTCGCTGAATGTGTTAATACCAGTATTATGTTATTTTTGCCAAAGGAGATGTTTTAGTTCAAAATTTAATTGACGTTGCAATGACCGTTTGTTTTGGTAAAATTATTAGTCTACGTTTAGCTAAAACTGACTCAATATATGAATTTTTCAATTCATAATAGTATTATTCTAATAAAGTAAGTTTTTAAAATAAATTGATCAATTAGCCTCCTTTTCTAAGTAAAGATCCAACTTTTTGAACAGTTTCATTTAACATCACAACTAAGTGTTATAAAATCACTTTATTAAAAAAGGCAACTTTACCTGAAAACTTGTTTAAAAAATATTTTTTATTTCAGTTTACACTTTTGTCATTGCCAATAATATTATCGTCTTATGAATATCACTTTATTTACACGAGACGTTTTTGAACGTATTTCAAGCGATTTAGAATATAAAATAAATAAACAATTACTCAAACGTCGTAAAGCAATTTGTTTAAAGATTTCACGTGATATACACGAATCATGATTTGGGATTACCGACACGTTTGTTTACATATGACTGTATGAGAGTATTGAACTTTTACGACGCGATAGCCTGAAATATGTATTTTGTAAAATTTATTTATAATCTCAACCGCAAGAGATGTTACTCACGCGTAAATTCTTTCACGGCACACTGATGTCTTACATAACATGACGAATAACATATGACTTTTATTTATACACTAGCGACGCGCCCCGGCTTCGCACCGGTGCAATACAGATACTACATATACTACAGAATTTGACTATTTACGACTATTAGAAAATTCTAATATTATAAGTGATTCTTTATTATAGTGTCTATGTATTATATACAAAAATATGTATCTGGAATCTCTCGATCTATTAAAACAAACCGCATCAAAATCCATTGCGTAATTTTAAAGATCTAAGCATACATAGGGACAGATTGCTGTAATAGACTTTGTTTTGTACTATATAAGGAAAAATTCACCCATCGATTGAAATTCGACTTTAATAATTATTAAAAATTCCAAAGAGGTTATTATATAGATAGAGAAACAACGTGAATCCATTAACATAGAGATGTCAATAAAGTATTCAATTTATTATGTAATATATAGATATATATTTATTTACGTATAAATTCATTGTGACATCATTATAGGTCATATTACAAGTTTAAGAAAGTAGATCGGTAAAAGGAAGACCCAAAAAAAGATAGATGGACTCCGTGAAGGATGACATGTGAAGGGACTGGGGATATGGGTAAAGATAAAGATGAATGGAAGAAAAAACACACTGAGCCGACCCCGAGCAAACGATGAACCTTGAAATTCACTTACTAGTTTAATCAATCGACCTCATCGATTGGGTGATTTAATTGAGTATTGACTGTCTTACTTTATATAGAATATTCTTTTTAATGATAACTATATAAACATTTCATTTTCCATTCTACTATTTACTAAATATGTTTACTGTATAATGAATCTAGATTATGTGAGAATAAAAGTTTTTTAATTTATTTTAACTATTTATGTTTAAATAAATTTTATTAATATAAAAATTAAAAGTTTTATCTAACAATTGTCATAATAACAAATTATCCAATGACGAGTAATACTTTGTTAAAATTAGTTGTTTATTAACTAGTTGTTTGTCTCGACTCTGCCAGGTGAAATTAAAAAATAAATATGAGACAACATCACATACATTAATTACTCTGATCCCAATAAAAAAAAAAAAAGTAAAGTAACAGCCTGTAAATTTCCCACTGCTGAGATAAGGGCTCCTCTTCCATTAAGGAGAGATATCGGAACATATTCCACCACGCTGTTCCAATGCGGGTTGGTGGAATGCACATGTGACAGAATTTCGATGAAATTAGACACATGCAGGTTTCCTCACGATGTTTTCCTTCACCGCCGAGCACGAGATGAATTATAAACACAATTAAGCACATATATATAGTGGTGCTTGCCTGGGTTTGAACCCGCAATCATCGGTTAAGATGCACGCGTTCTAACCACTGGGCCATCTCAGCTTCATCTCTGATCCCAATGTAAGAAGCTAAAGCACTTGTATTATGGAAAATCAGAAGTAACGACGGTACCACAAACACCCAGACCCAAGACAACGTAGAAAATTACTGATAATCGAATCCGGGACCTCAGGTGGCGTACCCATGAAAACCGGTTTACACACCACTCGACTACGGAGTTCATCAAATAATAATAATAGAAATTACAATATCAAATTATCAAGCATAATAATTTCATAGCAACTGTGATGGTTTCCATATTCGACACACGAGCTTAACAAATTTGAACCCGGAAAGCATTGCTAGGTATTCTAAGAATACTTAAACATTCAAAGTCACGGGCCTGGTTGTAATAAATATAATTCAAGTAAATTCATCTGACCTAAGAAGCGTCAGTGTTTACATAAGCGTGACTCACCCGATACGAGTCTGTTGAACTCCAGCGCTGCCAATTGGCCGCGATACAGAACGAGAATAAATGCACGGATAAATAATTGTTTTACTCACGCAAACTGAATTGTCCACAATGTTTCGTATTAATATAGGTTGACGAGTATCGGGGTACTAAAAAAAGGTTAGGTTAAAAAAAGGACGGCCTGTAAATGGCTCATCGCATCTTGAAGGAGCTTGGAGTTTATTCCACGTTCCTAAAGCGGTTGGTAGAACTTCATCTGACACATGCAGGTATCCTCACGATGTTCTCTTTCTACGCCAAACAAGACACACGAGTCACTTTGATTCCATAGGTGCACCAATAGATAGATAGTGTCACATAAAGTACACTTTATATAAAAAGGATCTGAATAATTTCTGAATATTTACAACAACAACAACAGCCTGTAAATTCCCACTGCTGGGCTAAAGGCCTCTTTCCCTTTAAAGATAAGGTTTGGAACATATTCCACCACGCTGTTCCAATGCGGGTTGGTGGAATACACATGTGATAGAATTTCTATGAAATTTGTCACATGCAGGTTTCCTCACGATGTTTTCCTTCACCGCTGAGCACGAGATGAATTATAAAGACTTATTAAGCATATGAATCAGCGGTGCTTGCCTGGGTTTGAACCCGCAATCATCGGTTAAGATGCACGCGTTCTAACATTTCGACTCATATTTGAATTTCTGAATATTTAAATAAATATAATATGCATGCTACCAAGATGAACGGGTAAGTAACTTACTAGTAAAAGTTTCTCAAACTTCATATTCAATTAATGATTGATGAATGAATGAATGATTAAATATGTACAAACATACCGCATCAAAGGATATAAATTTTAAAAATATTAATATATTAAAAGGATCACTTTTTTTATTTATATAAAACTTGATGCTTGATATTGTGTAAGCATGAGCTGAGATGGCCCAGTGGTTAGAATGCGTGCATCTTAATCGATGATATTGAGTTCAAACCCAGACAAGCACCACTATATATATATGTGCTTTATTTGTGTTTATAATTCATCTCGTGCTCGGCGGTGAAGGAAAACATCGTGAGGAAACCTGCATGTGTCTAATTTCATCGAAATTCTGCCACATGTGCATTCCACCAACACGCATTATAACAGCGTGGTGGAATAGCCCAGCAGTGGGTAATTTACATGGTGTTACTTTACTTTATTGTGTAAGCCCGTCTCAGTAAGTATCACTCAGAATATATTCTACCGCTAAGAAGTAATACTTCGAGTTGTTGTGTTTTGTGGGTGGGTCAGTGCAACAAGCGCATTGAGCACTTGTACAAATGCAATCAATCTTAGTTCCCAAGATTGGTGGCGCATTGACGATGTAAGGATAGGTTAATATTTTTTACAGCGTACTTCTAGGGTCTATGGTGATGCTGACCACTTAACATAAATTGTCTCATTTGTCACCATAATAAATAAATTACATAATAAAAAAGGTGTTTGTTGTGTTTAAAATAAATGGAATATTTTATTTATATTAACTTTGACTTTAAAATATCGAAAAAAAAATGATTTCATATAATCTTTTTACGCATATATTAATTAATCACTTATCTGTAACATAACGTCAAAATTATTGCACCGAATTGTCTTTCTAACATTATTTAAAAAAAATTAAGATCATATTGTATTAAATAGAATATTTTATTTAATATGATTGCAAACTCCTACTTCTATGTGCTCCTTCCTTTGCTAAAGTGGTGAATGCATTCGTATGCTCAAAGTGTGCAAATGATTTTACTCCAACGCAAAACACATTTGATACAAATTCATAATATTTATATTTGCGAGGAAGGATTCGTATTATACATTAAACTTTCTGTATATATTATAATTATCATTGATTAGTTTGGATATGAAACAATTGAATATCGACTGAAATATATTTATTAAAAGTAATTTATTGTAAGCTACTGGACTGACTTAAAAAATATTATAAAGAAAAACAGTATCATCTTTTGAGATTATACTTGTTATTAGTTAGATAGAGTTCCACATTCGATACTACAGATCCATTGAATAGTACTTTTGTTGTATTAACATAGTGAATACACATTTATACAGTTAGATAACTACTAGTAACTACTTTTCGAGACTTAAGGACACTATTTGTACGTATCGCGCGCTAACGATCGCAATTAAGTACAGGCACACCTTAAAGTAATGGTGTTGTTTTCTCAAAGTGGCGTCTCCTTAATTTCCTCTTTTCTAAGAAAAATACCACAATCTAGCAAGGACATTCATTTCGCCTCCCCTTATCTGAACACTGGGGCGTTTTGTTTCAAATGCTTTTGTTGTTTTCGTCAAATAGTTATGTAATTGAGAGGCTTTTCAGACCAGAGTTTCATTTTCATGCAAAAAAATCAAATAATAATTTGTAATGTACACAATCTTATACCTTTGCTATATAAATAACCAGCTATGTTTGCGACATCGAGCGCGATTAAATTTGTCAAAGAAAATATATTCATGTAGCCTAACTTACTCTTTATTACATCGCATAACTGAGAGTAAAAGTCCCGTTAAAGTCGGTCCAGCAGTTCCAGAGATTAACCGGAACGAGCAGACAGATGGACAACTAAAAATTATATATTTTTTGGTATATGTACCGTGAATACATATAGCATTTAGAAAAAAAGCGGTTATCTGAATATTAAAAACAGACTATCCAATTGTATCAAATGTGAAGTATATAAGAAATATGAAGTATCATAAATAAAATTTTAACAAAAAGAAAAACCGACTTCAAACAAAACACTATTTTAAAACAAATGAATATGCACGAAAAAGTAATAAAAATAATTGCGTATTCAACATATTTTTAGAGTCTTCCTAAGTTAAATGAAATGAAAAATATTAGACTACTTAAAAGTCGATTAACGATTATATCATGTAGTTATAATTATTGGTATATTTGGAGCCGGTGTCAGCCACGGTGCCCTTGCCCCAACAATCAAAAGAAAGAAGCGATACGAGCCCCTTGATTGATTCAGTATATTATTGTGTAAAAGGTAATTTGTAAAAAACATATTTGTTAAAGTATTCTCGTATTGTTTTTTGATAGATATACTGTAGGGTTTTATTGGCTGACACCGACTCCAAATATAACAATAATTATAACTACATGATATAATCGTTAATCGACTTTTAAGTAGTCTAATATTTTTCATTTCATTTAACTTAGGAAGACTCTAAAAAATATGTTGAATACGC
Source organism: Vanessa cardui (assembly GCF_905220365.1). Taxonomy (NCBI): domain Eukaryota; kingdom Metazoa; phylum Arthropoda; class Insecta; order Lepidoptera; family Nymphalidae; genus Vanessa; species Vanessa cardui. Next base: position 10,392,751 of record NC_061125.1, on the reverse strand, counting down.
AATTATTTTTATTACTTTTTCGTGCATATTCATTTGTTTTAAAATAGTGTTTTGTTTGAAGTCGGTTTTTCTTTTTGTTAAAATTTTATTTATTTTTTGATTTTAAGTGAAGCTGATGTTGACTAACTAATTTTTTTTTAATATGGATAGATTAAACGTTCCGTTTATATGAGTCAGAAACTACTTCGAGGACAATTTCAAAGGAAACTTGCGAATAAAACAAAAATAGACTTTCGAAAATGCGGATTTAATACGTCACGCGGCGTAAACTACAAGGATTCCTCGAAAGAGCTGTAATCGAACTCAGCAAAAAAACTTTGAAAAAGACCAACTATATTTCGTACATCATATGACATCACATCACATACACAAAATTTGATAAAAGATAGTAAGAAATTCTGCCCCATATCGCACCCTAACTGCGAGCCGTATAGGAGTTCCATCACTACATAGTATAAAACAAAGTCGCTTTCTCTGTCCCTATATCTTTAAATCTACGCAACGGATTTTGATGCGGTTTTTTTTAAAAGATAGTGTGATTCAAGGGGAATGTTTGTGTATATAAAACATGAACAGTATAGTAAAGAAACACTGATAATTTTAGAAGTTTGCGATGTGATGTCGTATATAAACAAATTCTGTAGTATATTTAGTATCAGTATTGCACCCGTGCGAAGCCGGGGTGGGTAGCTAGTTGATTATAATATTCGACTATGATAATTACATAAACATAACCACATTACGGAAGGTGACTCAAATATCCAAATAACCTATAAATAAAAGATTCGACCGAGTATCGCTAACGTGCTCCTCAGAATTGTTCCGTTCCCTTCCGTTCCGTCACTTTGTCATGGATCCTGTGCTCAGAACCTTACCAAACTTTCACCAAATTACCCTTGAATTATATATTTTATAATAAAAAAACAATTATCAAAATTGGTTAACGTGATTTTCAGTTATTCACCTATTTGTCGCGCATATACATAATGCAAATTTAAGACTTATGTCGTTTTCACATGGATACCATCATCGGAAAAATAAATAAAAAAAATGGGACCCCACGGGAAGCACTACCTTTCAAACAAAAAAAAAATTATCAAAATCGGTCCACCCAGTGAAAAGTTATGAGGTAACAAACATAAAAAAAAAAAAAAAAAAAAAAAAAAAAAAAAAAAAATACAGACGAATTGATAACCTCCTCCTTTTGGAAGTCGGTTGAAAAGATATGATTATTTTTTTTTTTTTAATATTAATTCAATGAAGTAATTGAAAACAATCCCCTTTCAAAGGTTAAAGGTTTATTCAGGATAACCATGATAAATCTACCTAACCTAAATCTACCTAGAAACAATCCAACATTGACTGATTGATAGGCCGCTCACAACTTGTCCTAGAAAGTCTAAAAGCTTTTACATTTTTCTAACAAAACGTATTTAAGTACCAAGAAAGATTTTTTTTTAAAACAGGCCACCAACATTTATACGTGAAATTCGATGAAAGATGAGGCAACTAAAACAGACTTTAACATATTGCTTACGAAAAAAGACCTCTGAGAACTTTAGCAATAAGAACTGCATTCGCAAAAGGCCTAGTAAGTTGTGAAGTAATGAATATATTTATTTTATTTTGTACATTTTTTTTAACTGTAAATGTATAGTCCCTGGTTCTCCCTTTGAATGGTTTGGTTATTGGGTCTTAATTGTAATTATTGTTTCTTTTTTAATTTGTAACCTTTACAAAAAACAACAACAACAGCCTGTAAATTTCCCTCTACTGGACTAAGGCCTCCTTTTGAGAAGAAGTATTGGAACATATTTCACGCTATTCCAATGCGGGTTGGCGGAATACACATGTGACAGAATTTCTATGAAATAAGACTCATGCTGGTTTCCTCACGACGTTTTCCTTCACCGCCGAGCAAGATATGTATTATCAACTCAAATTAAGCACATGCATATTCAATGGTGCTTGCCTGGGTTCGAACCCGCGATCATTGGTTAAGGTGCATGCGTTCTAACCACTGGGATCTGTTTGTAACTTAAAATTGATTTAATGATAACTAGACATTCAATTGTATAACTTATGCAACGTAATTGATAAGAGTGTAATAAATCACATCCACGTATTAAAATCTTGTGACGAAGGTTCGTAAGATATTACTGAAAGCGTTAAAACTTTTAATGCAAGACAGTCTGGTGGAGAAAGATAAGGATTTTTTTCTCGCTCGTAATTTTTGTTAAAAAGTGTCATGAATGATTTTAATTATATTTTCGCAAATAATATAATTTGTTTAATTTAAAATTGTAAAATATATTATATTTTCGAATTTAATATGCAATCTAATCGGTAGAAGGTATTTTATAGAAAGATATCTACTACCGTACAGTCTAGTACCAGTAGTAAGTGAGTAGTTTTGTTGTTTTCCGGTTTGAATGCTGAGTGAGCCAGTGTAACCTTCCAAGGTCAATGTTACGCTGTTGATGTAATATAATAATTTTTTACAGTGCTAACGTTTATGGGTGATGAAGGTCACTTACCAGGTGGCTCATTTACCTGTCGTCCTACCTATATCATAAAAAATATATTTACCAGAATCTTATAAAAATGACAAAATTTCAAATGGTACCTTTAATGTTTATTTGAGCAATTTATAAAAATTAAAACTGTTATACAGTGATGAATTTCCTTTTACATATCTTTTTTGTTTTGGTTTTTATTTATCACTAAATTAGCTGACTTTTTAGCAACTCAATTGCTGTTTAATAAACAACTAAATAAACGTGTTAACCAGTTGTCAAAATGGTAAACACTTATACAATAGAATAGTGTATTTTTTAGTGGTCGCTAAGAGATCGTTCCAAATGGGATACGAGATTCAACTAGTCGGAGTTGAGGCCGTGCCAAGTTCTGATATGAATAATATATCGAAAGCAATATGACTAAGGCATAGTATATTTTGCTAATTTTAAACCAACGTAGTGGCGCTTGTGACGAAAAACGAACTCGGCAGGTGTACATTAAATATAGAGAGCTTCTTTAAGGACGCTTATATACATTAATTAGAAACTTTTTTTATTGTTCAATCTGCATCTATACAGATATATTATATTATAATGAATATTTTATCACCAGACAGCATCAAAATTTAACTAATTACATACAGTTATAAGATGTATTAAAAAATCTATTTTTTTCAGGTACAATATTGTTTGTGTTTTCTTGGCTAAACTACAAATAAATCTATATATAATCCGGTATTATATTACTCAAAGATCATAATTATTCTACACTTGCCAAAAAATATGAAACCTTTATAGAACGCTAACCTTCACCCCCATTTTACCTCATAAATACCTTAATTGATTCTTCATATAATATTCCATCCCAATTTTGACACCATATTAAGAACCTTCTCTGGGTCTCAAAGTATATCCATATATAATTTTATCTAAATAGGTTCAGTGGTTTAAGATTGAAGAGATAAAACATAGTCACTATTACATTTATAATATTAGAAGCGATGATGTACATAAAAATATAGATAATATATATCTGTATTGATATTATAAATGTGAAAGTAACTCTGTAAGTCGCTCTTTCACGACCAAGCCACTGAACCAACCGAATTTGATGAAATTTGGTACGAAGCAAACTTTAACTCCAAAAAAGGACGTAGTCTACTTTATTTGCCTGACACGTGCCAAGCAACACCCTAAAACGCAAGCCAAGTCACGAGTGACTACAAGTAAACTATAATAAAGTAAAGTATTAACAGCCAGTAAATAATCCATTGCTGGGCTAAGGCCTCCTCTTTCATTAAGGAGAGGGTTTGGAACATATTCCATGGCATATTATAATGCTGTTGTACAATTGAAATATTTCTCTATTTATTTTTTTCAGTAATTCTTTCTATCTAATAATAACTAAGCCTTACAAATCGAAATTATACGGCTTACTTATCTACGGATTTAATATTATTTATATCGTTTATTTCTTTAAGGACTATTCTTTTCAAGCGATTCAAATAATTATTTATTTTTATGTCGTGTCTAATATGACATGGATTTATTTATGTCTGTATTTTATTAATGCTATTTTAACGTTAGTTTTATTATACTAAAAAACATTTTATTAAAAAAATAGATGTAGGCAACAGAACAATAAACATATTTTATTAAAAATACACTAGTCGTTAGATGTTAAGCATAAATAAGTAGTCCCTGTACCTTGGAGTTTAAACTTGCTTTATATATAATTTAATCAGTTCACGTGTAGGATATTTATAACATTTATTACAGTAGATATACAATTGGCAATGATTTCAAAATTATTTCAAATTTAACCTACTGAAGGTTGCTTTGTCAAAATAATCCAAGTATTCAATTAAGATCATCTAACTATTATAAGCTAAGTCTATTATTTGTTTCCGCTTAATACTATTTTCGTCATCCGGTCTTTAAATGAATTATTTGAGAACAAGAAACTGCCAGCTGTTATAGGCTTGTTTCATTTTCAAATTAATTTCAAGACTTACGTTATCATAAACATTTCATAGCTCTTTTGTACGAATTTCTCGTATCCCTTAACGAACAAATTCTTTATTTAAATAAAACTAGTTATAACGGATTTAAATCGCGTATATTAATTATTTTTGACATCCATGACAGACAGATTTTTGATATCCAGACATGAATATACACGATTCAAATCCGTTATAACTAGTTTTATTCAAATGTGTAATAATCGCGAAAATTTAAGAGAACAAATTCTTGGTGAAATGTAAGCTAGACCATATGCTAGTATATGATTTTGACTCCTCATTTTATCTTTACATATAATAAAATGGAGTGTTCGTAATATTATATATAACCATTGTAGAAAACGTTTATCTTATAAACGTTTTCTACAATGGTTATATACACATATACTGTAAATAACATTTTTTACCATTTTTGTGTGTCGTACTGTATGTCTATTTGTTAAGGCTAATCTCTGGAAAGGCTGGACGAATTAAGACACGACTTTAACTGGCAGATAGCTTACATAATAAGGAGTGACTTTTATGTTAGATTTAGATATAAAATTTCAGTTTAATTCGAAGTCACAGGCGAACCTAGTTTTGTTTAGTATATAAAATATGAAGATGGATTATAATACGTGGTTGTAGGTAGCTCTCCATAAACATTGACATTGTATGTATGGAGTAGAGCCAGCTCGGGATTGACGCATGACCCGTCTGTTTATTCGTTCGAGACACGCCTCGTTGGACGCGCCTAAGAAGTTATAAGCCGTTTCTTATATTGTAACTGTGCTACTAGCCGTTGGTTCGTAAATTTTACGACTTGCGTCCGTAATTTCACTGGTGGACGCTTCATACATGATACTGTATATAGGTGTACCAATGTACAATATAATCAGTAGTACGTTAGGTCGTAAAATGAATAATAAATTGTACTATCCTTGGAAACTGGGAAAACATAGTAGGTACAGCAAGAAGGGTTTAATGTGAGTGATGCGTTAGTTCAGGCATAAAGGACGCACCATTTCAAAGGTATTTGGCGCATTGTCACTGTAAAGGATGATTAACATTACTTACAATACATTGATGGGTCATTTTAGAAAGTTGAAAATGTATATGTTATTGGTGAGCAATGGATTGAGTTTGCATTGATGAGTCAAGACCAAATTCTTGCTGGTACAGAGAGGATAGATGAACTCACGTGTGGAACAATATCATCCGATATTTGCAGTATTCCTTACCACCACCAAGTATGATATGAATTATATACATGTACTTAAAGATTCATTGCTACTTTCTTGATTGAACCGGCAATAACTAAGATTCAAGCGTTCTAATTCCTAAACCATTACGGCTACACGGTGTACTGTTTTCGATACTAAAATTAATTACTTTGTTTATATAATATATATTACGTTACGCTATATAAATTTCGAATAGATATATAAATATATAAGCTTCCCTTTATAAATTGTTAAGCGGTTTAATGAAATATTAAGATTACTTCAAAAGCGACGTTAGACGAATTTCTGACAGTAATTAAAAATATTTCGTGGAACTTCAAAGCTTTTAACCGTTCATGGGATTTTCAATGAAGATATTTTCGCTTATCTTTGATACTAATTTTATTAGAGTTTTAACATGATAAATAAACAAATTTGGTAATATCCTTTTTTTAACAAAATGAGCGATTCCAGGAAATTGATTTTAAATATGGAATACGAAATTAAATATTAAAAGCAAACTGAAAATTGCGAACAAAAAATGAAATTATTATAAAGAAATATACATATACATACATATCTACGAATGTATGCCACACACACATGCATGTGTAGTCGTTATGAGTAAATTTATGTTTTATTATTTTTAAACATAGCATGAAAGTATTGAATAATTTCTATGACAGATGTTATTTTAATACATGATTGTTCATTCGCTTACGTGAACCTTTCATTGAAAATTATACGGTTGAATAAAAATCGAGAAAAAGGTTATTTTATAACATCGTTTTATTTAACAAATCACTAGTATTATATTACATAATAGTACTAGTATATACACACGGATTCACCAATAAGTATTTTATGCGCTTTTAATAAACAAGTGACTGTTGATCTTTGAAATTTACTCTAATAATATGAGATCATGTTCTATTACTCTGGATTCAAATTTGTTTAAAAATAATCATAACTAAGGTAATACTTTTTACAGATTACATACAAAATGTCTTTAAGGCATTATACTGAGCTTAGCTTTGTCGATATTCTCATTATATTATCCAATCGATGTGTTTGTTTTAATAACCAATGTGTTATTTTATTCTGATTAATTCAAAAGTAAACAATAATAGTAAATATGCGTACAATAAACACGAAACCTGTACGTATTGTGTTGTCTACATCAATATACATCTCGATAATCCTAATCCTAAATTAATTCTAATGAAAATAAAACAGTAATACGTTTTCATTCAACAATACTGTAATATATATACACAATATGAGTGACTTTCTTAGCGGTGGAGCTTTGAACGATCCCTGCGTAGGTACCACCCACTGAATATACATTGTAAATATAAATCACATATGTCATCAAACTGAAATACTTAGTATTATTGTTTTTATGTATGTGTGAGTCAATGTAACTACAGATATTAGAACTTCCCGCCCAATTTTGGTGGTTCATTGACCTTGGAAGGAATGGTGAATTTTTTTACAGTGATTTACTACAAGGTTGCATTTGTCAGACCGCCTATAGCGTAAATCGTGAGTGAGTAATAATAATATGCACTTAGACAATTAAAATAGGTATCTGAAGACTTATAGAAAGGCTATAACTATCAATGACTGACTTGTTATTTGAGATTTGTTAGAATAAAATATACTGTTATTATGACTACTGCTATAAATTACAGCTAGATGTAGTTTCAAAATAATTTACTCACATATTATATATATATATATACTATTATAAATCGTTTTAAAAAATGATCTATTAATCGTTCAGAGGTGTTTTTGTAATACACAAAAATTAAATAACCCTACTGCAGTTTATATTAATTCACCTATACATCGTTGTAGATTTTTTTTGACAGTGACCATGTTCAAAAATAGAACTCAAAATAAAATTCTTAATTTTGTGTTAATTGACACCTAACATGAACGCAACTACATATTTATAATTTAATTTGCTTAACAATAGTTACAAGTTCCTTGTATTAAATAATAGTTTGAATAACGTATTACTTTACTACAGACGCAAACACCTTGCCCCAGGAAAGTTGTATTGAGTTTGCTGAGTCGGGAACTTAGTGTTACAACTTCATATTTATTTCTCGTGTTGATTAAAAATAAAAATATTTTAAATATATTGTCATGAATATAATAGTTGCATTATCCTTTGCTACAGGAAAAGTGTATTCGTTATCAAATTTCATAAATAAAACATTACGTAATTATGTTTAAAACGAAACGAAAATTCTGGACGGATAATTTATATAGTGATCAAAGAAATGTTTCCGAATAACACTTCTCAAACAATAGTGTTGTGACAGTCGAGTTTCCTGTTTCTATCGATGACTGTCTATTTCCACACTCAATACTAGCGCGGTGCCAGACTTTGTTAATATGAAAACTATCCAGTTATTATTCGACTTGATCCAGTAACGTTGAGATGAAAATATTGAATCCTGATTGATACAAATATTGAAAATAGTTTTATTTATATAAATATTGATTATACATTTTAAAAAAGTATCACAAGTAAAATTGCTTTCAATTGGAAAATCAATCTTATTAATATCTAACACAATGTTCTTTTTGGATCATTCAATATTAATAAGTTATTGCTAGAGAAATTGCACCAAATTAAATGTTTTTTTTTTTTTTAGTAGCGTATTTATTAGAAGAAGACATTTAAAGCATTATTTTTAGTCTTTATAATTCTTTAGATCTCGAACGTTGTAATTTAACTATCACGAAATATTACCGACAGTATTTTTATCGTTTTCTTTGCATTTGAGTTTTTAGGTCGCGTTGTAAATGTAGATCAGATTTTAGTAGAAAAAAGGTATAATTAAAAATGTACGGCAATGCTTTCAGATATTTCAAGGATGTTTAAGTATATTACTACTTAAATAAATGTTTAAGTATTGTAATTGATGTTTCTGTAAAAAGTTCCGAATGTCGCTATTTGAATATCGCAAAAATGTTTGATAAGTATGATTCTTTTGAATTCTACTTGACTTTTCCTTATGCAATTGAATAATACAGGCGTAATATCGACATAGCTACAATTACTGGATTGATTGATGGCCCAGTGGTTAGAACGTGTGGATCTTAGTCGATGAATATAGGTTCAAACCTAAGCAAGCGCCACTGAATATTTATGTGCTTAATTAGTGTTTATAATTCATCTTATGTTCAGCAGTGAAGGAAAACATCGCGAGAAAACCTGCAGGTATATAATTTCATAGAAATTCTGCCACATTTGTATTCCACCAATCCGCACTGAAACAGCATTGTGGTATACGTGGCAAACCTTTTCCTTAAAGGGAGAGGAGGCTTAGCCCACCAGTGGTAAATTTACAGTTGTTATAATGCTTACTGCTCCACTCCTTACGTACGTAAAAGGAAGTTGATTAAACAATCACATTAAAAAGTAAGTTAGCTAATGTCAAAACATTTATACAAATCTGACCGATATTTCATGGTAGAACCTACTTTGCCTATTAGAAATACGTGCATTGTAAATGAACAACACGGGCTCAAGCCCTGGCAAACGGGTTATCTGTTTAATGACTAATTAAGTGGACTAGACTAAACTTGGTGTAGAGCTTTGTACAAATCCATCTGGATATGCACCAATCCTTCATCACACACTTTACTATCAAACAGCAACAGTTTGTATTGTTGTTCTGTTTTGTTTTCAGGTACAAGTCTATCACACATTATATTTATAAAAAAAAAAAAAAAAAAACGTAAGTCGTCTTAGAATCTCTATTAACAATATTACAAGCAAAAGAGTATTCATACATTCACTCTATAAGTTTATTTGAAACACGATTAATATCTTATTTCTTCATATGACTACGTCACTGCGGTTGTATGCGCGCTCATTCTTTAATTTTGAGTCACTTTTTTACAGAGTTTTGTTGCCGTGATTTCGATTCGTTTGTTAAATCATTGATCATGGTGAACCCAACCTCTTGGATTTGTACCACTATCAGGGATTTTTTTTATCATCACTATATTCAATTCCAAATTAAGATATACCTAATTGGTATATCTTACAATCGTGACTGCATACATTTAAAGAAAGAAGCACGGAACTAGTGATTTAATTCGAATGAATACAAATCAAAATGTACTTTATTCACATATGCTTTCACAACACTTTTTAAGTCGTCATTTCACAGAATTGTAATAAACATAAAACGACGACTGCTAACTTCCAACATTTGAAGTTGGTAAAAAGTAATATACTGAGATGCATGCCGGTTCTTCGAGATAGAATCTACATTAGTTCTGATAAACACAGTATAGAAGTAACTGTGCGAGAAAATAATATTCAAGACTATAATATTAATAATCGGTGTTAAAGATAGTTTACATAAAGTTCTAATTATATTAGTGTACGACTAAAATAAGTTTCTAAAGTTTATATGAATGTATTATAAAGAAGCAAGGAGGATTTCCCCTTATTTAAAATACACCAATCATAAATAGCTATTGAAGTCGAAACTGCCACTAGATGTGTTATTTTTAGCATTCTTCTGTGACGAGACGCACAAACGAATACTGTTATATAAATAGCTAATGTTTCCTTTGCTTTTTCTGAACGTATACGATCAACGCTCTATTAAATACAGTGTATAATTTTAAATAAGAACGTACTTATAAATAATACGAAAAAGGTATAAGACGTTTTATTATTTAATAAATAACTGTTTGGATTACATGAATGAATAGTTTAATGACATTCAAAATTGTTTAACAATGATTCTTAATAAATGTATGTAATCGTATCGTAATGATTTTGTTACATTGAATATAATCACTTACCGTATATTCTCGACCACTGAGCTGGCGGCCTCCAGTCGGGGTAATGTTTCGGAAATTTTTCCCTCGTCCAGTAAGTATGTAAAACCATCCGATAAACGGTCATTTTGTCGGGGTTGCATGCATCCGTGTCAGTCGCCGGCAGAGCTGCCGCGACGAGCGGAAGCAACATCAACACCAACCAAGCCATTATGTCGATAATCGATAAACACAACACTGTCCAACACTAGGTATTCACAGTCATAGTGGTGTTACACACGCGCGGCTTTTAATCTGAAACAATAAAAAACTATTTTAGTATTCAAAGAAATCGTATAATTTTTCAACCGACTTCCAAAAGGAGGAGGTTATCAATTCGTCTGTATTTTTTTTTTTTTTTTTTTTTTTTTTTATGTTTGTTACCTCATAACTTTTGACTGGGTGGACCGATTTTGATAATTTTTTTTTTGTTTGAAAGGTAGTGCTTCCCGTGGGGTCCCATTTTTTTTTTCCAATGATGGTATCCATATGAAAACGACATAAGTCTTAAATTTGCATTTTGTATATGCGCGACAAATAGGTGAATAACTGAAAATCACGTTAACCAATTTTGATAATTCTTTTTTTTTTTTTAAAACATATACTTCAATAGTAATTTAGTGAAAGTTTGGTAAGGTTCTGAGCACAGGATCTATGACAAAGTAACGGAACAGAAGGGAACGGAACAATTCTGAGGAGCACGTTAGCGATACTCAGTCGAATCTTTTATTTATAGGTTATTTGGATATTTGAGTCACCTTCCGTAATGTGGTTATGTTTATGTAATTATCATAGTCGAATATTATAATCAACTAGCTACTTACCTCGGCTTCGCACGGGTGCAATACTGATACTAAATATACTACAGAATTTGTTTATTTACGACATCACATCGCAAACTTCTAAAATTATCAGTGTTTCTTTACTATATCGTTCATGTATTATATACACAAACCTTCCCCTTGAATCACACTATCTTTTAAAAAAAACCGCATCAAAATCCGTTGCGTAGATTTAAAGATATAGGGACAGAGAAAGCAACTTTGTTTTATACTATGTAGTGATGGAACTCCTATACGGCTCGCAGTTAGGGTGCGATATGGGGCAGAATTTCTTACTATCTTTAATCAAATTTTGTGTATGTGATGTGATGTCATATGATGTACGAAATATAGTTGGTCTTTTTCAAAGTTTTTTTGCTGAGTTCGATTACAGCTCTTTCGAGGGATCCTTGTAGTTTACGCCGCGTGACGTATTAAATCCGCATTTTCGAAAGTCTATTTTTGCTTTATTCGCAAGTTTCCTTTGAAATTGTCCTCGAAGTAGTTTCTGACTCATATAAACGGAACGCTTAATCTATCCATATTAAAAAAAATAGTTAGTCAACATCAGCTTCACTTAAAATCAAAAAATAAAAAAAAATTTTAACAATAAATAAAATTTTAACAAAAAGAAAAACCGACTTCAAACAAAACACTATTTTAAAACAAATGAATATGCACGAAAAAGTAATAAAAATAATTGCGTATTCAACATATTTTTAGAGTCTTCCTAAGTTAAATGAAATGAAAAATATTAGACTACTTAAAAGTCGATTAACGATTATATCATGTAGTTATAATTATTGGTATATTTGGAGCCGGTGTCAGCCACGGTGCCCTTGCCCCAACAATCAAAAGAAAGAAGCGATACGAGCCCCTTGATTGATTCAGTATATTATTGTGTAAAAGGTAATTTGTAAAAAACATATTTGTTAAAGTATTCTCGTATTGTTTTTTGATAGATATACTGTAGGGTTTTATTGGCTGACACCGACTCCAAATATAACAATAATTATAACTACATGATATAATCGTTAATCGACTTTTAAGTAGTCTAATATTTTTCATTTCATTTAACTTAGGAAGACTCTAAAAAATATGTTGAATACGCAATTATTTTTATTACTTTTTCGTGCATATTCATTTGTTTTAAAATAGTGTTTTGTTTGAAGTCGGTTTTTCTTTTTGTTAAAATTTTATTTATTTTTTGATTTTAAGTGAAGCTGATGTTGACTAACTAATTTTTTTTTAATATGGATAGATTAAACGTTCCGTTTATATGAGTCAGAAACTACTTCGAGGACAATTTCAAAGGAAACTTGCGAATAAAACAAAAATAGACTTTCGAAAATGCGGATTTAATACGTCACGCGGCGTAAACTACAAGGATTCCTCGAAAGAGCTGTAATCGAACTCAGCAAAAAAACTTTGAAAAAGACCAACTATATTTCGTACATCATATGACATCACATCACATACACAAAATTTGATAAAAGATAGTAAGAAATTCTGCCCCATATCGCACCCTAACTGCGAGCCGTATAGGAGTTCCATCACTACATAGTATAAAACAAAGTCGCTTTCTCTGTCCCTATATCTTTAAATCTACGCAACGGATTTTGATGCGGTTTTTTTTAAAAGATAGTGTGATTCAAGGGGAATGTTTGTGTATATAAAACATGAACAGTATAGTAAAGAAACACTGATAATTTTAGAAGTTTGCGATGTGATGTCGTATATAAACAAATTCTGTAGTATATTTAGTATCAGTATTGCACCCGTGCGAAGCCGGGGTGGGTAGCTAGTTGATTATAATATTCGACTATGATAATTACATAAACATAACCACATTACGGAAGGTGACTCAAATATCCAAATAACCTATAAATAAAAGATTCGACCGAGTATCGCTAACGTGCTCCTCAGAATTGTTCCGTTCCCTTCCGTTCCGTCACTTTGTCATGGATCCTGTGCTCAGAACCTTACCAAACTTTCACCAAATTACCCTTGAATTATATATTTTATAATAAAAAAACAATTATCAAAATTGGTTAACGTGATTTTCAGTTATTCACCTATTTGTCGCGCATATACATAATGCAAATTTAAGACTTATGTCGTTTTCACATGGATACCATCATCGGAAAAATAAATAAAAAAAATGGGACCCCACGGGAAGCACTACCTTTCAAACAAAAAAAAAATTATCAAAATCGGTCCACCCAGTGAAAAGTTATGAGGTAACAAACATAAAAAAAAAAAAAAAAAAAAAAAAAAAAAAAAAAAATACAGACGAATTGATAACCTCCTCCTTTTGGAAGTCGGTTGAAAAGTAAAACCGACTTCAAACAAAACACTATTTTAAAACAAATGAATATGCACTAAAAAGTAATAAGAATAATTGCGTATTCAACATATTTTTTAGAGTCTTCCTAAGTTAAATGAAATGAAAAATATTAGACTACTTAAAAGTCGATTTACGATTATATAATGTAGTTATAGTTATTGGTATATTTGGAGCCGGTGTATTATCTAGTGTAGTGTACTAATTTTATTCAATCTTCAAAAGAAAAACGCCTTCACTTCAGTGCCAAATAAAATGAAATGTTAATTTTAATTCAGTTAGAATAACGTAACTATTTACTATTAAAATATGATCGTATTGAAAGCTGTGAATGAGAACGTAAGTCAAATATCTTATGACGTTTCTTGGGGTCAACGATCCTTGTCTATTTCAGTCCCTTTGAGGTGCAAAATCGTTTGAATCAACAGTGTCAGCTGAAGCTCATCCAAGTCGGTGAAGTATGTCTCTCTGTCGGAAGTTAAAATTAAACGTCTTACATTTCAATAAGGTTTCAGAATAAGACATTTTAATTGGGAATCGTTCCATTGATATCGGTCTTAAAGCGGCGATTTTATTTATGTAAAGGAGCTTCTTCTGAGCTCTCGAAATAAAACAGTTATACATTAACGTTATATTTATCGAAGCATATTTAATATACTGTTAGGTTATTAAGAAATACTATTAATGGAGATATATGTTGGTTTAACGTCGAGATCATAAGTCATAAAGATTTTTGGGAACGAGTAAGTGGGCCTCTTTTTAGGAACCGACTTTAAGAAAAGGAGATGATTTTTGGTGGTAGAAAATAGGTATGAAAAGGCATTATCACCAAGTGTAAGAACCAATTTAAAAAAAAGAGGTACTAAATATATTCGTTTTATTCATACTGAGCTCCTTAATATTTAGGTCAAAGCTGGAAACAATCGAAACTTAAGAGTTCGCCAAATAAACCCTCATTGTGTAGCCGCGAGCTTTAAGTGCCGAATGTTAAGAGTTTATTCGCCAATAAATAAATTTAAAGCTTATAAATACGTCATATAACATGATAAATTAACGACCCGGCCTGGCTTCGTACAATTCGCACGATGCAATGCTCATACTAAATATACTACAGTTTTTTTTTATTTACGACATCACATTAGAAAATTCTAAAATGATCAGTGTTACTTTACTATATTGTCCATGTATGTATTATATACGAAAACTTTCCTCTCAAATCACTCTATCTATTAAAAAAAACCTTATCAAAATCAGTTGCGTAATTTTAAAGATCTATGCATACATAGGGGCCGACAGCGGAAAGTGACCTTGTTTTATAATATTCAATGAAAATTATATAGATGAAAATGAATTATACGAATGAGTATACGTAGATTTCCACAGAGAACACACCATATTCAAGATGCAAACAAACTAAGTCGTAGAACATACTCGCCCTAAATAATCGCTTGCCAGATACACTCTTACTACTTTATAAGTATAAACTACGACCCTTAGGAAACTGAAATGCGTCATAAATTATCCGGTCCGTCCTCGTGTCTGCCCCTGAAAGGCTGATGGGCAGATTGTCATTTTTATGTTAATAATATTTCACTCCAAAAATACATAATTCACTTAAAATTATTTTGTTAGTAAATTAGAGTTCATTCTGGCCGATCAATCAATTCGATTGCATATTTTATTAATTACTATTAAATGATTAAATGTATTTCGTTTTAATAAATGTATGTTACATTTGTAAAGTTATTATTTATACTACTAATCCTACTAATATTTTAAATGCGAATGTTTGTAGGGATGTATGTTTGTATATTTGTTGTTCTTTCACGAAAAAACCTACTGGACGGATTTGAATGTAATCTTACAATAATATAGGATATACATCAGAAAAACACGTAAACTACAATTTATTATGATTGTACGTAATTTGGTCATAATTTAACGGTACATATAAAGTACTCGTAGCGGATAGTTCTGTACATACGTACAATTAGGCCAGCTCTTCGACATCGGCAGCCCTTGAAAGAAAACGCTACTTGCGATGCTCATTTGTCTCTTTTTTCTTAAGCATATTCAAGGTAAGGAATTTCCTTCTCTGTTTCCTGAGTTATAATCTTTCTTCTAGTGCATCAATACTTATTACCACATCTTATTGTGTTAAAGCACAAGTAGTATAAAAAAGGTATGATTTGTCTTACGACCTTGTTCTTGTTAATAAAATAATATTGTACAATCTGAGTGGAACTAACATCCAAAGACATTTATATCAGAACTTCGATATTATCATAACTTTTAGATTTATCCGCCCCACATAACTTTATTTCATGGCCATATTCTTAAATTAAATTGTAATATTTTCGGACACGTGCGAAACGACGGTATCTTTTTGTAAATGAGTTAAAGCTGCCACGCGCGCACACACTAGCGTTAATTTGCCTTTGCTTTTGACTTTGTATTCAGTATAATATTCTGTGCGAACATCAATGTTGAGGTGATCATGAATTGGGATTTATAATCTACGTCTTTATAGTACAAATTAAGAGTTGTAATTTTATAGTTAGTCATATTTTTATTACAAGAGAAAATTTTGAATACATTATACCTAATTTAAAAAGATTAATAATGGATAGCAAATAAAATATAGTTTATAAGTTTCTAAATAATTACGTACAATGGAACATTAATATTAACGCGAGGGAATCTCCATAGGATATATATGTACCAGTATATAAATATATAAATCGCGTCATAAACGAGAAATAGTGAAAAAATTCAACACTTTGAAATTAAAAAAGTCAACTCATTTTTAGTCGCTTAATAATTCCCTTTATATCATAAGAATAAATCTTATAAGTAAACACCTACAACTGCTTAAAACACCATTTGTTATATAATGTTACATTGAAAATAGCTTGAAGTACGTTTATATTTATTCCGAAGTATCGTGTTAAGTAACTATTTCTCGAAAAATATGTTTTACCCAAACACGTGTTCAACTTTTTAACAAATTCATAAGCTTTTAAATAATCTCATAGTTTGGCATTCGAGATATTTTTTATTTTAATTGGAAATACAAAGTGTAATACTAGCATATGCCCATGACTTAGCCTCTCTTTTGTAATTCACCGAATTCTTATTTCGTCTTCATCGTTGATAATTCAATGATCAAAAACTTTCAACATAAATAGTATTAGTCTACCGTGAAATACGGAACAATCTTTATTTCGTCTGGTGGGAGTAAAATAATAATTAATGTTTTTTGATAATATTTTTAAAAACATATTAAAATATGGGCGTTTTTACTAAAGAAAGTAAGTAAACGTTTTATACATCTTTAATTCGCGCTACCTGTGAAAAGCCCCGCGATCTCGTTTGTAAGACTAGAAATCCTCAAAATTACAGCATGGCTAAAATGACGTAGGTCTGAAAGTCCTGGGATTTTACTCTACAATCGATCTTATCGTATGACTTAACGGTAAACATCACGTTCTCTAATTAATGTCATTCTTTCTCTCCAACGGCCCTCTTTACTCCCTGTGTAGTAAAGTAAAGTAACAGCCTGGTAAATTTTCCACTGCTGGGCTAAGGCCTCCTCTCTCATTAAGGAGAGGGTTTGGAACAGATTCCACCTCACTGTTCTAAAGCGGGTTGGTGGAATGCACATGTGGCTGAATTTCGATGGAATTATACACATGCAGGTTTCCTCACGATGTTTTCCTTCACCGGCGAGCACGAGATGAATTATTAACACCAATTAAGCACATATATACATAGTGGTGCTTGCCTGGGTTAAAAATAAATTTCTCATCTTTAAGATGATAAAACATCCTATCAAATTATAATTCGCTCTCAAAACTCTGCTCTTGACAAGTATGATGTGTATTTAACTTAATCTTATGTTATGTTCTCAACAAATTTTATATAATGTATATAAACTGTCTAATAATAAATGGAATTAATTGTCCACTTTTCTCGATTTTAGAGGTTGTCAGGTGTTTTATATAAAACAGAAATGTATATCCTTTCTTGTAATTATAGCTTGTTTCTCATTTCTTGGTGGTAGGGCTTTGTGTAAGCCCGTCTGGGTAGGTACCACCCACTCGTCAGTTATTCTACCGTCAAATAACACTACTCAGTATTGTTGTGTTCCGGTTTGAAGGGTGAGTGAGCCAGTGTAACTACAGACACAATGGAATATCTTAGTTCCCAAGATTGGTGGCACATTGACGTAGTAAGGAATAGTAAATATTTCTTACAGCGTCATTGTCTATGTTTGTTGGTGACCACTTACCATCAGGTGGCCCATACGCTCGTCCGCCAACCTTTACCATAAAAAAAATATTTTTGTGGTTTGGCTATAAAAATGTAACATACAGACATTTAGCGTAACTCTCGCATTTATCATATTAGTATAGATCATATATAACTTTTTGTTCATAACCCGATCAAAATAAAAATACAGTGTTATAATATAGTAAAATTTAATTTATGAGGCCAGTTGATTTTAGTAAATTAACCATTAATTTCGTATATAATGCGGTCGCTTAAACACGCAATAATTAATTATTAATTAATAATCCGAGTAGTGTGGTGAGAGTTCAAATATTTTTATTATTATGGTTTAAAATTATAATTAAGCTTTACTATGATAATGATTATCTTCTTTGGTTTGACCCACTTTGGTTACGTTGACCTTTCAAACCTCAAACTAGCTTAAAGATCAAAGTGCAAACACAGGTATAGTCCCTTTAACTAATTATTTTTCACCTTACTCTGTGATCATAATTATAATGTACAATAATACAACTAGAAAGATTCAATCAAATTCAGGCGCAAATACAAATTTTAAACTGGCATAAGAGTGTATACACTGTCAAATTTCGGACTACTACAGAGAAATTGTATCCAAAATATAAAACAAGTACCGTTTTATTATCCAACCCAGGATTTAAAGCTTGACCTCGGAGCCTTATTATCAAACTACTAGATAAAAAGTAACTGATCCACGATATAAAGTGCATATTAGCTCATAGTTGCATACGGGTATGTAAACATGCAAAATATAAAATGTTAAAATATACCTTAGCTCTATCAGCATTGTACGGCGCACCGAGTTTTAACATATTTTTAATGAGCTACATAATATAATTAAGAAACATGTATTAGGTACTCTTTAACATATATTTTATTTTAAATCCTAGTATGAATAGAGTTAAATATTTGATGATGACTAGCAAAGACAAAAAGTGCTTAAGGGCTTTCCATAACATAAGTATATCTTTCGTCATTAGTATTTTTTTTATATTGAATAAAGATTTCAGGTTGACTATTAATGATAAACTAATGATTACTAACATAAAAGATTTTAACTAAATAGGTAACTTGGTGGTAGAGTGCTGTGTAAGTTGGCGTATTGTTGTATTCGAGTCTGGAGTGTGAGTAGGCCAATGTAACTGTCCACAGGGGACATAATATCAACATCTTAGCTCCGAAGGTTTGGACGTATTGGCGACGAAGGAATGGTAGAATGGTTTATGTTACACGTCCCATATGGTAACCTATTTTCCAACCCATCTATCTACGTACTTAAAATGCAAATGAATAACAGAATACCTTTCTAAACTGCGAATCGCGATTTTCTTGGAAATATGAACTAGCCGGCGTTACCAGTCGAGGCTATAAGATGAAGTGTTACAGCTTTTCGATTTTGTTTTGCTCCACAACAACTACAAGATGCAACAGCAACAGCAGCCTGTAAATTCCCACTGCTGGGCTAAAGGCCTCAAAGGGAGAGCCTTTGAGGAGAAGGTTTGGAACATATTCCACCACGCTGTTCCAATGCGGGTTGGTGGAATACACATGTGGCAGAATTTCTATGAAATTTGTCACATGCAGGTTTCTTCACGATGTTTTCCTTCACCGCTGAGCACGAGATGAATTATAAAGACAAATTAAGCACATGAATCAGCGGTGCTTGCCTAGGTTTGAACCCGCAATCATCGTTAAAGATGCACGCGTTCTAACCACTGGGCCATCTCGACTCCTCAACTACAAGATAAAGTATTTCAACTGCATATTGCGCAAAAGATATTATTCAAAATTAGAAACGAATATTTGAGCCGTTTATTGGATTCAGATTTCTCTTAGACATATATGGCGTTTGTCAAATATTAATTGGACTTTATATGATTTATTTGACATTATCAACTTATTATTTGAGATCTTAATAAAATATTTTTCTGTTGTTAAAATAAAGTTATTACTGTGAAAATACGAACTGGCGATATTCCATTAACATATGGTCAGATATTCATCAGCCAAATGGAGTTGGATGAAATTATATTGGATTCAATATTATATTTGGTGAATATTCGATTTATGCAAAATAATACGTCGATGAATACAGTATATATACGATTATATATTTATATAATAAGTATACAATGGTATACGCTACACATACGCATTTGATTTTTTTCTATAATCTTCTTTTCTTTTACTAAAATCGGACACTTGTAAAAATTTCAAAAATGGAATCGATTCGAGAATCACATGTGAGTTCATTTTGTTTCTCACTTGTGATGATGATGATGTCACTATAGATGATAACCTATTTTGATGCGAAAACATTTCAAATGCTATAATTATTTTAGGCAATGTTCATATTTTCAAGTCAATGATCTGTTGTGAAATTCGAGCTTATTTTCACAGAACAGCTTGTATAGAAATTTAAAATATGAACCGTATCACCTTATGTCGTTTCAATTTTCCCTAAATCGTGAGTATGCGCGTATATAGGCAATCGCTACTCAATACGTTTTACGCGGGAACAATTCAATTACTCAAGGGCCAGGAACGAGAGCGATCGTGACATGAATGCTCGTACAGAGCTATCACGCGTAACATTATTAATCAAATTTTCCTTGTTACTATATTAACGTCATTTATTTTGTGTAAAGTGAGATAATTCTGTTCTATGTCGAAAGCTGTTGTTTTATATAATATTTTATTTGGGTGCTGTATGTGTCTGGGTTTGGGTATCGATCACTCATCCACGTGTTCTATTGTCAAAGAGCAGGACATAGTATTATAGTCATTGAGTCAGTATAACTACAGATGCAAAGCATTTAACATCTCATTTACAAAAGTTAGAGGCGTGTTGACGGTACCAAGGATCGTATTTGATACTGTACCAATTTTTGTGTCCGTGAGTAAGCCAGCTTAAATGGAGACAAAGAAAAAAACCTCTTAGCTCCTAAAGTTGTTGGTGCATTGTCAATGAAAATCTTTAATACTTTTTACAGCACTAATGTACATTTCGGAGATATCCACTTTTGACCATTTACCTATATTATAAAAAAGAGTTCACAAAAAGGTATTCATGAAGGTATTGAATGAAGAGAGAAGAAGTAATATAAACGCAGGCTATAAATTTACAACTTAATATTCGAACATCGGCAAATTTTGAACGATATATATTTACAAATTAGTTTAAGGCATCGTGTATAGTTTAGTTTTATGTTCGTAAACAGGGCCCTAAAACACGTTAGAAATAATTTAATTTCACACAATAATTTATATAAAAAAGCCGGTGATATGCGTGTTGAACTTGCGTGGATAGGAGTTCTATAGTATTAGTTTTATTTAGGGTTTTCCGTATTACGTTTTACGATGTTTGCTATCTGTATTTTAATACCATAAAATACAGATAGGAAATACATTTTTACATTGACTGGTATTTTTTTGAAAGTAAAAATGTATCAAAATTTTATTATCTTTGGATCGCAAGTTATCATGTGACCATTTTGTTCTAGTAAATAAATTTGACTAAATTAATTTTCACAATACTATGCTGATATCAAGTACAATTACACGGGCTAACAAATTTTTATAATACAAATATTTTAAAATTAAAAAGATTACCGATAAAGATGACATCGACAAATTATCTATATAACTATAGATATAGGTAATTTCTCCAAAATACTTAACAACATCATCATAAATACTTATCAAGGAATAAATATAAGTGAGGAATAAAAAGGAGATGTTAAGTGGGTAACATGAGAGGCATCAAGTTGGTCTTATAAGGCTTATAACGAAGAACAATAATATAATTACTAGCTAATGCCAGGCTTGCGTTGTACTGCCTCTATTAAACAATTATCTCACATAACTTAGCTGTTGCCTTGTCTACATTGGAACTACGTGTAAGGTTTTGATAGTGTAGGTTAAAAATGCTATGAATTTCACAACATATTTAATTGGTTATGCCTTGCACAAGACATAGCTCTCTAAAATTCATTGAACTTGAGTTGCTTAGCATTGTTTTTTATATTATTTATAATAACTATAGTTACAGTATTCTACTTCATACCTTGTAGATTAATTCCTATATGTACTTAATAACAAAAATCCCATGCGGATTGACAATGAAGGATTATATGGGGGATGTTTTTTTTATTTCTTATGTCTATGACTGTGTTAACCACTTACCATCACGTGACTCACATGACCGTCGTATAGTATTAAAAAATACCGTATGGTAGTCAAGCGATCGATTCCACCCATAGTCATTGCCGCTGTAAGAATTAATTATTTATAATCGATTGTGTACGCCGGCAATGGTACGGGGTGGTACTGTAGTTACAAACTCTAATATAGAATATGTTAAAATCGAGTAACTACTAAATATATATATATATATATATATATATATATATATATATATATATATATATATATATATATATATATATATATATATAATAATATATATAAGCCTTTTTTAATAAAGAATATTTTGATCTTGATTTTGAATGGTTCTGACAAGCAAATCTGCTCAAAAAGTCCGTATACACTGCTAGAAAAACATTTTTCACCGCCACATTGTTCAGTACTCATTATAAGTATATAATGTTTTACTAAATATTATTTATTTATGTTGTTATGGAAATATGAAATTTAATCAGCGATGCCAACTAAAACTTAATGTTAAATAATAATTTAAATTATAAAATTATATTTTGAATACAAATGAACATCAATATTCTATTGTAGACTTTTCCATCAAAAGAAAAAAATAATAATTTTTAATGAGATGAGTGTCGCTGGGAATCACCTTCAGGTATCATTCCATTGTTTTTATTACGAATATTTCTAACGCCGGTCACGTTCGTTCTCTACAATACCCGATGGGAAAAATGACAGCTGACGCAGGTCAATTTTGCTGTATATCATTTATTTTTGTATTCGGCTATAAGAAAGATATGTTCAGAGGGTCTCAGTAATGTGCTGGTACGCTACGTGTGAAAGTTCAATGTGTGTGTTACATTCGTAGTATCTATGAAACTACACACATATATAGGTATCGTAATAAATAATACACATTCAAATAATTTTAATACATTTCTGATATCGATTATTTTTTTGATAAATAAATTTGTATATAATATTATTGAAATTGGAATAATAATGAATTACAGATCAAATCAAATTAATGAGAAAAGAAATATTTTTATTGTTAATATTATTATACTCGTTTCATAAAACTCAAGTTATATTTATCGGTCGTAGTAAATTCCTTTGTACCTAAGGGACTTCATGATAGAATAATACAATGATCTAGCAATAAATAACAGTAATAGTCGCAAGTAACTTCAAGTAATAGGACAAAAACGGTCTGAGTTATATATCTTATATGATCGTAATGATTAATGCTTATTTAACTTAACATTGCACTTATAGAATCAATACTGACTATTAGGAGTGGACGATAATAATGGCCCAAAGGTATTGTCGTCCCCAAAGTCGTCCTTAAAAAGAGGGGTAAATAGGAATATTAGTAAATCATAACTTAATTTGGAATTTTGGTACTATTCTTTAAAAAATATAGGGCGATATTTCAATTAAATATATTTAACAGTTCGCATATAAATACGAAATAGATAAGAGATAGATAACTGATGATTTCTGGCTTAAAATCAAACAAGCACCACTGAATTTTCATGTGCTTAATTTGTGTTTATAATTCATCTCGTGCTCGGCGGTGAAGGAAAACATCGTGAGGAAAGCTGCATGGGTCTAATTTCAAAGAAATTCTACCGAATGTGAATCCACTCCCCTCCCCGCATTGGAGCAGCGTGTTGGAATATACATCTAAACCTTCTCCAAGGGAGAGGATGCCTTAGCACAGCAGTAGGAAATTTGGAGGTTGTTGTTGTTGTTGTATAAGTATAACTCTTAAAGGGGAACTAATTAAAACAATAAGTTAGAAGAACTAAAACGTACCCTTCTGAAATGTAAAAAAATCCTCACTACGAGGAAATCAGTGTTTAAATTGCTGAAGATATATTGAAATTTATGGAATCATGAGGATCTAAGCCGTAATGGTCCAGAGGATAAGAGGTATTATATTGAAGATCTCAGGCTTAATATTCTATTCAAAGTAGTATTTTAAATGAGTGAGTAGGCCAGTGTTGTTTTAAACACAGGAGACATAACAGCTTAATAGCTAGTGATGTACTTACGTGTTAGGAGTTTCTTTACATATTCTTTAAGAGCTCGTGTACATTTGAGCTTCATTAATTATAAAAACAAATATAAATTTAACTTTAGAATAATAAATTTATTTTAAACATGTCAACTAAGTTTTTTAAATATTTATAGACTACACTTGACGATAGGGCTTTATGGAAGGCAATCTGGGATCGGTACCAAGTACTAATCATATTGACAAAAAAAGTAGTTGTAAAGTGTTATAAATTATTATTCATTAGTAATATGTAAATGTGTATGTTTAGTCATAGTAAATATTTTTGTTGTCAAAAGTAGTAATAAACACACGGATAAAACTGATAAATTTAACAGTGTTTTTTTTACATTTGATTTGTTTTCATTGCTTATATAAGCTTATCTCAAAAACTATTTGAATATCGTTGAATTTACAGTAAATAAAAATATATTTTGAAAAGCTAGAACCGATTTAAAAATCGAATTTCAATAAATATCAAAAAGAGAAAGCGATACGAATTATTTTACAGCAATTGTAAAAAGAAAACACCAATTAAAGCCTTCGCATTGAAAATGTTTTTTAACTTCACAATTTGCGCGGAAAAGACATTTAGTTGCAACGTTTTATTGTCTTCCCAAGGTAATTAAAACTCGATTGACGTTAAGAATAACAAATATTTTAAAAGCTTTCCACTGTATTCGAGCCGGGTGAATTTGTTTACGTCAGCAAAGTATTATAGGATTAATTACAGTAGTCTCAACGTTTAATATTGTGTGAATTTTCTCGGCCTACATTCGAATTGGGCTTTTAATTCTGCATGGGAATAATTTGAGCTAAATTGACAGAATATTAACAAGCTACACAGTTATCCTTTTTTAGTCGGAAAATCCCATTGTTTTGGCAACAAATTAACCGTACAACGTGCGCATTAAACTTTTTAGAAGCTAACACTTAATTAATCCCGATAGATTACGACTTGTCGATTTTCTTGTATTATTTCCAAATCTGTCTAAGAGCTTATGTAAGTAAAGTAAAGTAAAGTAACAGCCTGTACTTTTCCCATTGCTGAGATAAGGCCTCCTCTTCCATTAAGGAGAGGGTTTGGAACATATTCCACCACGCTGTTAAAATGCGGGTTGGTGGAATGCACACGTGGCAGAATTGCCTTGAAATTAGACACATGCAGGTTTCCTCACGATGTTTTCCGAGCACGAGATGAATTATAAACACAAATTAAGCACATATATATATATATATATATATATATATATATATATATATATAGTGTTGCTTGCCTGGGTTTGAACCCGCAGTGAGCGGGTTAAACGTCACGCAAAAATGTAAAATAAAGATAGACGTATATTGTTATTTGTATTTTTTATTTTCTTAACTATCATGCTAATCATAACACGCACCTGAGATATCTTATAAGCACGAGCGTCATTCATACTAACGACTACCGATGATTTAACGTAGAGGGCGCACCTTCGCGAGTTGATAGATTATAAGACTTTTACGAATCGTACTGACATCGCAATCAAAGAGATTGTCCCATCATTCAACAATCAAATTAAAGAAGATTGATTTAGATCAGTATTTTTTCTGTTATACCAAAGAAATACTTAGTATTATTGTGTTATGGTTTGAAGGGTTAATAAGCTACGGTAAGTAGTTCCCAATTTTGGTGTAAAGAATGGTTAATATTTCTTACAACGCGAAATCTATGAGTTGTATTGACTCCTTATTATAGATAGTCGATTGACTCATCTGCCTGCCTATTTATAAAAAAAGTTACAAGATTTGTCTTAAAATTAAGTAGCAATTGCATATATTAACATTTTGTAGTATAAATGGATACAGTATATGAAAAAAAAAATAGTTTTACAAATTCCAATTTATCATAGAAAATACATTTACCCATCACTTTTCATACAAAGCCTACTCCCTAAACCCTTGTAAGCATGACTCGCTTTGTTGAACCGCATTTGAACCCCTCCGGGCAGATTATTCGATTAGACCATTGTTTTTCAGCCACGCATTGAGCATGGAGTTTTGTAGACAAACCCAGGGGTACAATGAATTGACGGGGCGGCTTTGATGTCGAACGTTGTCAACTGTATGTTTGTATTACTTTAATTTATATAATAGTTGTACGTGTAAATTAATTAAAAGTTTGTGCGCTCTATATCTTAGTGGACATACAAGAAGATCACATTAAGATGATGGCGAGTTCAAATCTAGGTATGTACCCCTGAAATTTAATGTGCTTAATCTGTGTTTTATGATTAATTACAATCTCGTTCTCAGCGGAGGAAAAACATCGTGAGGAAGCCTGCACGCCAATTTCAAGGAAATTGTGTTACATGTGAATTCACTAAACCACATTGGAGCAGTGTAGTGGAATATGCTTCTTACTTTCTCATCAAATGGAGAGGAGGCTTTAGCCCAGCAGTGGGATATTTACAGGCTATTGTATACTCGATATTATTACATATATAAAATCACTGATTAATCCCGATATCTCATATACTATATAAAACGTGCAGACTTGAAATGTATCAGGTACGTTCCGTATAGAGGGAAGACATCCGTTAAGAATCGGATCGGATTTTACGAAACTCCACCCCTATGGGGGTAAAACGAGGGTTGAAAGTTTTATGTTTTACGAATTTTGCGTGGATAAAGCCGCAAGTTCAGATATTAAGTGCATATAAATCTTATTACTTTATTTTCTTGAATAATTGCATTTAAATGAAATCATTATGAAATTGTTAAAATAGTATATGCTCATCATCTCATCTGTTTACACAAAATTATATCTTTGTTTGTTATTAATGGCTTACAAATATTTTATCCAATTGTAATGAAACTGTGGTTGTTCTGTTCATAGCAAAAAAGGTTTTCACCCTTTATTATTAAATAGTAATATTTATTTTTATGTAAGTGTTTACCGTTGCTCCCTATATTACCTACGCAAGCTGAGAGGGGTATCTGGTTAACATAGAAGTTGTACATATTATGCTTAATTTAACAATGTTAATTTGAAGAGTTTCCTAGATATATTTTATTAAACGTATTTTTAAAAGACAATTGGATGTGTGCACCATATTTTTACATATATAAAACAAATGTTTTAAAAAATAAATCATTTATTTTGAACATCCTTGTAGTCTATGTACTTATTGTAAGTTCAAGACTTGTCCACAAAGTTCAGATTTAAATTTCCTGCTCTATAACTGTATTGTCTAGTAACAGTTCGTATTATTCAACGATTTCATTAAAACCACGAACCAAGGGAAATACGTAAGTCATTGCTCACTAAGAAACTTTGGTATTCTATTCATAAATATAGCTACTTGAAGTTACTTGAAGTTTCTGAATTTCATCTACGGAGTGTAATGAAGTTTAAATAATTCAAGACACTAATTCTAACAGTTTACTTTTCATTTACAACATATTCAAAGTTTGGGTTAAATGTTTTAGTAACATTTTAACCCGATAATTTGCATATACACATAATGTGTACTCTACTGTACTATTTTACCTTATTTTAATAAAACGAGACTTATATCTTAGACATCTTACTTTATAGATTTATTTCATTCAATTTTAGAAATAACTATTATAATGCAACATTTAATTAAGTCTATTAGTATAGGTATAGTATAGTATATTCATATTAATTACTTCAATATAAAAATATATTAGACACAAAGCATTTGTTACGATTAATCGTAATAATTTTATGGTAATTTATTTTTAAATTACATAATTATATTACTTGTAATATTATATAGTATCATGAGTATTTTACGGCTGTTCAAGATAGAGACACAACAGATAATTTCACGTACAAAGTCAGTAGTTATTGTTTTATGTACAATGTAGACTTTGGTGAATAGGTATTTTTTCTGATAAAAACAATCAACTATGTACCGACTTTCATTTGCGTTATATCAACAAGCTTCGATCTTAAACATTTTCGTAGCATTTCCATCACGCTTTGAAATGTTAATTAACGAAGTCGATAAGCTGGTTAGATATTAAGAAGTGTCGGCAACAAAGTAGAATCTATTTATTCAACATTTCGATTTGGCTCGTATTGTGTTTGATAAGGAAACTTTATTTAGGGTCGCTGTACAGAAGGTCTCTTAAGACAATATTTTGATCCCTCTGGTAATAGATGGACGTGAATTTGAAGCATTATTTTCTCGGGTTGTATTTCTTATCACTATTAGAACGGGGATCTTTAACCCTCGAATTTGAAGCGATTGAGATAAATTTAAACGACTTTGTAATGTAATACGAGAATTTGTTGTTTCTAATTTATATTTATGTAACCTTATATTTTATTTTATTCTCAAGTATTTTCCGTATTATAACTTTGTTTTTAATTATCTTTATTAATATGTAATATCAGTAAATATGTAATAAGAATGAGTCTGTTTGTTTGTTATACTTTGATATTTTAGTAACACAACTGAATATCATGAAATTGACCTCCTCCCCTCTTATTCACACGCAGACGGAAATGCACCGCATTTTCACATTACCACGTTATTCAAAAATCCACAACAATACAATTTATTTAATATTTTCTCTCATAAAATCACGGGTGATCTTTTTAAGCCTATATGATAGGTCTTTGAAACAGCCAAGAATAGAGCCCTTTCATTAATTATAAAGCGATTCTAGTCATTTTCCACCAGGCGAGCTTCCTTCTCGTTTTCGACATACATATATCATAAGAAAAATAACACTAGTAACTCTTTGAGATAAATATATTATGTTCATAAATAGGGGTACAATGTATGCTGTGTACCGTTGTAATATGTGTGAGAAATTCCATGATCATTTGAGCAATTAAGACTCGAAAGCGTACCAACAAAACAAATAAACAGTCTTTAGCGTTTATAATAATAGTTTGGGTATCATTAACAATATCCACTATATATATATTTGTCTATATATGTCATCCTTTGGCAGTAACAAAAACAATATCCGACATTTATAAAACTACTTGTCATAATGGCCCGTCGATCATTTGTCCGTAAAAGCATTGTCGTGTACCGACAAGGATTTGATTTGAGTTATTGATCGACTTGCCTATTTTCTAAATAGACTTTTTACTACAATCCATATAATATTTATAAATTGGCGTTTATACTAATTGGCTCATTCAAATCTATCTTATTTGATCTGTGTCAATGCGTGGGTGATGATTAAGCATACACAAAAAATAAAGTCGGTATATTTTTTCTTTTATTTTCGACATGTTATAATTTGTCTATTGTAAGAAGAATTTAGAATATGACCTACTTTAATGCTTTGATTGCTTAATTAAATAAAAGTATTGATAGCGAGTAATTGTATTGTTTTTATCTAAACGAAAATATATATATTAAAAAAACACAAACTGATTACATTACTATGTTCTGTATATTCCTGAAGGATATATTTTAAGCCAACATTCATTAAATTTATAAACTCAAAAGACTGCGTCGAAAAAGCAACATCCTATACGATTGAATTGATGAATAAATCTTGTGATTTGAACTCGAACAAACAAACCATCAATGACAAAATATTTCAAGATTTGTATCAATAATCACGCTTACAGCAGACGACCTAAATATATTTCTTACGCGAATATATCGCTCATATTGTATCATTATATATAATTAGGTCTAAGTAAAAGTGTATGAATATTAGATAGATGCTTATTTACTAATTGATCTCTCGATAAGAACTGCACCTTCATATTGGGATATCAATTAAGTAAAGTAAAGTAACAGCCTATAAATTTCCCACTGCTGGGATAAGGCCTCCTCTTCCATTAAGGAGAGTGCTTGGAACATATTCCACCACCCTGTTCTAATGCGGGTTAGTGGAATGCACATGTGGCAGAATGAAGGTCTACATAAAAATAATTAAATTATAAGAAATAGTAATTAGTGTTCCTTTTTTAAAAACACAAAACAATTATAAAACAACAAGAAACTATAAAAAACGAGACCAAGTTGAGTTGAAAAGAAAAGAATTCAGGTTCTGCCTCACTATACTCCACGCGTCGAGCAATTCATTCAACTGTGAGTTTTCCTATGAATAAATTACACATCTACAAACAACTGTTGATTTTCAAAATTACACCGAAAATAGACTTTATGGCATGGCATTTAGAGACGGTTTTCGTTTGTATTGTAATGAGAACGTTATTCTTGTATTAGAAAATGTCCCATTGTCATTGAAGCTTAACGACCACCTTTGCTGGGGGCTCTGAAACCGATTCTGGTATGTCATTCAAACGTAAAATATGAATACAAAGTGAAAATTTATAGTAAACGACCATTTAGGTGTACTGAATACACATACTATTATATCGCAAAAGCAAATAGTTATGAAATGTATTTATCTGTCTGATTGTTCGATTTTTCAAATAAAATAAATAAAGTTTAGTCACGCTGTTCAATGTGATATGACGTTTGTCAAGTGTCAAGCGTGACTGTCACGCTATTTAAGATAGTAAAATTGGATCGTTTGTTCTTATATCCATATAAAGAGTCGAGATGGCCCAGTGGTTAGAACGCGTGCATTTTAACTGATGATTGCGGGTTCAAACCCAGGCAAGCACTGCTGATTCATGTGCTTAATTTGTTTTTATAATTCATCTCCTACTCCGCGGTGAAGGAAAACCAACCCGCATTGAAACAGCGCTGTAAAATATGTTCCAAACCTTCTCCTCAAAGGTAGAGGTGGCCTTTAGCCCAGCAGTGGGAATTTACAGGCTGTTGTTGTTGTTCTTATATAACGGGACACCACATCTAGATATATAAATAAAATGTTTATAGTATAGCATTGCTTGCAAGGTGTACGATTTGTAAGGTGCAGTCAGCATACAAAATATATTATAGACACTAACAATATTATATACATAGCATAAAGTTATTATCCTTAAATATTAAATTTATACGAATTAATTAAACTTTAAACCCGTAGTGTACACAGATCTATAACATAATATTATTGATTATTAGATTTATATTTTACATCAATATATATTGTCTGTGTAGTTATGTATCTGTCATCTCTAGTTACATACATCGTAAAAGCGCGGGCAAATAATATTTTTAAAAAGTGGGCGCCCGGTTGTTATATATAATATATATTTAATCTAATTGGTAAATCGACCTTACATATGAACATTACATAACAACTAACTTATAACAATAACAGAAAATCATATTCTGAGTATTTGTATGCGAAAAAAAAATGTTCTTAGAACGAACGTTGAAAATTTTAAAATCATATAATGGATTAAAGTAATTGATATAAGCCCATAGATTCGAAATCCAAACTCCAGAGCAGGTCGATAAAAAAAATTTCGTTTGAATTCTCAGTAATAGCCCGGGGTCTAGACTTTAGAAGTTAGTACATTCCTAAAAAAAGAAGTGAGTCCTATCAGATAATGAAAGTCAGAAATTAAGGCTGCATTTGTGTGCACACATACTAATGCGTTATAAATCAGTCAAGACAACTCTGAACCCTTTGAATATTCGCCATTTATTACGTGCACAACATAGAATTAAGATAGCTTAATATTATAAATTTGGATAATAAAGTTGAATAAACTCTACTAGATATTTCTGTAAATACATTATCAAACAATAATATCAAAAACGATTACTTCATCAATATTTTATTTGTCTGGTAAAGTTTCACGTCATAATCGAAGCTAAGTTTGAAAGACTTATCGAGAATAGGATTTATATCAAATTAATCCTACCAAATTATGTTGGTATTGGACGAAACATAAGCTGTCTAG
The DNA here is from genome assembly GCF_905220365.1 of Vanessa cardui. Classification (NCBI taxonomy): domain Eukaryota; kingdom Metazoa; phylum Arthropoda; class Insecta; order Lepidoptera; family Nymphalidae; genus Vanessa; species Vanessa cardui. Next base: position 10,360,652 of record NC_061125.1, on the reverse strand, counting down.
AAATTCTCTAACTGACTAATGTCTTGTCGGATTGGTGCTTTATCAAATTCGAGATATAGAATACAATTCATACATTGTATTAGGGGTTCATATATTCAGATTATGATCTAATCAAACGTTTTTCGACTTTAATAGTGATATTTTAAGGCTGAATTTTGGGTGTAACGTTACTTATTTATTATTAATATCTAAAAATCACGTTGAGCATGACCTTACACATTCTTCTAATGAACATTAATTTTATCGATCATTTGAAAACAATTACTAAAACAAACCATATTAACAATATTGTATTGTCTCTGCGGTTGGATTAACAATATTAAAAATAATTAAATACGAACGATAATTTCAAGGTTTAAATAAAACTAAATGTAACGGATTTGAATCGACTAACTAAGATGTCATCTTAGTCTACCCGTGACCACGAACACTGCAAAGTGCTCGAAACGTCGGGATGTTTAAAAAATAATTAATATACGCGATTCAAATCCGTTATAATTAGTTTTATTTAAATGTGTAATAATCGCGAAAATTTAAGACAACAATTTCAAGGTTATATTCATTGCGTTTTCTTATCAACCTTAGTGTAGTACCTTCAAGACAAAACATAAAGTTGCGTTTTTCTTACTTGTAAGTAAAAAGTAACATGTTACTTCTAGTCGGAGTCAAAATTATCTTTTTTATATTTGAGTAAATTATATTTCAGAGGCTTGCAAAGTATACTTAAGAAAATATTTTGATAAAGAATTTATTCATAACATCTCAACGCTTGACAACACTATGAGGTTAGGACAATTAAGTGTCGTGTGTTATTACTAGTCAATATCGATAATAATCGGGACGATTTATACGGAGATAGCTGCCCGTTTAAGAATAGAGATACGAGCAAGAAATTGCCATACAGTAATGATAATAGAATCTTTTTTATTATTAATTTTCTTAGAAAATAAAAAAAAAACAGGTTTTCTTTTTAATTGTTAACGTATCTTCATCCAAATACTGTAATGGAAGTAGTATCATTCTTTCTTCAGACTCTTAATACAACAAGAATTATATCTAAAATGAAAAGAAACTCCAGTTAAACCTAAAGCCTGATATCGCCATTGACTTTCAGGGTAAATCAATATTAAAAATGCAATACAGAAAAGTAGAATATTGATGAATTCCCTTTCTCACCATAGGAAGTAATAGTCGGTGCCTATGAGACAAATACGCAACATAAAACAACGAGACAAAACACGCAATCACCGTTTTATTTTCTAATAATGAATCATTTAGAAACGAATAACCTTGTTAGAAATCGACAATACAGTAATGACACACTGACACAAAAATATTTTTAGAAATACTATTTATGAATCACTCGATTCGCAGAAATTTGTGTTTAGCCTGTAATTCTGATAATGTTATAAAGAATTTTATATTTCACTGGAATAATATCGCGCAGTTAATCAACTTCCTTTTAAAACACTTAATAAAAATTCTTTTAAATGTACGAGTATAAAATAATACACAATTAATTACATTTCATACTGTCTTACAAAAACAAATTAATGTTCAATGTTCAAGAGAAAAATGTTCGCCTCATTCATTGAATGTAAAAGACGTATGTATGTATTCTGAAAAGTTTTGTATTGAAATCTTTCTCGAGCGCTATTTTTCTACTGCCCCAGTAGCGCACTTTAAACTACAAAGTTCCGAACGTATATAAATAAATATAAAAATAATTCCAAAAATTTTCTCACAACGAAGAAATTAAAAAAAAGTTCCGTGATACTTCAACTACATGTGTACAGAGACACATTAAAAATATTACAAGTGTTTGCTATTGGAATAAACCTTTTAATAAATCAATATTTAAAATTAAAGAACAAATAAGGTTATACTTCATAACACCGAAATAGTTTCAAAGATAAATTAATATATGCAAATGAAATGATTTCTTGAATTTATTAATTAAAACTTAATTCAATATTGATCTGGATTGTAAACTCTGTCTAAAATATTTTCTTATTTTACGTGTCGATAGAGATGAATAATGGCGTCAAGTATTCTCGAAATATGTGAATTTTAAATCGAAGCGCAGACTAAAATAAATCCATATGTCCAAAGGATATAAGAATCAACCATACATTTTAAAAAGCTTTGAAGTCTATAAATAGGTAAACGACTTGCTTTGAAACATATTTGATCATAATCGCAAAATTTTATCGCAAGCATGAAGCTAGTCATTAAAAAAATATCGAACAAGCCTTCCGTTTGTATTCATTACAATTCTTATTTGATATCTCATTTTTTTTTATTGTATTAAATTGTCCTATTAGCTAAATAAATAAGCAAGAAAACTCATTAATTTCTACAGAATGATGTAGCTCGGGAACAGTATTTAAGTTTCATGTGGCCACTAAGCTAGCGTTGAGCTATTGTAGCTTAAATGATGAGCATATTGCATAAAGTATGAGTAACAATATGAATATTAACGTAAAACTTTTGTTTATTACGTTCCAAAGTTACAGGTCTTGCCCAATATGTCTCTTCAACTTTATTACAAGCAACCTTTCCACTATATTTGTGAAGCTCAAAAATAGAATTAAGTAGGTCATCGTACGTCAGTATCGCTTCAATATGTTGTTCTGAAGGATTTAACACGGTAAATTTTCTTTCAATTTCGGATCTTATTGCTATGCGATTAAGACTTATAATAAGCACAGCATTTACATTACAAATGTACCATTTTAGACTTTAGGCAATTTCGAAACGCTCATAAAACAACAATTTTAGAAAATCGATAAATTTCTAGTTACGGAAGTATCGTTTTTTTCACTAATCAGAATTTATTAGAACTAAAAGAAATATAAATAAAAAAATAGAATCAAGGAATCGCGCTCCTGATTTTCTACGAAATAATCTGTTATTTCTATAAAATATATACAGAATAGATGGGAAACTTTTATTAATTATGGCGTACAAAATTTAAGCGCAGAATTGTTTCTTTTTATATTTTTATTTCTTTTTAATAGGTTTGATAAAACTCATACAAGAGCAGGCACGGGCATGTAGTGTATTTATATATGGTCATATAAGAAAGATGGAAATATCTTCTAGTGACAATGATTTTAAATTGTTTTTAATAAACACATACATATAGTAAATTTCTGCCAGCCAATCTTCACTAGCGTGTATATGTTTATAACTAGATTTCACCCAAGCCTTTCGCTCATGTTTTAATGGTACTAAGCGCTAGACATAAAAAGTATCTTTTGTCTTTGGGGTTCAAAAATGCCCCGATTTTTTTTTTATTTCTGTGTTTTATCCGTGACAGAGCAACAGACAAACATACAGATTAGTAGTGAATAATTATATAATAGTAATAAAAAATTGAAGCAATATATAAATACGTAAGCAATTTGTTTATTTATAACTATTATGTTATAAATAAACAATTTATGAATTCATACATTACTTGTGTTAAAAACTTACGCGTTGAATTAAGCCAGCGAGATTTAATTAAAGTTAGTAAGTTATAGAGAGTAACAGCTTTATGTATATATGTATGTTGTTTAAGTGGTAATTAGTTAAGTAATGCCGTCTTCTTCTAACGAATGTCAAATCAGCGATGCGAAAAGAGAGAGATCTTAAATTTGTATAGCTCTATGAGGCCGGAATTTTGCTACAGTAAAATTAAGTAGAACCCTCAAGCTGATTATGAATATAATAACCTTGATAGCCTATCTATAAGAGGTCTTTCATCTTTATATTCGGAAACGTTAAACGATATAATACAAAAATGCTAATATAACTTTATAAGTAATATTTAATAATGAGTTTTATTGTTTATTAAAATTATTGTACTACGAAGTTTAAAGTACTTCTTAAATAAACTTTGTTTTATAATCTAGTTTCCTTATTTCGCAAGAACGAAGCGAACATCCAACTTGGTTCGTTTTAAAGAACACCCTTCTTCGACGTTTCCCGAATATTCTAACGTCGAGAGGCGAAAATCTAGAATCGTCAGAGCACTCCTGTACACTTCGTGATTCTAGCTTTAAGGACTCCAAGTTATTCCAATTATATAATAGTAGTTGTCGCTCTGGTTATGACGATTGCGGTAATAATTTTAAAAGTTTTTATTACAAGTACAGTTGACAGAATAAGTGGATTTTAAATTAAAGTTTCGTTATTATATCTGAATAAACAATGGTGTATAATTGTTATTTTACAAGGCGTTCTTTCAATTGGTTTTAAACACATCGGTTGTAGTTAAATATTTTTACGTGACGAATGTACACTATTAGTAACAGGAGTAATATTTTACGATTAGTGGAATATTAATAAGCATCTTCTTTATACGCAAATCAAACCATATAAAGGCTTGAAAGGTACAAGAATGATTGTGCTTAAAAGCAGAGCCAACTTCAGCAGCTGTCTGCTTTGGCTAATTATAGTTTACTTAAGCGACTATAATAAGTTTGTATACGTTTAAGAATATTATTTTATTAGAAAAAAAATTGTATAATTGAATCCCAAGCTATAATCGGATTGCTCTTTAGTGATAAGAACTGTGTTTAAAATTAGGTTTAATATGATTCTAAATTTTCGCCTTTTAACATAATCGTATTATATTTTATCTTAAAAGCGAATTATTTTTAATTTATTTTTCCCTTGGCGTCGTTCATTTAAGAGTATAGTACAAAACAGCTCTTATAGTTCGAGACTTGTAGAATTATTTAATACCTTATTGGTATATTTTGATAACTAGCTAGTACAAAGCGTTTGAAAGGCTGCGTCTGAAAAATGATATTTAACTACAAAAGCTTTGTAAAATTAACTTGATCCATGTTAAAGATATGATAGAAAGTTTTTTTAAATTGTCTGATGTTACAGTCTATTCAATCAATACTGTAATATTGTGTATTTTAATATTTGTTTATAGTGGTAAAAAGGTTATTTAAATTAATAAAATTTAATATACTTTACATTCTGTATTCTAATAATATATTCTGTATTTCAACTTAAAATTATGTTTTAGTAATACAAAGCAGTAATTTTAAGGATAATTTAATTTGTACAAACTTTATTTAGTCAACCTATTTTGTATTCAAATGTAGGTGACATCATAATATTATTTCTATTAAATTAAAGCCCATAAACAAAACAAAAAAGATGATACGATTTCAAAAGAAAATTAAGCCTCAAAAGAAACGTCAACGGAATATCTAAATTACTTATCAAGTTTCAAAGTCTAGAGCCTTCATGCAGCCTTTTTATTTGCCTACGTTTTACAGCTTCAGTCACTTTCAATTTTCAGCTGAAAGCGCTTTATTGCTTGTTTTGCGCGTGACAGACATACGAATGTACTATGTTTATAACGAAATGCGAACTTTTTCTCAGCCCATGTCTTATATTCGTTATTTGAATTTTTATTTTTAGGGGTCAACAACCTCATTCTTCAGTATCATTAAAATCATATTTAGTACTGAAACAGTAATAATGTTATGTTTCGTATGACTGACGTCGTCGTCGGTCGTTTTTATGACTGAATCTATAGTGTAGGTAGACTTCAAACAAATTGTAAAAACTTTTATTTTATGGAAAAGGGAAATTAATTATTCCTATCTCGTGTATGAATTGCTTTAAATATTTGAAAGAATATTAAGTCTGTTATAAATATATTACATTGTAAAAATGTACATACCCTTAGTAACCTTTAAAATATTGGGAACCGTAAGTCGTAACATACTCGTACTACTTACAAATTAAAGATTTGTCTTTTCATAAATTATACTTCATCGAAAATAATTTCAATTGAATTACGAAAACATTAATCTTCACACTCAGTTCACGATAAAATTAAATAGATTTTGGTACCGAACACTTTTTACTAGTTCTGCTTTTGTTGCATATCTCTGCGTGCTTCTTCTTGATGTTATAAGCTTATATAATCCTTGCGCAAACTAGGTTGAATATAGAAAAAGCCGCTCATGATTTCGATTTCAATTTTTACATAAAATATATTTTATCTTCAGTATTTTTTCGTCGTTATTTTACCCGCCTTCTATTCTTAAGTAGATTTTATACAATTAAGATAAGCAATTATTTGTGTTCATTTTTTATGTCATCGTAAATGTCATTCAAACGAAAATATTTAAAAATGAAATGAAAGAAAAATCAAGTTCTTAATAACTTTATTTAAGAAATATAATCTGTAATCTAAGATAGTATTTGAAGTATAATCTCATAATAACTATGTCGTTTAGAAGCCGCATTTTCTCTCGAACGTGCTTCAAACGGCTTAATTGTAACTTACTGATTTTAACAAACAATTTTTTTTTATGAAATAGATTGGCGGACGAGCATATGGGCCACCTGATGGTAAGTGGTCACCATCACCCATAGAAAATGACACTAAAAAATATTAACTATTACTTACATCGTCAATGCGCCAATTTTAGTTCCAAGGTTGGTACCTGGGAACTAAAATGATATGTCCCTTGTGCCTGTTATACTGTTATACTGGCTCACTCACCCTTCAAACTACTGCATACTGTTGTTTAGCGGTAGAATATCTGATGAGTGTATGGTACCTACTCAGGCGGGCCTGCACAAAGCCCTAACACTAATTATAAGTCAAAAGCTCATGTAGATTAATGTTGTGGTTTTAGACACCTCAAGTTGTCCAAGTGGAACTACATATTACGAAGTTCTGGGATCGAAACCGTTGTTCCGGCCTCATTTTATTCCGATCTTGTCATTCTGGTAAATTACCTATAGTTATCCAAGTAATTACATAGTCAATATTTAAGTACTATTATGAAATATTTTTATTAATATAAGATTTTATAACATACTGAATGTTATTAATGTCTTAAATCTCGTCCGCGTGAATTGAATCACAATTCCGATCCTCTGGGCTAAAAACGAACCAGCCCTCCTGACACCAGTGAAGGCCATAAGGTGAGATGATATACTTAATGAAGCTTATTTCACCAGTAATCAAGTGTTTTGACAGTAAATGAGATAAAAAGTATTTTGACATCTACTGAGACGGATGTCATTGTTACTGATAATTTTTAATGGTCATTTTATATTTTCAGTCACCTTGAGTCTCAACTAAAATGAAACCTGCCGGTGCAAATTCCAAGCTAGTCAAAATGAGCGTAGAATATTTGTAATTGTTAGGATCTCGACGGATAGCGCCTAATTTGATATGCCAATTAAGGTTTGTTTCGAATTACACGCCATAGCGAATTGTTAAAATACGAATTTCTCGGAGCTTGTATTTAACTACGTTTCAAACTACCAGGCCCGCCGCAAGCTGAACTGTCAGTGAACCGGCAATGATCGTCATGTACAAATTCATATTTAATACTAACATAAAGATAGTTATCGTAGAAGCAAGTGAGCAATGAAGCAGCTCTACAAACATGTAAATAGTTCGATTAAATATTACTGCAGACATAACGATCACTATATTAAATAACAAATATATTTTACAGATTACAGATTTTTATATTATTTTTGAAATTTTGACAAATCGACAAACAAATTTGGCAAGTATTTTCTTTATGGCACCGTCACTAAATGGAACTCTTTACCAGCACACGTGTTCCCCTTCTCTTATAAGCTGGGTGCTTTAAAACGAGACGTGAAGAGGCATCTTGCGGGCTGGCATGGTGAGGGTGACTAGTGCAGCTCATTCTTGCTGTCCGTACTAGTCGTCTTCGCGTTTGGACTCCACTTCCACTTGCCACTAGGTGGAATGGAGTCACGTGGCTACCCGGATAATATAACAAAAAAACATATATTTTGTTTACGAATTGTAGAATTCTCTAAATTAATCTTTACGTAAGTTTAGAACTAGTACTTCCACAGTTCGTTGCTCATAATTCAAAAACGGTTAATGACGTATAATAAGGAACGCAGCATTAATTTATATAATATTTTTAGTAGTCAGATTAGGGTTTTCGCGTAATAAAATAACAATAAAGTTCCTCTCGAATGGCGTTGCGAAATAAAAAGATTATGATGACAATAATTCAACGGCTGGCAACCTTAAATCACTGTACATGGCAGAAGCTAATGGAAAGTGGGCGCGTTTAAACATTTTTTCGCTCAATTGAAAAAAATATTTCAAAGGACGTAAATTTTTATGAACAAAAACGCGATGCGGAATGTTCGCTCTTTGTTCCCCAAGAGATTAATGTGATATTTTCATGCATTGAATTGTATGCAATTCTTTCATAGTATTTCACTAAAATATTGCTATCCTATTGTGATTTTCGATACTATTCCAAGTTTTGAAATTGGAATTACCAAATATATAATATCCCGTCTGCTACTAATTTATATTTAATGTTAAAAACTGAACACCATGTATTCTTTTATTTTATTTGTTTATCCATAGGTACACAAACAGAATATAATCATAACATACAGTGAAATTACGAACTTACACAATTTAAGCCAGATTATTCTGGAGCTCACTAGCCTCAGGACATACTAGTCCGATTTTAATAACTCTTTTGCCTTAGTATTCCGTTTATTGACATAGTTTTATGGTTATATAATTTCACGCTACGCGTCGTAGCATAGGAGTGTAGCGTTAACCATAAACATAAACCAATTTTGTAATCAAACTGTATAAGATATACATGTATAAACCAAATTTAAAGCGGGTAAAACCGCAGGATATAGCAAGTATATCCATATAGGGCTGGCTTAATTAATTGGTAAATAGTTTATGACTGTATAATGAATGACGGGCGTCTAAAACCCCAATGTTTTTTAGTTTAGTATAACAGTTGTTCGAAGTCCGGGTTCTTGTTAATTAGGGTTCTCTAGTTCAAAACTTCGGGTATCGCTTAGTCTGGCCTCTTTTACGTATATGTGGCCCACGCAATACTGAAAGTTAATTTGACCTAGACATAAACATTTGAATCATCATTTAAATTTACAAAATACATTAAGTAAAGCTAACACCGGTTCGGAAAACAGATTCCGCAGGAACCGAACCGGCTAGAAACTCTTTTTAATATTTAAAATACAAAGTTTTGTTAGTTAAATAGAATTACATAGGTAAGTCAACACATACCACGCTTTTTTATGACATATCAATAGGTATTTTTATTAACGTTTTTTACAAATTATTTGAATTTCTGAATCATATTAATAAAAACATTAACCGTCCATTAAAGCATATTTATCATTTTGATTTATTACTTGGTTTATAAGACTGGGAATTTAAAGATTCAGATTTCGACATGGAATCGAGTCAGTAGAAAGTAATTGGACGTATCTGTCAAGACATTCACATTGCAATGTAATGAAGTAGTCTTATATTTACCATAAATAGCCGACTGAATTACTATATTTCATTCTTCATACATCAAATATATAATAGCAAAAAATCCATAGTACTCACAAGATACCACTATTACATATACATATTAAATTAAACATGGAATTTAAAATATCCTATACTTTATTAATACATACTACTGAATTGGTGTCGTGTTTCAACATTTATTATTATCCAATATCTAGAATTTGATATAAAAATTATACTCTTTTTAAATACCATGTATTTATATGAAGAATTAATAAATGCCTCATACTGAAATAAATACATTGCACGCGAAGAAATTCAATGGAAATAGTTATGTTACAAGAATATTGAGGTGCGTTCATATCATCTATTTTTTTTTATTTATCTTACAATATATTTAAAACCGTTTAAAGCATACATAGGACATGAGTACCATATTACATAACCATCATTATATCTGCGACAAACTTAATAAGCTTTATGAATAAGGATTTGACAGGTATTAACGGTCGGCAGCCTGCCTGACGATGATTGTCATTAGGCATCCTTTTGTTGGTGGGTTCCCCTTCAAAATACATGTGGTTGTGTATATTATATATTCAATAGATTAATAGACTTGGGGAATTTCTAGTAGGCTCTTACGATAGTTTTATCAACTGAAACTATACTTTTTAATACTTCTCTGTTATATTATATATTATGTGGTACCGTCGTTACTTCTGATTTCCATAACACAAGTGCTTCGGCTACTTACATTGGGATCAGAGTAATGTATGTGATGTTGTCTCATATTATTATTATTATGTTATAAGACATGTAAAAATAGTAAAGTTAAATTGATAGTTGTGGTTTGCACATGTTAATATTATGTTTACAAATATATTTAATATAAACAGTTCATTTAATGCAAGGTCAATATTTCTTCGAGTTAATAAAATAATATTTGTTTTATTTTATCTTAAATTATTCTTATCGCAGAAATTCATAGCGTTAATACTCTTCCAAATATAATAAAACACCGTATTTTAGTTGTTATTTTAAATTATTCTATAATTAAAGCCGGTTCAAAATTTAATTCCTAAGAAGCGACAAGCAACATCTACTAATTAGTTACCCGATCAGGTCAATAGAACAATATGATTGTATCGTTACTTGAAAGTTCTTCAAACATATACATGTAGTATATATGTATAATACAATATGAGAATAGAATAAAGTCGACTTTGCAGATTTGTATACATTCGAACTTTGTTAGTCACACAATTGTTACAAGCGAAGGTATAAAGTGTATAAAAAGTCTAATAAATGCTACAGAGAAAACGTCGTCTTTTTTTTCACACTGTGAACGAACGTTAACCTCGTAGCTATGACGTAGCGACGTAGAATGAACAAATTCTACGGTACCGGCGGCTACGACAGGTGGGGTGATGAAATTTATGCTCCAGTTGCTTGGGTTTACTCAGCTATTTTATTATTAAATGGAATAGTTTTGTTTCATTTATTTTTTTAGATGTTTTCAGAACTTCGAGTGTATGAAAAATATTATGAGAAGTTTATTTTCTCAAGATCAATATTTTGTTTTTCGAATGGATAAAAAATATACATTTCACGTAAGCAGTGGCAAATATTTTTGTACGCGAAAGTAAAATATAATCATATTGCTTAAGTTACAACTTTAAGCTTAATTTTTAACACCATCTACAATGATCGGATTATCAAATGCTAAAGATTGGCATTTAAGACATTATCTTATCAAGAGACTAGCGGTCTGACCCGGCTTTGTAGGGATGACATAAGTTTATTTTTTTAAATATTTTTATTTACCTTTTATTTATATTTTTTGGTTGCTTTTTTCCTATATTTTTAACAATTGTCTTTCTATTTCAACTTATTTACACAAAAACTTTAATAAATTATACATCTAAACCTTCCTTACGAATCCCTCTATCTATTAATGAAAGCCGCATTAAAATCCGTTCAGTAGTTTTGGAGATTATCGCTAACATACAGTCAGACGGACGCAGTCGGAAATTCGTTTTTTAATCTGAAGTGTTTATCAAACGTAACACATGTGGTCTGTCTTGCAACAAGAAACAATCCTTGTTATTCTTCTGTTTAATGAAATTCTCTATTCTTGTTAAGCTTAACGATTACAAGCCTAATCAACTGCCCTACTTTACGGGCTAGCGGATACACGTGTGAGAATTTAATCCGACAAATTATTTCTACTAGCGACTTTTTATCTGTAAAATAGTGAGATAGTTTTTTTAACCCATTTTACGAATCTAATTTAGGATTTAAATCGTTTGACAAAAGAAACCAGGAAATGGATAACTTTTGCTAAAGTAAAATTCATTGGTATAAAAGAAGTCGTTTTAAGAAATAAATGAAACATTTACATATTTATCCATCTTTTGAGCCAGATACATATATAACCATATCGATGACGTTATTTTAAAGGTTTATCTATCTGTCTAAATGTAACAGGGGTTTATATTTTTCTATTAACGTACTCTATCTCATGACAGAAAATATTTGTCTCCAAGTACTACTTATATCAGTATTTATATGTAATTTTGTTTATTTCTCTGTTATTACTAATAATATTATCTTAGTAAAAAAGGACACGTATTTTTCATTACTATTTTGCAAATATGTTACATCAATTTTCTGTAACAACTAAATACAATGTTTTAGCTCTACTGCTTTGAAATGCAGCCTCGAATAAAAAACAGCAAGATGCTCATAGACAATATTCACAATTATTACTTAATCAATCCTGTGTTGGAATCAGAATCTTATCGGGAGGTATTTATTCAAAAAGTACTATTTGATTGCAGCTTCAAATCCCGCCAGGATTTAGCTTCGCTTAGCTTCACTGAGTCTCCTTGATCTTAATTTATGCGTGTCATTATCGTCATCGTCAATGAATCCACGCTCAGTGACGAAGAAAAATATCTTGAGGAAACCTGCATGTATGTAAGACTGAAATAAGCGCCAATACCTTTTCCTCAAGAGTGAAAACAAGTCTTTTCTCATCAGTGGAAAACTTATGGTATGTTTTTTTTTATAATATCCGGTTAGGCATATGACTCCACTCCACCAGATGGTAAGTGGAAATGGAATCCACACGCGAAGAAGGCTAGTACGCACAGCAAGAATGAGCTGCACTAGTCACCCTCGCCATGCAAGACGCCTTTCACGCCTCGTTTGAAAGCACCCACGTTATAAGAGGAGGGGAATACGTGTGCTGGTAAAGAGTTCCATTTTTTGGCGGTGCGAAAAATAAAAGAGTTGCCAAATTTCTTTGTGCGCTTTGGGATAGATTAGTTAAACGGTGACATCGCGAGCCAGCACGCGTGGATCTCTGAAGGAAAGGGGAAGCAGGAATTAGAGAGAATAATTCCTCAGAGCACTCGCCGTGATACAGTCGATAGAAAACGCTCAATGTTTCTATATGTTACTCTTTTACACCAATTCAATTGATGAACAATGAAGTCTTATTGATCGATATCGATGAAAGTGTTCACTCTCAAATGAATCTAGTTATTGCAATGTGCATACATATACTTCTATTCTGGAACTAAGTCAGAAAGAGTTCAGGTGCAGCACCAACGGAATGTAAATTGACTCTGGACATAATCTGTATGACATAGTAAGAATTAATCTATGGAAAATTCAGTTTGAAGACAGCACTACGGGATCTGCAGCCTTATAAACTAACCACTATATACGCAGAATGTAAAGTAACAGCCTGTAAATTTCCCACTGTTGGGCTAATGGTCTCCTCTCCCATTAAGGAGAGGGCTTGGAACATATGCCACCACGCTGCAGGTTGGTGGAATTCACATGTGGCAGAATTTCAATAAAATTAGGCACATGCAGGTTTCCTCACGATGTTTTCCCTCACCGCCGAGCACGAGATGTATTATAAACACAATTTAAGCACATATATATAGAGGTTCTTGCCTGGGTTATACGCAAGGCAATCAATTAATTTAATGTGGCCAATCATTCTAAAAAAATATATGTTGATAAAATACAATTGCATTTAAATAGACTCTTTGAAAATCAAAATGAAGAGTATCATATGATATAATCCCATTGTAATAGGAATCTTAGGAGATTTAAGCGGTTTTCTTCTTTCATAAGATTCGATTTTTTTTTATTAAGATACACAAGTTTTACTAACTTGTATTTCAATGCTTATATATTGTAAATATAAAATGGAGTACATATTATGAGCGATCAATATTTACGTATTAAAGCCTTAATAAATAAAGTTCTAAATGTACCATTAAAACGTCTCCCCAGATATACAGAAATCACCTATGAAGACATTGCTGCAAACATATACGAACTTAATGCTACGATAATTAAAAAATATATAAATATAATATACTTCAATTTTAAAATACAGGGAATGTAGTTTACGTTTTCTGAGAATATATTATTATTTTTGGGTACTGATTCGACTTAAACTTTGCAATATTTTTTATTATGTATGCAATTAATTAATAGCACAACAAATAAATTATTTCCTAGTTTTATAAATATCATAATAGTATATTGTTTTAATTTGAAACGTGACTTTTAAATTTTTGACGCCTACTTCTCTGATTTTTCAAAATCCTTGTCTCCATATTTAAAAAATCGTACACGTTTCCATGCTAAAATGTAAATAGATAATATTTTAATAAAATACTGATAATGTCAGTAATAATTCATATTTCAAATTTGGTTTTTATACGTATAAAATAAATAAATGTATTATTTTCTTTCTATTGTTGTACTGTGTACACAACTTTGTTCTTTATATCTTTAATATTATAGTATAAATAAAATATGTCTACGTAACTTGTAACCTACTATTATACTATATAAGATTTGTTTTATATAAATGATAATTGCTTTTTGTACGAATTTATATTTATGAATAATAAATATGAATAATAAAAATATTAATCGCAGATTCCTCAAACATATAGCTTTACAATTATATTAATATAAAAATACATATTACGCGGTAAATATTGTTCGTTCCTGCTTATGTAGTTCAATGTACATTGGAATTTGATAAAAAATGTGATTACAATATCATACGGTGTGTTTAAATGAATCACTTATTTCTATTATTATTAGGTAGCTTCACTTAATTGTTAAATGACGATTCAAAAGTGCTTGTAAAAGCCCACTTGAATAAAGTATACTTTGATTTTGATTTTGATTGAAACACTATATTATGTAAAACGTTTCCATAACATTACATTTTTAATATAATTTTTATTATTACATAATAACTTATTTGAATGCAACAAACATTATTTTGACATGACTAATGTATAGATAAAGGTATATCCACATAACTGTTTAGTTTATTGCAAAATATACAGCATACAAAAAGTAGCTAGAAAATATCCAATCCCTTTTTTCTGAGAAGGTCTGAAGCATATTTATAATTTAAGCTTAAAATTCTTTGTGTTTTAATTTTTAGACTAGTGATTAAAGTAAAATTTCAAGCGAATCAAAAATTATTAAAACTTTAAATTACTGTAATAAATTTAATAAATTTAACGTAACTTTTAGGCTTATGCCCTATATTTTTGTCTGAACACCTAACAATGTTGCGGCTTTAACATTGATAAATTACATCAATGCACTGTCTACGCTTAAATAATGAATACTGACAAAAGTAAAGCGTCAGGTAAAATCTCGTTATTTAAATTACATACATATCATCAATATTTAAATACTAAACAAATCGAAGTAGTAAGTCAAAAATTTAAGGTTCATTTAAAAAAAGAACGTGTTTATTTTTAAAATAAAAGAACTGGTATCAAAAAAAATAATGCTATAAATTTAAATATAGAATATAATTGTAAAGCTGCAGTAATTTAAAATGTGTCTGTTTTACGATATCCCGAATAAAAATACAACATCCACCTGTAATTGGCACCGTAACGTAACACTCACCAGTCATATCGTAGCCGGTAACATTACCAATATCCTTCTCACAATGTTTAATTAGAACACAGTCTACATACACCCCAGGACCGAGGATGGATCGTTAGGACCGCTTTTTCATCAATTTTTCATTAAGGTGCCCGGCAAAAACACGCCCGATACGTGTTATCGGTAACACCGTGCGCAAGCCCCACGTCCACTCGTCACGAGCTCACGGGCAAAACTGGGAAGGGAGCTCACTGTGCTCCGAATCCGAACTCTATTAGAAAGGGAAGAAAATATACGAAAGAAAAGGACGGAAACGGGTGCAGAGGTGCGCAGAAAAGAATTAGATGTTTATTGTGGGCTACGTGTAATAGGATAACAGAAGCTGTGTGTGAGAGCTTTTTAGTAGTTTCGAGTGTCAATCTCTTGTTTTTGTTAGCTCTTCCACTTCATATTATCCTAGTACAATAGCTCGTTTACATACAGACATTATCTTTTGTTTGTTTTATCTCGCTGTCCCGTTAAGCAGTTATTAATAAATTATTTATGAATATGAAAGCCACATTACAGTTCTAGGTTTCGTTTTATTGAAATAAAAATCTCTGTGGCCTATTTTATTTCGCTGGTCGTTAAAGGCTTTGTATGACATCATTTTAACATGTACAATGCTTTGTCATCGTAATATTTTTTTTTAATCAAAAAGGTTTTTTAACATTTCTAGAATATTAAAGATTCCAATGAAAAACCAGTAAGATATATTTTTCATACACATTTTTTTTAGTATTGAATAACCATTGCTCTGATAAACGACTTAATTTCCTAGTAAGTTGATTTCTAGTGATTCTAATCATTAATTGCTATAAAGGATTTTTACTTCTGAGTATAAAATGTGAATAAATATTTTTTATAGGTAAGCAGACAGACCAAGATAAATGGTACACAAATCACAACCTGTAAAAAATGTAATTTTTTTTTTATTATTCCTTGCATAAGCAATACCTATCGCTACACTGGCTTACTCTCTTTACAAATCGGAACAAGTAATACTACTAATACCAAGTATCTGGCGGTTGACTATACGGTAAGTAGTTCCAAGAGAAGGAAAATATTGAGAACGAAAAGCTTCTAAACGCCTTCCAAATTTAAAATTAATTTACCGATTTTTCGGGTAGGAGTTGACAAATTCAATAAAAGAAATTTAATTTTAAAACAAAAGATACCATTGGAATCCATCCGAGCCCAGCATTAATATAATGGACAGTAAATTAACTTGGAGCGAAAATCATTCGTGTGGAATGCATAAAGTAAATAGAGGAGGATAGGGTTTGCATATTTAGTGAGGTATTTTAAGGACAAATGACTGTTGATTACATAATCATTGTAGGGGTATGCTTATGAGATTTTCAATCGGCAAAATCTCAAAATCCATCAGATTTTGCTCAATTATTGAATTTTTTTCTGTATCATGGTATAATTGCCCTATTTTTACCAATTGGTAACGACAAGGATTTCATTCTATGAAAATAAGAAACAGACGAGATCATTTTAATATCCATATTTAATAGTTTAATCTAGCTACTCTTATATTCGTTTAACTTAACTGAAAACCACTTTCCATACTAATGTCCCCAAAAGTGAAGAGCCATACACAACTTATATTCCTATTTCAAATTTTTTGCAGAAAAACTTTTTTAATACTCGCCTAATATTACGAGGAAAAGGTTAAGCATTTTATGCAATTTATGCACCCAGCTTAAGATGTGTACTGTCTGCCAGTCGGTAACTCAATTTTAGCGATTCATTAAATAGATTTTAATGGTCTTAATACCTAAGTTCAATATTCAGGTTTCCTCGTGGTATTTGTCTTGCTATTGATTTCCCTTACCGTATTTAAATGTTACTTGTCTGAGTGGCATCATTCACTGGTTGATATGCTTTTCGATTTTCCAGTGTTAAACTGACGTTTCAATATTTTAACAAAGTGAGAATTAAAACGAAATACAATTTCAGGGAACTCTAAATCTAAGACAAAAGAGGTCGGGACAATCCCGGATGTTCGGATCATCTGGTAACCTTGGATCAGAGGCTGGGATTATTTTATTCATTCTGACGCCGAATCCGCTACGATAATCGTTCGTATAAAATTTTATTCACTACTACTGTTACTCTTTAAATGTTTATATGTTCAGTGTTGGGTGCGAATGGTTTTATTGGCTAGTAAATGTAATAATACATAATGGTAGTCCGTTTAATGTAGCGAATATTCAAAGGTAATTATGTACTTAATATTATTTATTATGCTGTATAATTTGAAATCATTGAAATGGAATCTATTATTGGTCTTATGTGATAATTTTCTGATGTATTCCTCACTATTGTAAATTCACTAACTTTATAGTTTTTTTAGTTGTGTATTTACATACATTTTTTCTTTGTGATTTTTTGGATGAGTAAAACGAACCGCCTGGTGGTAATTATTTAACACCGTTCAAATACAATGATGCTGTAAAAAATATTAAATTTTTATTTTTATCATTCTTTAGATCAACAATGACCTTGAGAACTATAATTTTATATTTATTGTGCCTGTTGTTACACTGGCTCATTCGCGCTTCAAAATGGCATACAGCAAAACTGAGTATTGTTTCTTGATGGTTGAATATCTGAAGAGCGCGTACCACCACCAAGTAATTGTGCGAATGTGACATTTTTTTTGTTTGGATGTCATTATTATCTGTGAATCATAGAAAATTCTCGAAATAAAGTTCATTAACACAACACGAAAAAGACTGCTTAAAAATTCTCACTACCAACATCTAAGTCAAGTTCAATACGGTCTGAATTACATGCATATTAATGAAAGGCGAAAACGTGCACAGTGTTTTTATCGAAGCATAAAGTATCATGCCTACAAGAAAGGAGAGCCGTGAGGTGTAAACTTTTAGTTTCATTTAGTTAACAATTTCACGAATTATTATTGAAACAATCATCATAATTATAAACGTTGCTTATTTAATTTAAGTAGCTAGCTATACACGGTATTGTGCTTTGTGCAAGTCTGTGTGTCACTCATAATAAATTCTACAAAATGCAATACTTAGTATCTATGTATTCTGATTTGAAATGAGTAAACCACTGTAACCAGACCTATGATACATAACAAAGTTTAATAGAGAATTGGTGATGTAAAAAATTACGAATGTTTTTTACTGCGGCGGTAGGAGACCACTTACTTGCAAATGTCTTTGTTTTCCTACACATAAAAAAATATTAATAATGTTTGCAAATCTCGAGACAGCAAAACCTTTTTGGATAGTTTTTCCGTCAAAAATACTAAACTGATGACTTTTTTGTTTTTAAAAAGCGGCGATAGGGAATTTGGTCGTGACTTAGATTGCGTTCTATTGCCTTAAGATTATGAAAGTGAAAAGGATCAGTCATTATATGCGCAGAAGTATCAAACCTATAAAAAATATATATAGTTATATTTATGAGATATTATTATTTGAACGGATGAAAAAAAAACATATAAAATCTCAACAAAATTATCTGCTTCATTGTTGTGACTTTAGGCGTTCAAATTTTTTTCTTAATTTATTTTAAGCAATCATTTTTAAGCAATTCAATCAAGCAAATTGAATACTTACATTAATCAATGTAACCTAAACACTAAAATATTACGAGAAATACAAACTTCTTGGACACAATGTTCTGCCGATCAGAAGTGTTATATATAATGTCATTTGTAACAGCAATTACATCACACCTTCAAAAGAACAAAGCATTTAAAAGTTTTGAAAGGGAATGCGGTTACAGAATTGCTGGTAACGAAGCACTTAGAAATATATATAAGTCTACATATATATAACCGCAAAAAACTTTGCTGTGTTACGATTTAAAAGCAATCAGGCGAGATAGAAATTAATTGCACGAGGTATATGTAAATTACTTAGTCCATATAATTGTCAGTAAGTACGCGATATTACACTTATTATCAAGTAGCGTAGTTATAAAATGGCTTTGCCTGTCTCGTTGTCACTTTTACAATTATTACTCAGAACTAGATCTTTTAAAATAAGCCAATTTTCTTTTTGTAACAACCACACGGTTTATAACTTGATTATTTTTATGTACAATAACAGTAACAGTAACATTATTTTTTGGTGTTAACGATAAATTACATTATTATGATATTGAACAATTTAAACTATATTTTTCTTTTTCTTCTTTTTTTAATAATTATACGGATGATACCTATCTGTTGATTAGTGGTCATCATCAACAAAGATATTGGCGCTGTAAGAAATATACACCAATCTCCACAACACCAATGTGCCGCCAACATTGGGCACTACGATGTTATGATTCGTGTGCCTTTAGTTACACTGGCTCACTTACCACTACGCAAAATTGATTCAAAACAATTGCACACAAACTTTACCAGTGATCAGCTCTTGATTATTAATAATATATATTGATGTCAGTAGAAACAAATGTCACTAATTTATGAACTGATTATACATATGCAAAATTCTTCTGTATGAAACAAGCATTCGATTCCCGATCGCATTACAAAATGTTATAAGCATATCGACATTGTTACGCTATTTTGATGCGTATGTACTTGTAACATAATATTTATTGTAGTCAATGTTGCATATCATATACTGTCATTTTAGGATCGTATTCGAAAACAATTCTTACAGAATAGCACCGCAGTTCATTGTCGTCTGTGAATACGTTGAAAAATTTTTCATGCAAATTACTCCCGAAACCTACAAGCTCTTATGGTAATGTGTTTTGATCAAATACAGTCTCGATTATTATGTACATATTTTCATTTGCTTTGATAAAAGATGATTGAATGTGTTTGTTTCTATTTGAAATATATTAAAAATGCTATGAAAGCGAACTCGTTAGCAAGAAATTTAGATATGAAAATGAAGTTACGCGTCCCGTGAGTAAAATTTTTCTGAATAAAAGAATATCGCATAATATCTTTGAAACTTTTGTTTCGAAAATATTTGATGAAACTGTTTCATTGTTGACGTGGCTAGCTTACAAGACCGATGTTTTGGGTTCGAATTCCAGATACGACTGATAAAAAGGTTTTGGTATTATCTGTCAACGTTCTTTCAAACTTCGAATGCAAGGAGACCTTACATTTAAACTTAATCGTGGTTTAATTTTTTTTAATTGTATTGATTTTTTTTTTTGATTCGCACGAATATTGCT
This sequence comes from Vanessa cardui, assembly GCF_905220365.1. NCBI lineage: Eukaryota > Metazoa > Arthropoda > Insecta > Lepidoptera > Nymphalidae > Vanessa > Vanessa cardui. Next base: position 10,340,143 of record NC_061125.1, on the reverse strand, counting down.
ATATAAATCTTAATAAATATTTAGACAAAGTAACGAAATGACAAAAAGCACGGCCGTCAACAAGATTTGTACAACTAAACTAAGAATTGTTATATACAAATATTTTCAACTTATTATGATCTGAATTGCATTAGGTATAAGAATTAAAATTGTGTGTACCGCTCATTTGTTGGGATTAGAATTTATATGCACCGTCCAGTGCTGTCCGTGGGGAAATTTTCTAGGTTCAGAACGTGCTATGAACAATATAGTTTGTTTATGGCCATGGAATGTAAGCAAATTATTGCAACAGCTTTATCTATGAAATAACAATGAATTTCATGTAGAACTCAAATTCATATTCTTTATATTTTATGCGCTCTGCCATCTGGATAGCTAACACATATATTCTACCACCAATATCAATGCAATACAAAACGGTAGACAAAGTAGACGAACGGATAACACGATGGTAAATGGTTACGACAGCCCGTAGAGATATTATGTGTCATATAAATCATCATCAATTATCTACATTACCAATGCATCACGGCCCTTGCTATCTAACTGAAGTTTTACTGCCTAACTCACCCTTTAAACTGAGAACACAATAATTCTCTAAATACAGTTGCTAAATGATAAATAGGTTGTATATACCTACAAAGGGTTTGCTCAAATCCCATCAAGTAAACCAAGCTGCAGTGTCAGTTTCAATGGACGATTCATTCAAATCAAATTGTCGCTTGCTTTTTAATCTTATAAAACAAATGAATATCACTAGGATATATATCTGCTGGATTCCATCATGATCAATTATTATCAGCGCCCGTAGTATGTAGTGTGCGTGTGGGAGTACGTAAATTCGATTTTCCCGCAACGCGTGCAAGTATCGGATTAGATTAAAACCGACTTATAAACTTCAGTATACATATATTTCTATAAAATCCACGCTAGAGAGCTTGAACTGGGAAATCAACGCTGAATGATTTTGTTTTTTATAAATAATCAACAAATTAATATCGTTTAAAGTTTGTTCTTCGGATTAGTCATTTTAAATAGACAAGATTTAAATAATAACATGGAAAAATATATACGAAAATGTATTAGTATATATCTTCATAATTATAGTACAGATAGTTGATCATAACTACTTATATCAAAAAAAAAACATATATAATGCGATGAAATAATTTAACCTACGGGATTTCGGAATGTGTAGTTAAATATTAATACTTTTAAGAAGCTTAATTTACATATTTTTAAAAAGAAAATACTACAATTTTCAGTTAAGTATCTTAAATTAATATGCGACTTTATAGAAAGGTCTTTTTCTTTTGAAATTAATAATCTACATGATGGTATTTAACTTTGGACAGTTAATGCAATAAATTTACAAAGAGCAGGACATATGCATTTAAATGCCCACTTGATTGTCACATTAATTGCACTGGTCAGGTATACTGCGCCTAATACTGAGGCTTTGATAATTAAGAGGAATATTGCAAAGGATACAATATTCCATACATATTGTTCTATACATATACGCTTCTAACTAGTTTAAACTGGTTTATTTTATTATTATATTCTGAATAAAATGTATGATATAAATTTATGAAAGATCGTTCTAAAAATTTTTTAATTCATATTTAATTTCTTTGTTCAAAAATATCTAAATTTTGTGTTCATATTATTATTGAATTTAGGTGTGGTTGTATTCCTATATTGGCTGACAAATTTCATCATCTTTTTAACCCCCGACGCAAAAAGAGGGGTGTTATAAGTTTGACGTGTCTGTCTGTCTGTGGCATCATAGTTCCCGAACGAATGAACTGATTTCAATTTAGTTTTTTTGTATTACAGGCGTTTTACGGGCGAGTGTTCTTAGACGTGTTTGATGAAAATCGATTGAGCCGTTTAAACTAAACGTGCACTTTTTTTAATATTAATACATACTTATACATATAGGTACTTTAGGATTAATTTTCTTTTATAATTTTATTCTTTTTAAATGTAGCTTATGTTTTTGTGTCGGGGGTTTTTAAAATTTTTAATTTATTTTTTTATAAAGCCTACATAAACATATTACTTTTGATTTTGATTCCAAATATAAAAATAAGACCATTCTTTTCAATACCGATGATGTTTTCAAAATAAAACTCAACGAATGCTAGGTAAGTTGACAAAAAAACATCAGACCATCAAATGAGCAACTTTATCGTAAGTGAAGCCTAATTCTCAGAAAATAGGTACAATACGCGGCCAACAATTGCATGTAAGATATTTTAAGCTTTTAATATTGTATCAATATACCTTAAAAAAACAACGAAAAAAACACAGCCATAGAATAAATAATCATTATTATATAAATATGGCTATATTTAAAGAACAAGAATTAAAGTTAATTCTGATATAAATACAATATTTGACACACGTTTTCATTAAAAACATGTCTAAATATTCTAACAGTTATTGAATAACACGTTGTATTTTTAGTTTACAGTGTCATAAATAACTCTAATGAACCAAAGACTATTTTCCTAGCAATAGTTTACATGAGTATCCAGTGCATTGTACGAAGACCTTAAATACTGTTACCTCGCTCACAGGCAACTTTCTCTGCAAACGGCTAATGAATTGCCATGTAACCCATACGTTTAAAGTAAATGAACACCTTCACGAGTCGATCCGTTGCTTGGCAACGTTAATTGAATGAATCGAGACTTGTTTATATTGTCTATGTTTATTTAGGAGATAGTTCCGTTTCAGTAGGAACATGCCTGTTTAGCTTGGTGTGTAATTTAGTAATTAGGAACGAGCAATCCACTTTCTGCCTGTGTAAACATATTTTGCTTCAGTCGAAGGGTTTGTAAATACAATGCAGTGGAATATGATCTAAGGAGGCTTATCTCAGTATTAATTATTATGATTTGTATATATTACAAAATACAAATACATATGTATTGAATACACAGTAAGTTTGTAATAAATGAATTATAATTTATTTGTAAGGAAAATATCAATCGCTTAAAATACTATAGACAAGATACATCTGTATCGTGACGTCATAATACATGATTGAAAGAAAATTGTTAGAGTAATCTAAAGGCTATCGTTTTGCTTCTACCTCTGATACATATACATATATTAATAACATTGGTAGGTGGATGTACAAATGGGCTATCTGATGGCAAGTGCCCATAGACATTGGCAACGTAAATATTTGAACCATTCCTTACATTGCTAATGCGCCACCTATAGTAATCTATTATGTCTCTTGAGCCTGTAGTTACTCTGGTTAACACATCCTTAAATTAGAACGCAAGAATACTAAGTATCATTGTTTGACGATAGGATATATGTATGATGTATGACTTAAACACGAACTAGCAGAAAGTCCATATAAAATTAATGTATATAGCTCACGTATCTTAATAACAAATAAATCATAAGTGTTATTAGTGCTCTATTCCAAAACAGCAACAGCTGTAAAAACGCCTCCTCTCCCCGGGCCAAAGAAGGTTTGGAGCATTTTCTAACACACAACTCAAATAAGTATTGATGGTTACAAATGGTATTATTACCAACACTCGCAAATTATCCTCACCGTCAAGCATGTTATTTTATACTTAAATCTTCTTTATCAAAATTTAAAAATGGAACATCTTCTCTGAAGGTACATCTTGAGGTCTTCTGATAACTATCAATGTCTATGTAATAAGGATAAAACCAGGAACCTCATAACCAACAGCAAAACAAGTCGATAGACCAATGAAGCAGTTGCAACAAACTTGCCAATTACATGCCTGCAGCTATATAATTTACAAATAGATAAAGAGTCGTTCCAGTAATGCATTTTACACGAAATCCTTTGTTTCATTCGGAGCACGTCACCACCATGAACAGGGACATTGTTGTTGAAAACAATTGACACATTTTTTCACGTACATTTTTTCCTTTTATTTATGTAGCGATCGCGTACAATATTTCAAAGCGACTTAATTACGTTGTTGTAACATATGCGATTCGTTTGTAACAATCGTTGTCGTTTATAACAATTTCATTTAAATGTTTGTGTATTGGAAGTATTTTAGGCTGCGTACTATTGACAATAGCATCTGTTGGATATTGCACATAGGTGTATATATATACATGTTAATGGGTGACCTAATAGCGACATTACAAACTAGCATTGAATAAAGAGTTGTTACAATAAATTGTAGTCGCCAATTGGTAAATAGTAATCACACCAGCGAACATATGCAGACACTCCATATCAATGTATCGTATCTAATTTTATAACAAAATTCTTTATTTCGTTTAAAGATTGTGTAATTACTTCAAATATAAAAACTTTATTAAGAGTATGTTGATGTTATTATGTGTTTATTAAACTATAATAAAATATATACAGGGTTATTGGTAATTCGACGTATATCCGTTAGGAGGTGATAGGGGCGACTATTTGCAATAATTTAAACCCCCATGTGCATAGTGCAAAAGTGAACCACTTTTGAGTTATCACGTTTTTTAGTTTTTTTTTTAAATTATTGCAAATAGTCAGCTCTATCACCTCCTAACGGATATACGTCGAGTTACCAATAACCCTGTATATTTATTTATATAAATAAGTGCAATAATTTCAAGCACATTTCAATTATAACATATTTATATTTATTTACAAATCTAAGACTGGTTTTAAACTGATTTACAATATGAACTTCATGAGCAATTTCCTGAAGAAAAATCAGAAAAGTAAGAAATTTTGTACAGAAAAACATTGTAAATAAATAATGTAGAAAGCGAAATCGTAAAATAGCAGAAATGTTGTAATCGTGACTAAATATAATTTATCCAGACAGATTTTTTACGACTGTCAGGCAAAAAATATGATCTATATTCTTACAGAGGTTCATTTACATTGAACCTGTGGCTTTACCCTAAAATATAGATTAATAAAATGTACGACAATGTTATGTTTCCTTAAACAAATTTTGACGACTGAACACAGTATAAGCAGAGACCAGTCATCTACGTATCAAAGACTGTTTACCAGGCTCGTTGACCTGGTACCATAGGATTCTTACCTAACTACTAAAACCACTACAATACCTACTGAAATAAAATTCTTGACCTCTCTTTGTTCCAATATGTCAGCTCAATATTAGACATTTTTCTTTATTTACTGACCCTTATCCCATTTAAAACAGGACGCAGTCTGTAGTGCGTCTCAAGGCTACTAAAAACAACCTTTTTAGCGATTTCTTATCCCATACATTACACAATACTACAAAAAAAAGAACTAGCTTCTAAGAACTTTATTAAACATAGTCTCTCAAAAGTTCCTACTCGTAATATATTCGACTTTGATAAATGTTTTACAACAATATTTCATGTGCTAACACAACCCAGACATAATTTAATTAGGTAATGGGTAGTAATATTGGCGAGTATCATTCATGATCCTATTCTTGTATTACCTGGTATCCTATTCTGGTATTGATTAACAATAGTTTTGCGGAATTACCGACTAGTACTCACGCAAACCATGGTGTTTTATTCTTCTGAAAAAATTCACCCAAATAAAAGATTGTAAAACATTACAATCTTTTATTTGGGTTTCCCAACTAAACATTAAACCAACATCATTTTGGGAAACACTTTTAATGCTAGTGACGATAAATTTACTACGCTACATTTTCTTTATTACAAAATAAAAAATATCAAAGAATATTTAAAAAATAATAATAAATTTAATTACTCTATACTATAAAGGTAAAATATATAATAATCAGTCAAAAAGCACCGAATTTCAAGAAGTGCGGAAACTAAAAAAGAGTTGCTGAATTTGCACGAACCAAAGAAAGGTTATATTATCATAAAGTTTTTCTAGGCAAACAACAGACAAATCATGGTTTTGCCTGATAACGATCTATTCATGTTTACAGTACCGTTTTCCCTCGTAAACTTCGTAACTGATTTCTGGCGTGCCATCGAGCAGTGAACGCGGATTACGTTCTCGTAACACGAATGCCTTCCTTCATAAGAAACCCAGCTCTTTTTTTCAGTTTATTGACATCAAGGATTTGTATTAATATAGTTATGATGGCATTTAATTAAAGAAAAATGATAAATATCTTGACTTTATTAATGACCCTTTCATTTTAGAAGACAAAAATCAATACCGTTTATCATCTATAGTTGTTTTAAAATTGTAACAATATTTTGTGCGATTTTGAGAATGAATATTAATGGAAAATAATGATTTGGTACATTTTACATACAATAAAAGTTACTAAATTGATTTTTTTTTTTATAAAAATGAATTTTATGAATTTTAGATGCGTAATAATTTTGTAATAATATACATTCTCAATTAATTCAATAAACATATTTTTTAAAACAGGGGACACATTTACCGACGACCTCCCTGTTCGAGTGGTGTGTGCACCGGTTTTCATGGACACGCCACTCCGAGGTCTCCGTCACTCCCTGGTTCGATTCCCGGCCGAGTCGATGTAGATTACCATAAGTTTTCTATGCTGTCTTGGGTCTGGGTGTTTGTGGTACCTTCGTTACTTCTGATTTTCCATAACACAAGTGCTTTAGCTACTTACATTGGGATCAGAGTAATGTATGTGATGTTGTCTCATATTTATATATTATATTTATATACATATTATATACTTATATATATTATATTTACAATCCTTAGCAATATTTTTTTATGGAACCAAATATTTGTATTTGAAAATTAATTTGAGAAAAGTCAGTGTGTGTTTTACCCATTTTTTACTGAGCCAAACTTATTTATATTATTACCAACCAAACTTATTTATTATTTATAGCTATTTCATCTCATATTAAATTGTTTAAATAATATATGAGACAAATAAAAAAAAAAAAACCCGCTGAGTTTCTTTCGCCGGTTCTTCTCAGGTCAGGGTATTTTCTTTTCCGAACCGGTGGTAGTGTTTCAATTGACCATCAATAAGAAAGTGTAATGCTTCCATATTGAATAAAGTTATTTGAATTTGACTTGTTGTCCCATGTATACCTTCATTTCAGAGGGTTATTGCACCACATTAGTTCCTTTAGTTATGCCTGTTCAAAAGTTCTCTTTGACGACTTAAATATTACGAAAACAAATCATGTAACATCTTGAATCACACGTTTGACAAGAAACTATTAACAGATTATATGACTTATACTTTTTCCTAATATCTATACCGAAGTACAAGTATAGGTATCAAGTGGTAGGTACAAACATACAGCTATTTTTTATGGAATAGGATGACGGACGAGCATATGGGCCACCTGATGGTAAGTGGTCGCAATCAGCCATAGACAATGACGCTTTAAGAAATATAAACTATTCCTTACATCGCCAATGCGCCACCAACCTTCGGAACTAAAATGCTATGTCTCTTGTGCCTGTAGTTACACTGGCTCATTCACCTTTCAAACCGGAACATAACAATACTGCGTACTGTTGTTTAGCGGTAGAATATCGATGAGTAATAATAGATGAGCGGGTGGTACCTACCCAGGCGGGCTTGCACAAAGCCCTACCACCAAAAATGTTCTAATTTCCTGCTATAAAGTAAAAACCATTGCTTATATTTTAAAGAAAATATTTGAAAAAAGAACAATAATTATATTTCAATGCTTATGTTATATTAAAGTTATTTTTATACATTGTATACCAAATGGAGCAAATGAAATACAGCAAAGTCAACATTAATACGACTTAACGTCAGTAATTGGAAAACAATTTAAAGACCTATATCAATGTACGCCTTGATTACATTTCCATATAACGCAACGGACAATTCGAAACGGATGGTGCAAATTAAATACTACAAAATCAACATTGATTGAGATTAACATCAACTTGAATTAAGAATTAATCGGGATTTAGCAAAAATCTGATTATACAAATACGACAAAAACATCACTATTCGATTTACATTTGAATTCGGTAAACGAACGCGGATTACGGAATTAAAATTCAGCATTTGGAATAGTGGCGTGGTGTAATTAATCTTGTCCAACCCTTACCGGGTTACCGGTCTCGGGCGTGTCGTTAATCTCGCTTCTCATATCTGCTCACGTATACAAATGCTACTCCGAGATATGGTAGAATTATGGAATTAGCTGGTAGTATCTAGAATGTTCTTAATGAGTGTAACTGTTTTAGCGAGAGATTTGCAGCATACTTTTGGTTATTCCTGTCTTTTTCGAAATAGATATGATCACGTTCACTTAGATTCTATACGTAATAAAATAGTCTTGGTATGGCCATGTTATGCGGATACCGATAACGATACGACATGGGAACCTTCAAGAAAAGAGCGTACTCCTTCCTCAAAGGCCGGCAACGCACCTGCTTGCCCCCTGGTGCTGCAGATGTCCATGGGCGGTGGTAGTCACTTTCCATCAGGTGAGTCTCCTGCTCGTTTGCCACCATTCACATAAAAAAAGCAATAAAGACCATTACGTGAGGAAGGTCTTGAGCATGAACGCGGAAGTATATAGAGGTATGGAATGACCAAAGAAACGATAGATGGATTGTGTGAAAGGTGATATGGCTGGAAATAATGTTACTAATGAGATGACGGCAGATAGGGAAGTATGAAAGAAATAACATGCTCCGAACCAAATATTAGCAAAAGGATGATGATGATGATTCTTCTTGATTCTGATTCGCAGCATAAGTGACGATCGCTGGTGTATTATCTTGTTCGGCGAATGAAGAGTTCCTAGTTACTGAGATACTGTCCCCATCTAGCCCTGTCTCTGAGTTACGTTTATCAGCAATTTATCTATTCATTATCGCTATCAGTACGATAGCTTTTGAAAGTGCGTTTCCGATCAACCTTATTTAAGATAACGGACACTCCGCTCTAGATTAACTCAACTGACCAATGTGAGTCATTTTTAAGTTCCTTCAAATCTTATTTGAAATAACTTTTTTTTAAAAAATTGTCAATAATGACTCAATATATAAATTAATTAATTTGAAACATTATCAAATAAAGAATACTGTTAATTAGATTTTATAGCATTCTAACTCACTCTCATGAGACTGCAGAACCCAGAATTATGGCTTAGGTCCGAGAGATTACATATTTTCCAACATAAGCACAAGAGTGTAAAAACATTCTAGCTAATGCATATAAGTATATCGAACCAATTTGAGATTCGAGTCAAATGGAGCACTGCAGCTAGAAGCAGAAGCATGGGGGCAAACCATATAACAATGGTATTTTAATTCAACGTCTTTGCAATTAAATAATGGACAGATTTTAAAATTATTAAACTATCCATTAATTTTTACTTTGACTATCAATAAGTATGTGCTCCTTCATTGAATAAATAAATTTAAATACTTTGTATCTAGTGCGTAAGGTCAGTACTCTTATTAATCGCCATGATTACAAAGTCAGATGTTAGCACAACATTATTACGTTGTTTCGGGTCTAATGTTTTCATCTTTTTAAGCAGATGTGCGCAACGCATTTTCATATTCATATTGCATAAATTACATTTGCAGATAATGAATTGCTGATTTTTTTAAATAATATTTTTATATTGTATCAATGATGTTATCTTTTACACGGTGAGTTGATTATTACCGACTTTAGATGTTTCATTATTTTAATAAATCACAGAACTATATTCTACAAATATTTAAGTATCGCGGTTGATTTAGATTACAGTATTTATTTTTAATAATATGGTTTTCATTTTGTCTCGAAATTAAGCTTATAACTAAAGTCGGACAAGAAAGATGTACTGCCAAATAAATACCTATACTATAAAGTGTTTTTAAATTATAATTATAATAATTGACGTCGAAAAGTAAAGTGCATTAGTGAATAATAAAGTGTTGTTTAGTTTTAGTGATTAAAATAATAATGTGGTAACATGACATTACAAAAATCCTTTTTACTTATTAGTACGTTAGAATTACACTACCTACCACTACTAAATGAGTAAAATTATTAATTTTAAAATATGAACGAACTTTTAGTTTGAAGACTTACAGTAAGTATATACTATTTAAATATTAAGATAACTATTTTGATCCATAATTGATGCTTATTGGATAAGTTAATCACTGGTCGTCATATCTTTTGAGTTCAAACGGTATTTTAAGGCACGTTACACACCAATTAATGTAATCTGAATATATAATAAATGATGTCTACCATAAGTCACAAAAAATAGTAGTCAAAATAATAAATATAACCAATTTTTATTTTATTTTAAAAAGATAAATTACTTCACCAATAAAATGTATTTTCGGGATCCAATATGTTATTAGGAGCTTGAGCATGTAATCATACACGCCTGCTTACCATTGAAACTCAAATATGAAAACTTAAAGTATTAATGTTTGGCGGTAGATCATTTTTGAGTGGATGGCGTACATAAACGGACTCCTATCATGCCCCACCGCTAGTAGGGACAGTTGGCGGACGAGCAAATAGGCCAACTGACGGTAAATGGTCACTGTCACCCATAAACAATGGTGTTGGACGATTATCTAATTCTAAGTAATTATATTAACAATTCCTTACATCGCCAATGCGCCACCAAACTTGGAAACTAAGATGTTATGCCTTGTACCTAAAGTTACACTATCTCACTCACCCTTCACCGACTCCAAATATAACAATAATTATAACTACATGATATAATCGTTAATCGACTTTTAAGTAGTCTAATATTTTTCATTTCATTTAACTTAGGAAGACTCTAAAAAATATGTTGAATACGCAATTATTTTTATTACTTTTTCGTGCATATTCATTTGTTTTAAAATAGTGTTTTGTTTGAACTCCAAATATAACAATAATTATAACTACATGATATAATCGTTAATCGACTTTTAAGTAGTCTAATATTTTTCATTTCATTTAACTTAGGAAGACTCTAAAAAATATGTTGAATACGCAATTATTTTTATTACTTTTTCGTGCATATTCATTTGTTTTAAAATAGTGTTTTGTTTGAAGTCGGTTTTTCTTTTTGTTAAAATTTTATTTATTTTTTTATTTTAAGTGAAGCTGATGTTGACTAACTAATTTTTTTAATATGGATAGATTAAACGTTCCGTTTATATGAGTCAGAAACTACTTCGAGGACAATTTCAAAGGAAACTTGCGAATAAAGCAAAAATAGACTTTCGAAAATGCGGATTTAATACGTCACGCGGCGTAAACTACAAGGATCCCTCGAAAGAGCTGTAATCGAACTCAGCAAAAAAACTTTGAAAAAGACCAACTATATTTCGTACATCATATGACATCACATCACATACACAAAATTTGATTAAAGATAGTAAGAAATTCTGCCCCATATCGCACCCTAACTGCGAGCCGTATAGGAGTTCCATCACTACATAAGATAAAACAAAGTCGCTTTCTCTGTCCCTATATCTTTAAATCTACGCAACGGATTTTGATGCGGTTTTTTTAAAAGATAGTGTGATTCAAGGGGAAGGCTTGTGTATATAATACATGAACAATATAGTAAAGAAACACTGATAATTTTAGAAGTTTGCGATGTGATGTCGTATATAAATAAATTCTGTAGTATATTTAGTATCAGTATTGCACCCGTGCGAAGCCGGGGTGGGTAGCTAGTTGATTATAATATTCGACTATGATAATTACATAAACATAACCACATTACGGAAGGTGACTCAAATATCCAAATAACCTATAAATAAAAGATTCGACCGAGTATCGCTAACGTGCTCCTCAGAATTGTTCCGTTCCCTTCCGTTCCGTTACTTTGTCATGGATCCTGTGCTCAGAACCTTACCAAACTTACACCAAATTACCCTTGAAGTATATATTTTATAATAAAAAAATAATTATCAAAATTGGTTAACGTGATTTTCAGTTATTCACCTATTTGTCGCGCATATACATAATGCAAATTTAAGACTTATGTCGTTTTCACATGGATACCATCATCGGAAAAAAAAATAAAAAAAATGGGACCTTACGGGAAGCACTACCTTTCAAACAAAAAAAAAAATTATCAAAATCGGTCCACCCAGTGAAAAGTTATGAGGTAACAAACATAAAAAAAAAAAAAAATACAGATGAATTGATAACCTCCTCCTTTTGGAAGTCGGTTGAAAACCATAATAAATTATATACCTAAATCTTTCCTATTAATCCTTCTGTCTATTAGTGAAAACCACATGAAAATCCGTTCAGTAGTTTTGGGGTTTATCACGAACTTACAAAAGGACAGACGCGGCCTGGGGACTTAGTTACTTAGTGTAATATTTTATACAGTGATATGTACATTTGTTGAAAGGTCTTTATAATCGCACGGGTAGATAATTGTAATATATTCTACCGCAAAATCGCAATACCTAAAGTATTGTTGTATTCCATTTGGGTGAGTGAACCAGTATAACGACAAATACGTAGGTTTCGCATTGACAAGGTGCATGTCAGTTACCTCCTAGTGGTGCACCCTGGGCAACGGAGCCGGCTTGAGCTTGTTCGTCGGCCACGGCTTAAACTGGCGGGAGGGAGGCCGCGGGGCTGCTCTGGTACGTTCCTGGTTGGCGTCAGGGCGGGCCATGTGAGTAGCCTCGTTGGCTAGGAGGGAGTGGGAGGGCTCGCTACTCGAGCCTCCCAGGTGTTTTATACCGGTGGTCAGCAGCGGAGCCTACCATCTTTTCAGCCGCAGGGCGTCAGCTTCGTTGACGCCCAGCCTCCAGTGGCGGACTCGAGGGAGTTCGACACATGAGCACATGGAGGATGAGGAGGAAGGCGCGCACTAGGCGCGCTTTCCACGTTTGTCATTCAGCCGCCTTACGGCGGCTACCGCTGGTGGGGTCGCGGTTGCATGTCCTAGGCGATCCCGTTGCCTCACCACTCGGTAATATGGTGAAAACCCGAGGATGGTTTTAGTGGGTAGGACAGGGCCTTCAGCCGTGGCACGGGACCCTTCTGGCCCCGCTTGAGTCCCAAATACCCGAACCGGTCCCCCGGCCGGGCGGGAGGCGTTAATTAGGCCTTTCCTTATCGTAAAACAAAAAAAAAAGATTACGCATTGACGATGAAAAGATGGTCATAGTTCTTACCGCGCCCATATCTATGGGATGAAGTGACCACGTACAAATAGATATACGTATTGTTTATAATATCACACGCACACATATAAAATTATCATAAATTTAAATTCTAAATAATTCCTTCTATAAAGAATGTAGAACAAAACGCATCTCAATTCAATTTTAAACCCAGCTAACATAAAACCACCAATCCTTTTATACACAACACAAAGGCTGTAGAAAGCTTTCAACGAAATAAGTGCCTTTATTTTCATTTAACAGCTTATAGTCAAACAAATTTAAGTTCTATTTAAAATAAATGAATATGTGGCTCGAGTCATGTTTTGGACTAATTATGGGCTATATTATTCTGAGTATGGTACACACACATTCACACATTCATATATATGTATGTATGTATTCGCGTTTATATTGCTTATAGAGAGAATATGAGATAAAGTACCGTAAGTGTATATTTTAACGGTATTCATTGTAGACGATTCTTTTAATACACATATCTACAGTCAACTGAAATTCAATAAGAACTCACTATCTAAACAGATCTAGGAAGGATCGATTATTATAATAATATGCAACTAACTAATAATTTACTAATCTCAACTGATTTTAGATCCATCTTGTTAATCAAAGTCAATTAATTGATTTTTTTAAAAGTGAGCTTGGTTTAATTGAAACACGTCTTAAAGAGTCAGATCAAACCAAAGACAAAAATGTGTTTTTATTTAAAACTGTGTTTTAACTAGCTGTGACTCTGACTTCGCATTTTAATTTTACAATATACTTATTATTGTCGACTAAGTTACTGCTTTTTACAGCAGCTACCTACCATCGAAATCGGTTCAGCAGTTCCAGAAATTAGCCGAAACAAGAAGACAGACAGACAAATATTGAAAAAGAATGTACTCTTTATACATACAACACATTATGATTATACAATATACATTTAAACCAAAATAGGATAGACGTAAATAAATATTTAGGACAAATTACTAAAAGTCATATTGCTTAAAAAAATAAGAGGCATTTTAGCTGAAAGCTGTTGCCATTAACGCTCTAGCGCTAATCTCAGTCATCTTGGTAAACAGAACTAATTTCGTAGTTTTTCCTTTTATCGGCGACTTCGGACATGTCATTTCAAAGCCCAGCCTCGCAAATTAATACTCGTTTAATGAGTATTTGCGGCGCTTGATTACTTGAGTAGCGTCAACTGTAATTAATTTCGCGTAGCTTACACGCTGTACCACGCCCCAACGAATGGGATGCGAATGATGATCGTCTTTTCGGTAAATTTATTTTGTAGGCCAATTATGGGTCATATTAAAAAAAAACAAGACGCTAATTCCTTAAATATAAAATATAGTCACAGACAAACTAACAAATAGATATTAGTTCTAAATTGTTTGATGTCTTTTTCAGCCTTTGAAAAGTCAAACAATATTGTCGGAAGCGCTTGTGCAAAACCGACCCTGTAGGTTCCACCCACTCATCAGATATTCTACCGCCAAGCAGCAATGCATGTTGGTAGAAGTTGGGGGCGTATTGGCGATACAAGGAACAGTGGTAGTGTTTCAATTTACCATCAATACGAAAGTGTAATGCTTCTATATTGAATAAAGTTATTTGAGTTTGAGTTTGAGTTTGGTTAATACCTCTTATAATGGCTAGTCCATCTTACAGTCCACGTGCTAGACTAGCTACTTATATCATAAAAAAATTGATATACCAAAAGGTTATATGATAATATTACTTTAGAATTGTTTTGATATCGACGTATTCCCAAAAATCTTTCAATATTACACTAAAACGTACGTAAATATAGTCAACGTCTGCGCGGGCTTTGTGTAAGTCCGACTGAAAGGGACTTGAAACTCATCAATATTCTATTGCCAAACTGTATACTCAGTATCGTTGTATCCCGGTTTGAAGGGTTAATGAGCCGGTGACAATACAGGCATAAGAGATTTCATATCCTAGACTCCGTCGGCGGCGCTGTTAACCGTAAGGGATTCGCGAATATGACCAATTACCATGAGAAGACTTTTTCCTGTCTTCTAATAAAAATATGTATGTATATATATTCAAATTATATATATATATATATTTTTTTCATTAGGTTACGACGTTTTGAATTGACATTATTGATAATTACCAACAAAATACTACCCGTTATAAAGTAAAATTTTGACGACCTCCGTGATCGAGTGGTGTGTACACCGGTTTTCATAGGTACGCCACTCTGAGGTCCCGGGTTCGATTCCCGGCCGAGTCAATGTAGATTACCATTAGTTTTCTTTGTTGTCTCGAGTCTGGGTGTATGTGGTACCGTCGTTACTTCTGATTTTCATAACACAAGTGCTTCAGCTACTTACATTGGGATCAGAGTAATGTATGTGATGTTGTCTCATATTAAAAAAAAAACTCTAAAATTGAATTATTCACAAGCAAAAATTGTCAAATATGGGCTCCACATTTTTATGTACTAATGTGTAAATTCAAAAACAAGTTTGTATAGTATAATGTAATATTTTATTTAAAAATAGAAGATATTCCTTATTTTTTTCGTGATAATATCGTCTCACCCTTAACCGACACGCGGAATTTCATTCAGTTAAAAGCATCAGAATGCCTGGTATATATTGTACTGGCATGTGAAGAGCAATGACCCGAACAAACTTGCCGACATCGTAACTTACATCAGTGACAAACTGACATTAGATATTTATCTAAATGCAAAAGATAACTTTGCTATCTTTATATTAAAATTTAAATTCACTATTATCTATAAATATTTTAAGTAGCTCACAAAATTCTCCTTTTTTGAAAATTTAATTTATAGAAATTAAAAAAAAAAACAAAGCAAAGAAAGAATTTCAATTTTTTCATATATATTTATATTAATTTAGTATCAGTCGCAGGCTACAATTGAAATATTTATAAAGGTCATATTTTTCTTCACGTAAAATTATATTTATTTCAGTACTACAAATCACATATTTTTTAATCTATGTAGGTTGTATACCTAAATAAACTTATAGTAAATGATAAACTTCATCAAGTCACAATTTTTGTCAAAATTCCCACAAAAAATGAATATCAACAATTTATGCACAGAATAAAAATGTACATGTCCTACGGAACATCTTTCCCAATTTAGACAGTCCAAAATAAATCGACTTAGCGTTTCACGTGTCAACATGACATATTACGCATTCTTTCCGCCATTTTGAACGCCGACGGCCATTTTAAGTTTACTCAGAAAAATGTACGCTTAAATCTGCGCCTAATTTATTTATCGCTCCAATTTTTTCAAGCGTGAAACATTCTTTCGCGTCCTTATAAAACATAAAGAGGCTTTGATGTCTTAAGAGTTGTTTTGGAGCCAATCTAACAGATTGACAAAAGAAATATGTGAGATGGTGCTAAATTGAGACCTAAACACTTATAACGGAGGAGACTTTTTTCATTTAAACCACTTAGACATTTTTACATCGAAAAATTTAAAATGTTAAAAGCAAATGAACAAAATGTTTTACAATCATTACATATTATAAAATAAAGTTAAGTTATAAAACAAACCCTTGTCTGTATCCCTACATAGATATGCTTAGATCTTTAAAAGTACGCAACGGATTTTTATGCGGTTTTTTTAATAGATTCGACAAGAAGGTTTTTGTATATAACATATGTACACTATTATAATAGAGAAACAAGAAATAATCTGTTGTATATTTAGTATCAGCGTTGACCCGTGCAAAGCCGTGGAGGGTCGCTAGTAATATAATAAACATAAAACACGTATTGACTTACCTACTTAAAATTAAGACCTTTTATATTGTTTATATAAATATGTTTAACGCTAATATCCGTCAAAAAGCAAGGTACAGTCATTTTATATTAAAATAAAACAAAATAAAACGCTGCTACGCTGTGTTCTGAACTTTGCTAGTGGCAGCGGGAATGCAAAGGTTTATTTCGATTTATTGCGTTCTCTGCGTTTCTGCTCCGTTTCAAATGCACGTTCCGTAGCTCAGTAAACTTGACATTGACATGCGTAGGAAATGTTACCAGTCACCGTACCAACTAGTAAATAATGGAATATAAACTTTTGTATGTATTCAGGTTAAAAGTCAGTGAGAGTTAGTTGTTCGAACAGCTTTTAGTATCTAAATTCATTTTTGGCAACCAAATTTTCCGAACGAAAAAGAAATAAATTTTGACTGTCGTGCCAAACCGTGCCATCCTACAAATTGAAGTTTGGTCAAATAAGAAATATGTTAGACATTTCTCATTGCATACTTTTAAGTATATTGAAGTGAAATATATTCATTCTACATATTACACACATTTTATATATAACCCTTTTCAATGTTGTCAATACCTTAGCGTGATAGTAACTCCTTACTGTATACTCGTACTATCTACATTTCGTTATATTGTATCCTACTAATTATGAAAAGATATGTAAGCAATATCATGAAATTTATGAAATTTTAAATACGAATGTTTGAATTATAAAAGTTGTTAGGATTGGTTCATGAATTCTCGATATAATTATTATAACTTTTTCTAATGATTTATAATTTATGTCATGAAATCACAGGCTATAAATAATAAAATCGTGAGATTTATGACATCTTTTGTTGCTATCATTCTTGATTTTTTAGACTATTTTCTGTTGGACCTCACATTATTTTTTAAGAAGTTTGAGTTTGTTATCCTGAGGGTAAGTTAGTAAATTATAAGTTATAATAGTAATTAAATTGTTTAATTAATTTTAAAATATTGATTACTAAAACGAACTCAATTTCAATAGGAGTTCAATAGAAAATATGAAATAATTTTCATGGACAGCGCTGATATAACAATACATTACTTAGTCTTATTACTTTATTAATTTTACAAAGACCTTTTTGTCACGAAACACTCAAATATTTTCTTAGACTCCTTGGGGAGTAATTCATAAAGAACAATGTCTGGGCTTTGTTAAAAGGGTACTCCGCTGTATCATAACTTTTGATATGATTTTTAAATTACCTATTTTGATGCAAATATTCTATACCTTTTATCTACGTACTCTATCAACTTAGCCTAAAGCGTAAAGCCTTAACAATACTGTTTTTCTTTTAACTTTGTTTTTTTTATCTATCATCCTAAGTACTTAAAAAACATTATCAATAATTTATTAAAACTTTATAAAATGTTGTACATAGTCAATACAGAACAAATTTTTTTTTTCAAATGCAGCAAAATTTCGAAATTATCAATATCCAAGAAGAAGAGGTAGTAGAATGTTTATAGGAACTTGTGCTAATTTGTTTTTGTTTTTAGCAAAAAAGCACAGACCACAGGTTAATAATGATTTATTTAAAAAACATAAACGTTATTTTTTTCATTTCCCTTATTTATGAGTTGCAAACGTTCGAAACTGGGGCAGGTTTTTAGTATAATATAAAACATATTTCATTCAAATGTACTTGTGAAACGTCATTTCACAAGTCTATCACGTCTTTTCAATGCGAAGCTGCTAACGGTTCGGAAAATGCAGTCTACCGAGAAGAACTGGCAATAGAAAAACTATATAAAAGAATAAAAAAAGATAAGCACGAGTCCCGTAGATTTCCTGCTAGGATATTTGAACTGAATTCTACGCATCAATACGCGAATTAGGAAAAAGTAAAAGTAAATATATTATTGTTTTAATATTAAAGATCAGCGATCATTGTTACAAAATAAATGACAAATGACAAAACAAGCCATCTTTATAAACATAACACCGTAAAGCCTACTAATATTATAAATGCGAGTTTGTGAAGATTGATGTATGTATGTTTGTTACTTTTTCAGAGAAGAACTACTTAACCAATTTAAAGAAAAATTTACAGTAATATAGTTTATACATCGGAATAACACATAGGCTAAAATTTTTAAAGATTTTTTGTCTGAATAATATAATAATATAACGATACATATCAAGTATGCCTCAAAATTACATAATGCATATCAAACTAAGTAGGCACGTTAGTACAACTTACTTAATAAGCATGCTATTAAAATTCCAATGCAACATAGCTTCTGAACTGCTCTCAGTTACCCGAACACATGTCAAAATGTCAATTAAGGGTAGAAGGCACTAAAGAACTACATGCACTTCCAGCCAAGTCTATTCTATTTACACGTATTATATGCAGAATATTACCAAGTCATTTAAAGAAGTCACTTTTTATTATTAACTTTTGCTCTTTAACGTATCTTTTAAAATTTATATTGTTGTGTCATTATTTATTGTGCGTATAAATAAACCAGTTTATTACTTTTAAATATTATCTATCTATAGTATGATAATGAATCAACGAATTTGTTGCTACACGCAAATTTCGAGAATAGCTAAACAGATAACGTTAAATTTTTTAGAATATCTATGCAGTACGAGAATTGTTTTTAGGCAAAGAAAAAATATTTAAAAAAATGTTAGATAAAGTCTTTTTACAATCCCACAAGAGATTTGTAATAATTCGAGTTATTAAAAGCTAATTTGAACTTTAAAAACATACCATAAAGTTCAAGTGTTAGTGGAGAGGTTCCAGGAAGGCAAAACAATTGAGTGACGTTGATATCATATGAAGAGATCAATACGGCCTTTTAAAGCATGTAATTTAAATGAACATTTTCGAAAATATTACAGATTTAAAATGTAGGGACATATCTGTTTGTTATGTCTAATGACAAAAAAGCTGTAAACGTTGTAAGGCAGTCTGGAGTACATTTAGTATCAGCTTTGCACCCGTGCGAAGTCAAGGCGAGTCGCTAGTTACTTATAAAATTAAATATAACAGAGAAAAAAGAGAAGCATACGAATACAATTAATTACATAAAAGTGATAGAAAACTTTGCCAGTACAATGTAGTCTTGTCTTGTGTACAAAGTGATGTAGTCTTTAATTACACAGAAGACAGAAATTAAAACATTTGCATTATTACCTCGCGTAAACATATTAAACTTTTGTTTAAAATTAAATAAAAAGATTCCTTTAATGTTTCGTAACAGTCTGAACTTTTTAAATGTTTTATAAAAAAAAACTTTCATTGGAATTGATCTGCAATAGATTGTTTGGTTAACAGAGTATCTTGGTCTATTATTTACTAATATAATCCTTATAATATGAGTTATATATACACTATCATTGTTATCGTTCATTTTCTTTTGTTGAAATATGTATTAATCAGAGGTTAGTTATTTTATTAAAAATTATTAAATTATTTTGTGATGTTTATATTTCTCAGCATGTTTAATTGAACAACCTTAATAGGTGACAATAAAAAAAATACTCTGATGAATCAGTATGAAACTTTCATAAAACAGTTAATAGTTTACCTGCAAAATGAAGTTTGTATTTCCATTTCTGTTTTTGCCTTAATACGAATTTGCTAGTCAGTCGATATAGCTTATCGGTCAAATCGGAAAGGTACAATTTACAATTGTGGGACGTAAAATCTTTTAGGCCTTGTACTCGTACATTAAAACAAGAAAACAATAGTTTCAATAACAACAAAACAAGTAGTTATCGGGCAAATCCGATACATCTACAAATATCTTACAATTCATATTCAATATATATCAATAATAAAGTGGAGCTGAAATGGCCCAGTGGTTAGAACGCGTGCATCTTAACCGATGATTGCGAGTTCAAACCCAAGTAAGCACCACTATACATATGTGCTTAATTTGTGTTTATAATTATCTCGTGCTCGACGGTGAAGGAAAAAATTGTCAGGAAACCTGCATGTGTCTAATTTCATCGAAATTCTGCCACATGTGCGTTCCACCAACTCGTATTGGAACAGCGTGGTGGAATATGTTCCAAACCCTCTCCTTAATGGAAGAGGAGGCCTTATCCCAGCAGTGGGAAATTTACGGGCTCTTACTTTACTTTACTTTTTACAATAATAAAGACAAAATAAGACCCAGTGATTTCCTTTCGCTGCTTCTCTGATCAGGGTATTTTATTTTTCGAACCGTTGGTAGTGTTTAATTTGTGTGTGACTATCAATAAGTAAGGGTAATGCTTTCAGGTTGTATAAAGGAATTCGTGTTTGAGTTTGAATAACCTGAACATTTTGGCTACTTTCGAATACTTAAAGAAGCTATAAAAATATCCCTCAGTAATATACTACATCCACTGTTTAAGCATCTCCCGGAATCCATTAAGTAATTGTTAATTATCTCACCCTACAAATGATGACATCTTGACGAAGACTCCAAATTAATTTAATTCCTTAGGGAACGGATGTTCGTTGTCTGCACTTTTTTAATATCAATTTCGACTGTATTCCTGGTTCCCTAATATTATATACGAATTATTTTAACTTCCCTTTTATATACTTAGAATTCTAACTCAAAATGAATTCTTAATTTATGAGGTCATGAAAGTTATTTTTTCTTTAAATTTTACTTGGATTTATGTATGCATGTCTATTTATAAGTGTGTGTATAATTATAATCCTGATACTAATTGTAATACAGAATTTATTACAACTTTTACAGTTTATCAATCAAAACAAACTGGGACGTTTACCGACATCGCTTTAAAAACTAATATTATCTGTGTTTCTCTACTACATACACTTCAATTAATCTATCTATTAAAAAAAGCGCATCATCATCATAGGACATTTTGCAGTTTAAAATATCTAAAGATACATAGGGTCACACAGCGGGAAGCGACTTTGTTTTACTATGTAATGATAACGATGTATCTAATTACTCTGTGCAGTCAGATACTCGTATAAAAATATATTATATTTCAATAAAATAAAATCTTTTGAATTTTATATAATGATATGAATGCCTATGCATACATATCTTGCAATTGTAAATTTTGTCCAGAACACTTTGTTCCCTCGAAGATATATTGGAAAAGTTAAAGCCGGTGGCATCGTTGCATTTATAGAGAACAACATCGGAAAGTTAGATTGGAGATCAATATCATATGGATATGGATTTGCAACACTTAAAACTACCTTTATATGTTACATTAAATTTCGGTATTAACCGGTTAAAACCAGTTTACAAATTAATTCTGTCAATCTACATATCTTTTCATAAATCAGCTGACAATATAAACAATTGTATATGTTCGAGTAAAAAATTTAAAACATACAAAATCAACCACGCGTTCAGCAGTTATATACCTGAGAAGAACCTCATTAGACTGTTTTTTTTTATGTCATATTAAACAATTATAATTTTCATACATTAATAAAAATTATTTATGTGATAGCGATGATATGAGGTGACTCAGTGGTTATAATGCGTACATTTCAATCGACGATAGCAGCTTCGAATCCACGCAAGTGATGTGATTCATCTAGTTTTCCGTAGTGAAGGAAAACATCGCGAGGAAACCTGCATTAAAGCAGCATGGTGGAATAAACTTCAAACACTTCTCTAGAAAAAGGGAGGTATATATATATTCTCATTATTTAAAATATCGTGAAGGCGATCATCTCAATCAAGAAAAATATTTTAGTAATATCCCTTAACACACAAACGCTCTTTGACTTATATAATAATGAGTTTCTTTACAAATAATATCGATGCATAAGCTATTATAAGAGCTAAGTTTATGCGACTTCAGAACTCGATTTCCCAAGTTCAGTTAGGTGACTTTTTTTAGTTTTTTCAGAAAGAGGCGTTATACAATAAAATCCTAGAAGCGACCCGAAGATAAAAATGAAACGGTATGATACGTAGTTTGAAAATAAAGTAAAACTATGAGAATGACGAAATTGAGAGTGCGTCGTTTCAACAGGAGGCCATTATTTTTCGAAATAGGTATTATATAATTAAATCGATAAATTTACTTTTAAATATATGTAAATTATGAAAATGTTTCTCAAATAGTTAAATACAATTTATACCTTGAGCAAAATTTTTAATGTTTTCTAAAATATGTTATGCAAAATTTCATTTATTTTAAAAATCGAATTTCGAACAACAATCAAATATAATGAATTTATTCAATACAATATCAAACTTAGAACCAAAACTGAGTCTGAGAGCTAGGATTCCCTGTGGGATACTGTAAAGTGCATGGTAAGCACTTGGCACGTACGGAACCTTGTTGGCGCTGGTCTGGGATTAAGGGATGGCTTGAAATTGTCGCACGGGAGTACCTCCGCAAACAGACGTGCAGAGAATCCGATATATTTAGACAAATTAATTGAATGAGGTGTCGTGTGGCCAAGTTGCTGTCATAAGGAGAATGTGGATTTTGTTAATTGGTGTCAAATATACTTCAGCGTTATGAATTCAATTACGGTTTACAACTTTGCTTGTTATTAACCACAGCCTAAAATAATCTAAATTATATATCTTTAGTCTGAGGTGTTGCTTCTTACTTAGCTATAACAAATACTTACAAATACTTTTAAAAAGCACGCTACTTAGTAGCACGTCGTTATATTTTATTTCGACTACGTAACGTAGGCTAAGTAATGCAAGGTTATTTATAGAGTATTTTATTCAGTAATAATTGCAGTTCGCGAATGCTTCTTGCAAAAAAAACCATTGTTATTGCGACGAGATGGTCCAGTGATTAGAACGCGTGCATCTTAACCGATGATTGCGGATGATTGCCAATTGTTCAAACCCAGGCAAGCACCGCTGAATTTTCATGTGCTTAATTTCTGTTTATAATTCATCTCAGGAAAACATCGTGAGGAAACTTGCATGTGTCTAATTACATAAAAATTCTACCACACGTTTATTCCACCAACCCGCATTGGAAAAGCGTGGTGGAATATGTTCCATACCTGTTCCTCAAAAGGGAAGCCGAGGAGGCCTTAGCCCAGCGGTGGTAAATTTACAGGCTGTTGTTGTTGTTGTATTATTTATTGTTATTATGTTTTCTACAGCTCGGCACAGTTGAAATCGCGCCTGCTACAAGCAGATTAATAATTACAGTGACTTTTTAATAATAGACTACATTAAATTTTCAATATTTACCAACGAAGATCTTTCATATCCGTTATTCGATATATAGCTACCTATTTTGCCTCGAAAAATAATAATAATATATTGGATTTGATGGAAATAAGTAGGAAAAATAATTTCTACTTTTTTTTAAAAACTTTTACAGGGCGTAGTGTAGCGTCGTGTCAGCTATTGTGAGCCTTGTTATTCATAGTCTGTGCAACATGCCGTCAACAAAGCGAATGCTATATTAAAAATTCAAATCTAAAGGCAGATGAACTCGCTTTCTGGGTCAAAAACACTTTCAAGCCGAGCGATGAACTGATTATGCGAACACGTGCTTTGTACAAGTTTGTTGAAAAAATAGTTGTTAAATCCTCCTTATAATTATTCTGTGGTTGAAGTTAATGAATTTTCATAATAAATTATTTTAACAATTTAGTAATTCCGAGTAAATGTGAACTATTTGTTTTTGCCTAAAAAATAAAGATAAAATTAAATAAGCAACTCCCTTTTTCACATATGAATTTTAAAATTTGAATCATTCTTAAAATTGCCAAGTTAATGAACTAAGTAATATACCTGCTGTTACACTGACTTACGAACATTTCAAACTAGAATACAACATTACTAAATATTGCTAATTATCGCATGAGTATAAGACGAGAGTGGTAACCTAGAACAGCTTTGTACAAACCCCTACCACTAAGAAAATTATCCTTTTCATTACCCAAAAAACGATATTTCTTTTAGTAATTGCTAATTATTTATATTTACTTATGTGTGGAAAGTTATAAGAATTTCAAAAGAAATTCCATCATTGAAAAGCTTAACATTGTTGTTTGTAACTAAGAAAACACATCTAAGGCTCAAGAATCATTGTTAACAGGAATTAATTTATATCTATGCACCCTTACGGGGGGGTTGTACCGAGTACCTTTGTATATTCATGATTTTTTACAGTCATTACAAAACAAAACGATAGACTATGTGTGTTGTACCTACACAGAGGGACTTGCAGAGTTACTTATTCCCTCTCAAACGCGTTGGTATTAATTACGAATACCGGCAGCTCTTTACTCTTTGACTGACAGCTCTTTGACTTTGGCTGGCATAATTTAACAAAACCTTAAGAAAAGGTTCCTGTACTAATGCAACTAAAGGTACGTGCATAAATAAATAAATAAATAAATATGAGACAACAACACATACATTACTCTGATCCCAATGTAAGTAGCTAAAGCACTTGTGTTATGGAAATCAGAAGTAACGACGGTACCACAAACACCCAGACCCAAGACAACATAGAAAACTAATGGTAATCTACATCGACTCAGCCGGGAATCGAACCCGGGACCTCAGAGTGGCGTACTCATGAAAACCAGTGTACACACCACTCGACCATGGAGGTCGCATATTTACAGATAAGTAAATTTGATTGGATTCTGTAGTTGATGTTGATAATAACCACAATATGATAATAATAATAATAAAAGCCTTTATTCGCTGACCAAAATACTTATAAATAACTCATAGCAATATGATAACTAATACCACTATAAAGAATGGTTACAATAAATATAAATAATTTTAGTGATATGTTATATTCTACAGCAACCAGTTTGTTGGTTAGGTTGTCTTTCGACATAGGCGTCCCCTAGGATGATAACCATACTCAATCATAATTATATAATTATTTTATTTAGACCAGCAGTGCTTTTCCATAAGCATTCATATCTCATTCTTGAAAATCAATATATGATGATACGCTATTGATGCGTCTAATAAATGGCATAATTATTATTATATTCAATGTCGTTTATCATCTTTTGACATCTCACGATCGATCGATTTCAGAACAGTCTATGTTTTCAAGTGTGATGTTGAGACTAACTTATTTTATGACCATTTTAATATGAATTCAAGTCAAGATTTTTGGACATGGAATTTGCTTATACAGTTGATAGCAGCACTTGCTTTGCCTAGTATGTAGTTTAAGATTCTTTGTATTACAATACCATTATCTGACAAAGTATCTTAATATATGTAAAAATTATACGATATCTTATGGGTTTATAAACCCATAAGATATCGTATAATTTATTAATGCAAATTTTGATTTTATTAAAGAAATTTGCATTTTTTTTTTTTGTAAACATCGTCAAAATAATTTTACCATATGATCATTTAGAGTCATTGTGATTGGTCGTAATTTAATAAAATTTTAAAAATTTTAATAAAAATAATCGTAAATTTTTGTTAATGTTTCTTCATTATGAATCTTATATTTGCATTATAATATATCTATAGCTGATGAAAAAACTTTATTTATATACGAATTATTAGCGTTAAGGCTTTTAAAATATACATGTAAGAATACCATAGTTATAGTACAAAACTTGACTGCGTGGATTGGTAGTAAAAATGTAAGCAGCATTTCCCCTTTGAATCGCAATTCCGATCCTCTGGACAGTGAACCAACCCTCCTGTCACCAATAAGAGTTTTTATAGTTTTAATTAAGGAAGGTAGTCTCAGTAAAAAAAGAGAGAATTATTTGGTACAAATTCGTCAAACTATAGAATTAATTACATTATATATATATTTACGTATCGTAATATAATAAAATTAAAAAGCAGCAATGCTACAATAATATGTTTATGGATAAGTAAAATTGCCTATTTGCTCATATTAATCTATCACACGTTTTTTTAATCTCAATTTAGGCTGGATGTCTATACAGTAAAAACACAATCATTTAAGATTTTAAATCTCGTGAACAAGACATTCGTAGATAATGTAGAAATATCGAGCTCCACCAAATTAAAAAAAAAAACATGGTATATACCCCTTATCAAATAACTGTAATAACAAGAAATATTTATTTAGAAAAAAATGTCGGTTTTTTGCCTCAATATCTATTTGGTATGATGCAATATATAGACAAACATTCATGGACTCTATTATATAGTTTTATATCATATACTACTATAAATAGTTGCAGCTATATGTTTATTGTGCAATTATAGTTGCAAACACCACATAAAAAAAACAATTTATACTAAATTTTCAAAATCCTTCAGAATTAACGTACAAGTACGTTATTCCCTCCCCTGGGGTTGCGAAGAATCTGAAAGGATATTGGGTAAATGAATTGACGTGTTCAAAAAGGTTTCTTTGGCGTTCAGTGTTCACGTTCCATGCAGAGGTCGCAGCTGCGCTTTTCTGTAGGTAAGGAGCTCATTCAATATTTACGATTGTTGCAACGGCGCGTGATGCGGGTGATAAGAGATAGCGTTTTATAATATAATAAATAATTATTACCTTAGGTATTTAGCATTAATATTGAACTTGTTTGTTTTGATGTTTAAGAAACATTTAAGCTTATACAAAAAATATATCTCTTACATTGGTTTCGACTTGTGCTTTTCTGGTGGCATTATAATAAATAAATATCTTTATAATATAGTTTAGTTTTGCATTGTAAGTAATTATTAACATTGTAAATACAGTTACAATGTTCACGTATGTAATTTCAGTAGTTCGGGATGGCCAAAATAATATTATCGTTTTACAATGATGCTTCAATATCTCTATCTTTTGTTCGAATGCCCCGCTATCGTCCAATTGTTTTATAATGACATACATACAAATGTCATGAAACCGTATTGAAGGCTAAGCTTACTCTCGTAACACGTAGATTCCGACGCTCAAGAAAATGTGAAGGAAAATCTCGAACTTTGGTACTAGTTCAACAGATAAACGTTAATCCCACACATATGATCCCACCTTTAACTATTTGCGACATTTGACTCATGATTGTTGATTTAAATATTGTGGCACCTTTTTGAATATAACTTCAAACATATTATTTTAAGTTAATTGGGTTTCTGAAACATCTTTGAGATGAGATTTTGATAAGATCACCTCACTTCTATAGTCCGGCGTTAAAAATAATCTCAATAAAATATGAATGTAGTTTTAGAATATTTTTTTTATGGTCTAGGTTGGTGGACGAGCATCTGGGCCACTTGATGGTAAGTGGTCACCATATATAGACAATGACGCTGTAAGAAATATTAACTATTCCTTACATTGTCTTTGTGCCACCAGCCTTGGGAACTAAGATGTTATGTCCCTTGTGCCTGTAGTTTCACTGGCTCACTCACCCTTCAAACCGGAACACAACAATACTGAGTACTGTTATTTGGCGGTAGAATAACTGGTGAGTGGGTGGTACCTAGCCAGACAGGCTTGCACAAAGCCCTACCACCAAGAAAACATTGCAAATATCTAAATATTTTCATATATTTTTCATCAAAATTTAAATTTCGTAGTATTTGAACTGAACTTAATACTGAAAATAAAGATAATATCTAGTAATTTTTAACATGGACCACACATTCTGTAGGACCATACACTGTATACAAGTATAGCGTAGTATAGCTCGATAAAGCTTACACTGAGACACCATAGCTGTATAAACAATGCTTACATAGCTTCACAAAGGCTGAGTTATCTTTGAACCTATATTACGGAACTTAGTATATTACAAGTTTGTACCTGCGACTTTATACACGTTGATATTGGGCCCCTTATCATTGACGATTGCTTCTTTAACATTCTGTGATAAACGGTATGCCAAAAAATATACAGAACATTGGCCACGATAATGTTAGTAGGCGAATATTTTTAGAATGAATTGTACAGTTTTTTCATGATCCTTACAAAGGTAGGAGACAGTTTAATCGTGAAAATAATTTCCTATGAAAATATGCATATCTGAATCACGCTAACGTTTGGTTCACGTCGTTCGATATAAAGTCTTCTTACATATAATATGATTTAAGTTATGCTAATTAGAGATGTATCATATATGATACGCAGACATCGTGACGCATTGAACATGTCAATACCGAACGTGACACAGAGGGCTTATATTCCTTTAGTTTTATCTGTTATTTCATACGAGTGTAATTATTTATTTTTACTCTGTTGAGAACAATACAATATAAAAAATATTAAGATATTTGCAAATTAAAACTAAAGGAGGAACATTTACAATACAAAGAACCGAATACACACAAATACTCATAAAACCGTACACATATATTTTTGAATTATTATGTTATTTCAACAGACTAAGCTTTCATATAAAGACAAGAATTAAACAAGAGTTTTACATAAGTTTACTATTAGACTTTTTTTTTATATCTTATATTTGAACACTCACAACTACTACCTAATAATGACAGCAATAGTTTTGCTCAGAAAGTATTAACGTACTATATATTACACTAAATAGTTTTTATCATTTCTGCGTTTAAATTCTTAGTCTCTTCATCGATCTCTCGTACTAATTTCCGTTCGGGATGCTGCACCGTTACTTTGGAGCTTCGCTGTTCAATTTCGCTCCCCCGGTTCCAGCAAGCATAATAGTTTAGCATTCAAAACTAGCAGACTAGGTGAGATTTGTAAAGGCATCTATCAATATATACTACTAACGACGCGCCCCCGCTTCACACGGGTGCAATGCTGATACTATATATATGTCACCGTAAGATTCCAAAATTCGTTAGAGTACAATGTGACGAGAGGGATTGTAATCTGACGAAATATTGTCTAGTCAGATTGTAATTTAACGAATTTTGTAATCTTACGGTGACATATACAAGGAATGGTTAAAAAATATACGACGACAATATCTGGGTACTCGTAACAGCTTATTATTAAAGGGCCCATTAGTCCTTCCACCATACTACTTCTAAACAAGAAAATATTATACACAAGAAATAACGTTAAGTTACATTTTAATGTTTTATTAGCGATTATCCCCGGAATCGCTCTGGTGCAATGCTGATACTAAATATAGTACAGAATTTATTTATTTACGAAATCACATCAGAAACTTTAAAATTATCAGTGTTTCTTTACTATATTGTCAAAATCAACATTCCTCTCGAATCACTCTATCTATTAAAAAAAAACGGCATCAAAATACATTGCGTAATTTTAAAGATCTCACCATATGGACAGACAGCGGTAAGCGACTTTGTTTTATACTATGATATGATACCGAACCACAGCGTTTTGTATTGTAGAGTTACGTAAAGGCGCCTGAACCGATGTAATTACAGATACACGCGATTGTATAATATCTGAATTTACGGTTGATATCGTTTTATCAATAAACTTGTCGGAGGATGTGTGTTGTATTGGAAATACCCTTAAATAAATTTTAAATAAAAAATATTTTGGCGAATAATAACTACTTTAAATGTATTAAGTAAATAAAATAAAAAAGTAATAAATAGTACGTAAAAAAAATAATAATCATAATTAAAAATAATTATCAAAGGCCTGTTAAAAATGAGATGACAAATAACAATTAGTTAACATATATTAATAGGTTTTGCATGCTTCAGTGTTACCGACTCGAAGGTTCTATTTTTAACAATTCTGTAAATAATATTGCATTTTGTTTCGGTCTGTCTCTCCGCTTTCCTCTTCTACACCACTAAACAGATTTTGATACAGTTTTGACTGATAAAAAGGGCGATAACAGAGTTTTCTCTTTTGTTTGTACGTATAATTTATATATGTGTATAGAATAATTATACGTATTATAATTATTCTATACACATCAAATGAAAGGTAAATTACTCCTATTGTGGCATTGTATAGTATAATATACGTTTGTAAAAAATACGACAAAATCATGCTAATTCGTATAGTGACAACAGCAATTTTATAAAAATATGTAAGTACAGACATTAGAGAATGTTTATTTTATAAAATACATACACATTAAGGCGTTTAATAATAAAAATAAAATAAAACTTACCTTGGATAAAAAATAACGGTTCATCTTGACAGTTGTTTTTCAAATTTGATTTAACATTATTACAGATAACGTAATATTTTTATTTTTTAAGTGTAAAGAAACGTCTAGAAAAGTCATTTGTTCAATAAATTTATGTTAAAATATATTTGTTATAATAGAATATTTTTGTGAAGTTATACGTATAGTATACTATACAAAATAAAGATAAGGGTTAAGTTATATTACTTAATTATTATAGTTTTTTCTTGTTTTTATTTTTTTAATTTTACTTTATGCTTTTCTATTATCTTTTTACTTAAATTACAATAATACTTGTTACAGTTCTTGTATTTTACGTTTATCTTTTTTTTTTTTTTTTTACAATATTTTTACTTTCATATTCTTGAATTCGTTCTACGTATATTTATGCTTTAAGTGTAACAACTATCATGGCTGGCAGCTATATTAGCTTTGTGGTTATTTGGTTTAGTAGGTCGTTTTATTTAGTATATTATAATTTATAATTTTATATATTAATCTTATTATATTTACTTATTATTAATATATTTATTTCTATTTTTTTTTTTTTAGTATCAGACTATTTTAGTTATTATATTATTTATATTCTTAATTTTTTTTTTTTTTTTTGGTATGTCGTCTAATGGTAGTATTCATAGTGATATTTTCCTCTCCCCATCCTCTGATGGATACTCTAGTGATGATAGCTTTCACAGTACATCTTATCCTTCATTAAATGTCACCCTCGATTCATGTTTTTCCGACTGTGTAAAAAATTTTAATGTCATTCACATCAATGCCCAAAGTGTTCCGGCTCATTATCCTGATATGCTTGCATCATTTGACTCCCGCAATATTCATGCCATCCTCATCTCTGAATCTTGGTTAAAGCCCTGCTTACCATCGACATCTTACTCGTTGCCCGGCTTCCAACTGATTCGCAATGATCGTAGCGGGAGGAGGGGTGGTGGCGTTGCAATCTACTTACGCACCTGTATCCCTTTCTCAGTACTCAGCTCGTCTGCCCAACCACCTTCGCCCGATGCGATCGAACATTTGCTTATCGAAGTAAGTCTGTCCTGTTCTAAACTTCTCCTAGTTGTATTTTACAACCCTTTTTCTCTGTCTAATTATTTTACCACTTTTGAAAACCTTTTACATAATTTTATCCCTACCTACAGTCACTCCATTATTATGGGTGATTTTAACACTTGTTTACTTAAAGATGACTCTCGGTGTAAGAAATTATTAGAAATAACTGATTCCTACAATTTACATGTTTTACCTCTTAAGTCTACACACCATTCTCCTGGGTGTATTCCATCCCTTCTGGATCTTATTATGATTTCTTCTCCCGATTTTATTTCAAAATATGGCCAATGCCCTGCTGATGCATTTTCCTATCATGACCTGATCTTTCTTTCGTATAAAATTCGTCCTCCTAAAGCTAAATCTAGAACACTTCTGTATCGTAATTTTGCAGGAATGGATCAGATTCGACTCTGTGATGATGCTCGCCAGTTGGATTGGTCATCGGTACTCTCTGCTGAGTCAATTAATGACAAAATAGATAAATTTAATAGGCTGCTTACTCAATTATACGATACCCATGCCCCTTTGAGACCGGTTAAGTTGAAACACCTTCCAGCGCCGTGGTTGTCAGACGACTTAAAAAAGATGATTGAAAAAAAAAACCATGCTAAAAACAAATTTAAGATGCATGACACAGACATCAATCGCGACAAATATAGGAAAGCTCGGAATCGATGCAATACAGCATGTAGAGACGCTCAACGACGCTACATTCACAAATCTGTCGAAAACGGCGACACTTCAAAAATCTGGAAATTTCTTGAAACACTAGGAGTTGGTAAATCAGCACATAACTCTCCCATTAAAATTGACGTTGAGCTTTTAAATAAGCATTTCTCTTCACATTCTGTACTTGATAGTGTTGATAAGCATTGCACGCTTAATATTCTTTCCTCGCAACCAACTTCTATATTTCCACCGTTTACATTTTCCTCTATCACTGAATGTGATGTTAAGAAGAACATATTATCCACGTCTTCGAATGCCGTTGGTACTGACTGCATAAGCCGTAAAATGATTATTCCCATCCTTGACATTATTGCTCCTACTTTAGTGCACATCCTAAATTACTCCATCACCAGTAGCACATTCCCTGATGCTTGGAAAGGTGCTCATATCATACCACTTCCCAAAAAACCTAATCCTATTAACAACTCCGATTACAGACCGATTTCCATTCTTCCATTTCTTTCCAAAATTTTAGAAAAAATAGTTTTTCAACAAATAAACACTTTCCTTAACAATCACTCCATCCTCAACTCTCTCCAATCGGGCTTCCGCGCGGGTCATAGTACATTCTCTGCTCTGGTGAGGGTTACTGATGACATTCGTGCAGCCATGGATAATAAACAACTCACAATTTTAATTTTATTGGATTTTAGCAACGCATTTAATTGTGTTGATCATGACATCCTTTTGAGTTTGTTAAGTTCTATTAACATATCTCCATCAGTGGTAGATTGGTTTCAAAGTTACCTCAAAGGCCGACGACATCGTATTCGCCATAATGAGTCTTTCTCCTCATGGTGTGATGTTCAGGCAGGGGTTCCTCAAGGTGGCGTCTTATCTCCTTTACTCTTTTCAATTTTTATTAATTCTATCACTTCAAGCATTTCTTCTCTCTACCATATGTATGCAGACGATATCCAGATTTATCGACATGCATCACTTCAAGATCTTCCTGCAGCGATTGATGCTATTAATGACGATCTTGTTTCAATCTCTGAGTGGAGCAAGCGATACGGACTTAACATCAATCCAAGTAAATCGCAGGCAATCATAATTGGTAGTCCAGGCATGATCTCTAGGGCAGATTTATTAAATTTACCATCTGTGGAATACAGAGGTACTACAATAGCCTACTACTCTAACGTTAGAGATCTCGGTGTGTATTTAGACCAGACGCTATCATGGTCAGTACAAATAAAAGAGGTCAGTAGGAAAATATTCGCTGCGTTGAGCTCATTGCGACGACTCCAATCTGTACTTCCAATTCCTACCAAAATTATGCTAGCAAACTCTCTCCTTTTATCAATTCTAGATTACGCAGATGCAAGCTATCCTGATCTCACCGAGGACCAACTGAATAAACTTGAGCGACTTCAAAATATTGCTATTCGATTCATATTTTGCCTACGAAAATATGACCATGTCTCCGAATATCGTTCAAAACTCAAGTGGCTTCCTATACGTCTTCGCCGGAACTTACATATTCTTTCTCTTCTGTACTGTGCGCTATTTAACTATAGTTTTCCTACATATTTAAAAGATAAATTTGAATTTCTTGGTGATCCTTTGTCTTTAAGATCTAAGCGGTACCTAACACTTAAAATGCCTGTACACAAAACTAAATTTCTAAACAAATCGTTTACTGTACAGGCCATAAGGTTATGGAATGCCCTTCCAGTAAACATTAAAAAGGCTCCATCTATTTCAGTTTTTAAAAGAGCCGTTAAAAACTATTACCTAAATAATAATTCAGACGACTTTAATTAATTATTTTATATAACATTTATTATGTAATTTTATGTATTTTTATATCATTTTATTATCTTAAGTATGTATTAGTGTATGATAGAGATATATATTATTTATATATAATATATATGTATATATATTTATATATATATATATATAAGAAGTATAAGTATTAGTGTGTAACTATTTGTATGTAAGTTTATGACTGCACCGCCTACGCCGATGGTTTTGGATTCTCCCTTTGATTGGGTTGTCTGGAAGAGATGGCTAAAAAGCCATAAGTCCGCCCATTGTACAACACTTTTAATGTACTTCTTTTGTTTTGTTTTTTTTTTTTTTTTAATCCTTTTTTTTGTATTTTATTAATTTTATGTTACTTTCTTTTTTGTTTCTGTTTGTGGTGTGCAATAAAGAATTATAAATAAAAAAATAATTTTTAATTAATTAATTGAAGCCGTGGGCGACTTCTAGTGTGTAATATTAATATTCAATTGTTTTTATGTGTAGAAGAAAAGTAATATAAAAGTAACTTGTGGGATATACTTAACGTAACGTAAGGTAAAGGTAAAATTCCATATTTATAAGAATGTATTCCTACTGGTTTTAATCCCTATTATTATATGTTTATTATTATCTATTTATAATAATCCAGATTGATAATAAATTTGCATAATTATCCGTGTTATCATTGTTTTGATATGAGCATATATTCGAAGCATATTGCATATTCGATTCGCGTTAATCACAGTCAACACTGCTTTCGGACTGACTCTGAACGAAACTATGTCAAAATTTAGAATGCGTAGCACTGAAATACGTCGCCAGGAAAAGCGGATAATTTTACACTAGATTAAACTTATTTGAATGATAAATGATATGATGATATATCTTTTAGATAATCAAGAGAAATCGAATTGCAACGTCAAATCACAAAAGCTACTGTTTTGCTCATTAGCATGACAAGTATGTATTTGTAATTATACAAGCGTCTAATGATCTTCAATATTCCGATCTAAACAATTTGAAAAAAAAGTCTTAGATGTAAGATATTCATATTTATGCAGCAAAAAATATCACCAGAACTAAACCAAAATAAAATTGGACCACATGGGAAGCACACAAAATAAAATATCAAAATCTGTTCAGCCAGTGAAAAGTTATGAGGTAGCAAACATAAAAAATACAGACGACATGATAACCTCTTTTTTGAATTTGGTTGAAAATAGTATATTTATTTATGTTGCTTTGTAATTAATTTTACTATTTTTAATTATGTATATATAAAATCATCATAGTTCCTCCTTTCCATTGTCTATTTTCGGTGTCAAAATAAAATAAAACGTTCCAAAACTAAAATCAGTAACTGCATTATAAACATTTACTATAGAAGATAAAACTGCAGCACAAGTGTTAACGGTATCTCGATTGTCGCTTTCACTCAACACTATCATCACCTCCTTATATCACCAACCAGCACACTAGATCACGTGAACAACGTTTATTACGATATGCTAACTTTACACCTATTAGGAGGACTGATAAAGTTCATTTTCCCATGGCAAAATTGCGTTTAATCCACACCTTTCAGCACGCGATTCTTTTAGCCGAGTAAAAGCCCGCTCGTAGAAGATTTAAGAGTTTAAGAGCTCCCCGTTGTACGGTACTTCATGACGACAAAGCGGTATTGTAACGAGTTCAACCCATTTTTTAGACATTTCACAGCTTTTTGTTCTAAATTTAAAATTTCAGTACGAAAATCGTACAGTGTATTTTTAAATATATGAATACTAGTTATCAAGCTCGGCATCGCTCGCTTTTTATTGGTTGATCATCACGTGTTAGGCAAACAAAGTAGCCTATATCCTTCCTTGGATTTCAAGGTTGCTTCATAGCAAGATTCATCAAATTCGGTTCATTGTTTTGACAGTAAAAGAGCGACAGACAGATAGACTGACAGAGTTACTTTTACAACAATATTTGTATAGATTTCAGTGCCGCTTTTCGCCTCTTTATACCAAAAAAATGAGTAATTTTTTATTCAAACGCAGTTTATGATTAAGTAAAGATATGTTCCACTACAACAACAACAACAGCCTGTAAATTCCCACTGCTGGGCTAAAGGCCTCCTCTCCCTTCAAGGAGACGCTTTGTCAAATGCAGGTTTCGTCACGATGTTTTCCTTCACCGTTGAGCACGAGATAAATTATAAAGACAAATTAAGCACATGAATCAGCGGTGCTTGCCGGGGTTTGAACCCGCAATCATCGATTAAGATGCACGCGTTCTAACCACTAGGCCATCTATGTTCAGGACATATAAACCAAGAAGTTTCTAATTGGATATTGTCTATGCCCTAAGATATGATAATATGCTTTAAGTACTTTAACATAGCCAATGAATACCGCGTCGGTTTGTAATAATCAGATTCCTTGTGACTGCAGCTGTACTGCACATCACTCACTGCAAAGCATTGTTTTCGGTAGACGAATAGTTGCAAGTACTTTTAGTACATACACAGACGGGCATGCTGCAACTTCTACAATATACAACGTTAACTTTTGCAAATATTACGCTGATGTCTAAACTTATAAGATTGTTTTGAAAGTTTTCTTAAAAATATTTCGCGAAATTGACACTATTTGGTTCAGCATAAAAATATTCGAATTTAGAATCATTTTTTATATAAATTACAATATTGATTCATTTTTGGTTTTTCTTTCAGTTATTTCGTTTCACCTAGTCCTATAGAATATTTTGTATATATTGAAATAGCTTCGATTTTGAAGTTTTATTATAAAATATTTGTTTTAAGAAAATAATCATTTGTAAATACTTAAGTGATCGGTCTTACATCTTGTATTAATAATAATACGTTTATCTAATTATTTATTATTCTGTTATTTTGTTTAAGGGGTAACAAAGAGTCTGCTATTATTATGCCTTCAAAATTAAATTAAGCCTGTAATCTTGGTCGTACTGTTCAATCTTTATCATATCTTCTCCATCGCACGTGACATTTGCCAAATATTCTGTGCTCTCTTGATACAAACAAAAGCCGAAATATATATATATGTTTTTTATTCCAAATATGTTTAGTTACTACTATTATTCTTATATATAATTAGGTTACAGGTAACAATTTTACCCATCAACATAATACTCTTTGGTATTTGAGACTGATGAGGCCCTCCTAACTAATTTTGTCAATGGCGACTAATCTCCACGAAGATAATTGCTCAGGGAACGCAGTGCACACGTACAGCGTACATGGAAAAATTTATGAGTATTTCACGATTTAAACATTCGGAATATTTCATTTCTTTGATAATTTTTATAGTACATTGGTTTAGCGTAAATAATCTTAAACTAAATAATAATAAAACTAAAATTGTGAAATTTAGTACGCCGTAGTAGTAGAAATGTACAAAATGTAAAAGCCGATGTACTCATCAATGGGGAATCGATGGATCCAATTGATTCTGCTGAGTTTCTTGGCCTTACTGTTGATGCCAAGTTGCAATGGGGCCCCCATATTGACGGATTGGCGAGTAGACTGAGTTCTGCGGCATTCGCGGTCAAAAAAATTAGATTATGTACCGATGTTGATACGGCTCGCTTAGTATATTTCAGCTACTTTCATAGTATAATGTCATACGGTATTGTGCTGTGGGGCAATGCAGCCGCTATCCATACCATATTTGTGCTACAGAAGAGGGCTATTCGCGCAATCTACAACCTAGGAGCTAAAGAATCGTTAAGGAATAAATTTAAAGAAATCAAGATATTGACTGTTGCTTCTCAATATATATTCTCTAATGTTATGTATGTACGAAAAAATATTAATGATTTCATGAGAAAATGTG
This sequence comes from Vanessa cardui, assembly GCF_905220365.1. Taxonomy (NCBI): domain Eukaryota; kingdom Metazoa; phylum Arthropoda; class Insecta; order Lepidoptera; family Nymphalidae; genus Vanessa; species Vanessa cardui. The sequence goes on along the minus strand of NC_061125.1, from coordinate 10,301,813 downwards.
ATACTCATAATATTGGTACAAGGAACAAACACAAACTTGTTACTCCTGTTACTCGACTGCGTAGAGTCAGTAACTCCTTTGTGGGGCAATGTATACGGTTTTACAACAGGATCCCAGAAAGCGTTCAAAATGCCTCTGTTGCCAAATTTAAAAAAATTATTAAGGAACGCTTGTGCGCAAAAGGTTATTATACAATTAATGAGTTTATGATCGATAGCACACCTTGGGAATGATACGATCGCCTCCTGGCTATTTCATCTCATATTAAATTGTTTATTTATATAATACATAAGACAAACAAAAAAAAAAACCCGCTGAGTTTCTTTCGCCGGTTCTACTCAGGTCAGGATATTTTCTTTCCGAACCGGTGGTAGTGTTTCAATTGACCATCAATAAGAAAGTGTAATGCTTGTATATTGAATAAAGATATTTGAGTTTGAGTTTGAGTTTGATTACACTTCTAGTTATAATTTAAATAATTCAGCGTCTAAAAACAAATTGTTCACATAGTTTACGTTGATCCGACATAAACATTAAACACAGTAATTTGCACTAAATTCTTAAACAGACATAGCTGGCTCGTTTATTTTGTAACGCAACGGCTAAATTACAGTTTCTAAGTACGACGCGAGTTTCAGTTTTGTTTTGACAACTTAATAAGTAACTTAATAACACTAGAAAGTTCATTTAAGATATCTGAGTGCCTCGTAAGTTTTTAACTTAATTTAATTAACTATGACATATTACATATATTTTCTATTAATTAGATTTTCATTTCATTTCATAAAGACGAAAATTTGTAGTATAAATTGCATTTATCTTTGCATACAATAAAATAGAAGTGCCTGTTTGTAATGTTGAAATAGCCCCTCTTAACCAAATGCGTACGTATGTATACATGACACATATACCAAAAGAACATTTTATACGATTTATGCCCCTATGTCGGTTTGTTCCGGCTGACCTCTGAAACGTTTGGGCCGATTTTGATTTGACGGGACTTTCACGAGCAGATGGTGTAATAAGAAGTAACTTAGGGTACAACAACTTTTTGGTAAATTGAAACGCTCTCGAAGTCTCGGGCTCAGCTAGGTAATAAATAAGCTAACTTACCCTTGGCTCATTTAAAAAAAAATTATTATTTATAAGTATATAACTCCTATAATATACATATAATCTATTTATATATATCTTCCTTTAAGTTGATAAATATTACTTTTTCGCGTAAACCTTGTAAAGCCGTTCAAATCAAATCAAATCAAAATAAACTTTATTCAAGTAGGCTTTTATAAGCACTTTTGAATCGTCATTTTACAATTAAGTGAAGCTACCACCGGTTCGGAAAGTAGATTCTACCGAGAAGAACCGGCAAGAAACTCAGTAGTTACTCTTTTTTAACATTTAAAAAATACAACGTCATGTTAATTAAATACAATTATTTCAATTAATGTATCCTGCTTGGAAGTCAACAGGTATTAACTCCACGCTTTTTTATCATCTACAAAATCTTGTATCGAATAGTATGCTTTTTCTACCAATGTATTTTTAACAAACGATTTGAATTTACTAAACGGCAAAGTTAAAAATTTCTGCGGAATTTTATTATAGAAACGGATACCTTGCCCCAAGAAGGATCTATTGACTTTGCGGAGTCGGAAACTTGGCGTTATAAGTTTATCCTTACTTCTAGTGCATATACAATGATTATCACTGATTTTATCAAAGTGATCAATGTTACTGTGAATATACATGATATTGTTGTAAATATATTGCGACGCAACAGTAAGTATTCCTACTCTGTTAAAAACATCCCGAAGAGAGTCTCTAGCTCCAAGATTATAAATAAACCGAATTGCTCTCTTTTGTAAAATAAAGACAGATTCAATATCTGCAGCGTTACCCCAAAGTAATATGCCATATGACATAATACTGTGAAAATAACCAAAATAAACTAAACGAGCGGTATCAATATCAGTTAGTTGTCTAACTTTTCTAACCGCGTATGTTGCGGAGCTGAGTCTTCCTGTTAGGGATGATAAATGAGAAGTCCACTGAAGTCTGGAATCCAATTCTATTCCTAAAAACACCGTAGTATCAGCTACTTCAAGACGGTCACCATTTAAAGCTATATTATAATTTTGCTTGCTAACATTAGGTAGGGTAAAAACTACACATTTTGTTTTTTGAGCATTCAAAACTAAATTATTTACTGTAAACCAATTGTGTATCTGTGATAATGCACCGTTCACATCGTCATAGTCATTTTTTTTCCTGTCAACCTTAAAAATCAGCGAAGTATCGTCAGCAAACAACACTATATCACAAATACCCTTAACATAGAAAGGAAGATCATTTATATATACTAGGAATAGAAAGGGACCCAAAATTGAACCTTGTGGAACTCCCATTTTTAACGTAGATCCAGAAGACTTTATTCCATTAATGAAAACTTGCTGGATTCTTTGACTTAAATAGGTAGGTACAGCCAAACAGCAATATGTAGTATTGAAATAAAACTAGTTGTAACGGATTTGAATCGCGTATATTAATTATTTTTGACATCCCGACGTTTCGAGCACTTTACAGCGTTCGTGGTCACGGGTAGACTAAGGTGACATTTGTCTATTTGAAGAACAAAATAAATATTATTTACAACTATCGCCAACGATTTCTCAATTGGTATCTTGAATAACGTTCCGTTTGCACGCAGAAGGCACTGACTGAATCTTTAGGTCGATTTAAATCCGTTATAACTAGTTTTATTTCAATGTGTAATAATCGCGAAAATTTAAGACAACATAATATGTAGTATTGTTGGGCTCCAGCTTGAAGTGTTAGTGAGCCAGTATAACTGCAGACACAATGACATAATATCTTCTATCTAGCTGAGGAATCGTTAGCTTAGTATTAATCAGGTTTCCCGCCTATACATATATTTATACATATAATGTAATGTCAGTGTTCGCCCCGACTTCAAACAATATTCTCTATCTCTTCTATATCTCTAATGCAGGGCATAATAAGCTGTGTCTCGAACATATATACCATAATATAAACATAATATACAGCGTGCATGTCGTTTGGACTCTTCAAACTTACAACTTGAAGTTTGGGGATATGTGGTACTCGCCGGTACCTACGACCCACGAAAACCCCGACGGTATACTCTCTGTCGCTTTCGCACTCTACCCGTGATGAAATAACCTTACAACCTATTATTATATAACATAATAAGGTAATACTTAATAGTGTAGTGTTGAAAAAAATAGACCTCTTTATATTATTAATAATTATGACTTACATTATAGGTCTATCTAATATTCTTTTCTGTCAAAAATGTAATAGGTACTATACTCTATATATTTTATTAATAAACTTAAACATTTGATACGTGAAGTTAAATAATATATTTTAAAGATAAAATATACATAAAAGCCATCCAATGACTTCGACCATATTTCCATAGCGATAAACTTGTACAAAATCCACTTTAAGACTGAATTTTATTCACAGGAGAGCCAGTAATAGGGGTTTAAATATTCAACACTATTCTATATCCATAAGTTTTAAAACGCAATTTTTAAACGAACACGTTTTCTAGCAAATCGAGATACTTATTTATAAGAGCTGAAATTTTACAGCGCATAGAGTTTAATAGGCAGCTTTTAAGCGTAAAATGTTATTATAAATTTTTAATGGACTTGAAACACGAGACACATTATTTCTAATCATATGCTGACTATAATAAAGCAAGCAATGTAAATAAACTGTAAAATAATAACAAAGTTCATACGAACAGATGGTATTTTTAATATTAAAGTTTTTAAATAGTGGGAATGGTTAAAATGTGATAAAAGTTGCATCTAATTTTATCTCAATTTGAAAACATCTTATCGTATACAATAACTTTTGGTTTATGTCTCTTTTCACATTTTTAATTATCCAATTATAACATAAAAACTGACTAATCTTTGTGTAACTGTACTAAGGAGATACCTCCTTCTCAAAAGTAAGACGCTTATCAAATAACGCTGCATGCGGTTTGAAGCAGAAAAACCTACTGAAAATTTTCTTAATGAATTTCGAGCTGTATGATTCTAATATAACTGGTCATTATTGCGTATAGAGATGCCGTAAGATACATTAAGCATTACCTACATCGCAAAGTGCATCCAAATTTGGGAACTATGATTATGTGTCACTTATGCAAATTAAATAAAATCAAAATAAACTTCATTCAAGTAGGCTTTTCCAAGCACTTTTGAATCGCCATTTTACAATTAAGTGAAGCTACCACCGATTCGGAAAGTAGATTCTACCGAGAAGAACCGGCAAAAAATTCAGTAGTTACTCTTTTTTAACGTTTAAAAAATACAAAGTCATGTTAGCTAAATACAATTATTTAAATTAACATATCCAGCTTGGAAGTCAATAGGTATTAACTCCACGCTTTTTTATCATCTTTAAAATCTTGTATCGAAAAATATTTTTTTACCAATGTATTTTTTACAAACGATTTGAATTTACGAAACGGCAAAGTTAAAAATGTCTGCGGAATTTATTATAGAAACGGATACCTTGCAGTTTAGCAGTAGAATGATGACCCTTCGAAGCTTGCTCAAATACCTCTCACTAAGTATATTATTTTGATATCTGATATATTTAGATGCAAGCAATATCCACTGGACTTAAGCGTACATGTATAAAATACTTTAAACACATAAATTAAAACATTGTCATAACTAGTAAATTATTAGACCACAACTGTTTTACGTTCACCGCAGTATCATTAAAGTTGACTGAATGTTTGCTATCATACATAACTCAACCGCTTGTACGCTCATATCGCATTGCGTACATTCCATTAGAACATAGCCGTACAATTAATGGTCTGAAGCGTACAGTACTATTAATAGCCTAATCCCGGTAACATAAAACACTATGTCATTAATGTGCCGCCCAGCCAATTTGTTAGTGTTAATATAAATTGAAATATTTGATCCATAGATTCAAAACATCAATTCCTCATTCATCCTTATACACGTTGGCGCTAAAGTCGTTTATATCGTACTCATTACAAATAATCTCCCAAAAAAAAACAATTGAATACCATTATTCAATGTTTTTATAAGGAGTTTTATATCGTATCATTTCATATCTGATAGTTTTATTTGAAGTTATTATGAACTCCGATTTAAATTTTACCACGAACATACACAAAATAAGGAGGGCTTGAGTTGCTTGTTTGAATCAATTCCATATCATACCACCAACATACCACTTCATATATAACCATATTTTTAATTAAAAGTATCCTACAGGAAAAAGTAACTAATGTTTCCCCTACTGGACAAAGGTCTAATCATCCATTTCTGAAGAATGTTTATAGCACGTTGCAGACACTTATCATATGCAGGTCCCTGTTCCTTCATACTGTGTTGTGATTTCTCCTATTCATCGGTATTAAAAACGTCTAAAAAGAGCTATTACTGCACCAGTTTTATGTGTCCCTGGTACAATCGTATTGCTATATAGACGACAAGTTCATTTAGATTTAGTTAGTTTAGTTATAAAGAAAGAAACCTATAACAACTTAAATTGAAACTTTTACAAGTAAATAAAACAGTAATTCCTACATTTATTCTTTAAAATAATATGAAATGTACACGAAGTGATATTGTATAATGATTATATAAACCTACAAAATTCACCGTCGACTCTGGGTTATTACTTCTATTAGTAGTCTCAAATTTCTTATAATATATACTGCTGAAACTGACTCAAATGATAATTGATTTCAAATAATATTAATAGCTTAAGGTCAGGTCAGATTCTATTTGATATTTTGTATGTTGGTATAGCATATTACGTTGCAATTCTGTTTCATATTTTATAAGCTTTTACAGCATATTGTGTTGCAGTTAAACCATATTGTTTAAATTTACACAAACACTAATTGATCAAACATGTCGAATGAATAAATATAACATAATACACGAAATCTTGCAATTGTTTTGTGTTGATAAATTTAAAAACATCGACGTGAAAAACGGTAACCGCAATCAACTTTAGCCGAGTTGTGTCAGCAACTATTATTACTTTATCAGAGCAAACAAAGAGGAAGGTTTTACAGTTCAATTAACAGAAACAACACCGTGTACGAGGTAGTAAATAATTACACAAACACTTTATTGAAACGAAACGTCGACCCTGCGGGTGATATTAAAACCGACAATTGTATAATTTATGCATCAACACGGGTCCCCCGGGCCCCCTGCGAGTCCCCCATTCGTCCCTTTAACCCGATGATAATTAAATGCCATGTCCATACTTCAGACAAAGTTCGAATAACTGGTCAGTTTTGCCCCACAGAAATTGAAGGGTTGCAAAGTACTTGGCAATTAAATTCGAAAAGCATAATTATTCCATTGTGTGTACGACTAATTTGGTTCAGTTACTTTTCACATTATATCCACTTTGCAGTTTTGATAAAAAAAAAGCCATTTATATGTTCGTCAATGCTTTGTTCCATTTTCCTGCTCGTCATTTTCCTTTTCAACAATAGAATATATTTTTTTCTATATTATAACAAAAATATATACTCACAAAAGGTGTACAATTGTGAATATTTTTAGAATAACGTTTTCATCTAAAATAATTTTAATATTTTTATACACACATCTTCGTAAATACAAATTCAAAAAAATAAGTTTTTGTTTTTACGTGTAACAAATCTTTCAATATAGATATTTCATACTGTAAAATGAATTTTGAAACATTGGGTTTTTCTACAGAGGTGATGTGCATTTAAGCAGATAACTGCGTATTACAATACCCATATAAACAACCGCCCATAGACAACTTGGAATTGAATAGACAACTCCAATGGCTTCAAACTGGAACACGGCAATACGAAGGATTGGTGCTTGGTGGTGTGAAATATGATCAGTAGTTGGTACTACCAACTAACCTACCCAGACGTACATGCACAAAGCCCTAAACCAATAAGCTGGTTTTATTTAAAATTGTGATGTTGGTACAAAGCATAACAACATATAAATAATAAAAAGAAAATGTTTATAAGTCCCTATAATACCGTTGGACCTACGTCTGATCTCATCCTGGTCCATCCGGATTTACATGACTAAATAGTTTAAATAATGTTTGGTTAATCATACAATACAAATACAAACGGATCAGTCCCTTTACGTTCATAAGCCACTCATCCGATTATGATGAAACTTTTGTTGATTGTTTAGCGTTTACTCGAAAAGGTTCCTAACAATAAAAAGGTCAACATTTTTTATTTTATGTTTGTCTTTAAAGTTAAACTTTACGACTAGATCTTTGTTCTGTATATATATCTTTAGTATGATGCCTGGGTTTGAGCCCGCAATCATCGTTCAAGATGCACGTTCTAACCACGGAGCCATCTCGGCTCCAATACAAATATTAGCTATCCGTCATGCATATGCATATCTGATATTACCCCTGGCAAACTCGTTACCCTATGCAATGTAATGGCTCGAAAATGAGACGTGGACTGCACGATGAATAATTTCGCCAGCATATTTCAAATGGGGGCATTAGAATGATTTAGTCTCAAATGTCATTTACATCGTCATAATATAGACGCAGAGTATAATTACACTTAAATAGCGGCATGCTATGAATATTTTATGTTCATTATTATTTTATGTCATTTCTTTCAGGAAATAATGATACGTAATAAATATATTTCTATTATAGTGAAAAAAGAAAGCGTTTTTAAGAGTTGCATTACAAAGAGTCAAACAATTTATTAATTTAAAAAAAAACAGAGCTATTAACGGTTTCAAAAATAAAAAATAAATGATTTCATAAAAGGAACTCAAAAAGGCAAAAGGCAGTGGAGAAGAAATTGATTCAAAAAAGGTTTTATCTAGCGTCTATAAGAAGCGTTCAATAGCGTAGCGTATGAGTTACGTCTAATAAATTTTGAATTAGCATGTACGAATACGTGACCTATTGAAACGACTGTAACGGCTCGTAACATTACTCGTAATTGAAAATGATCAGGTACTATTAAATATAAAATTACATTGACATCAATCTTTCGATCTGTTTAACGCTATGATTATCAATTTTAGCAAATTATTGTTGTAAGAAATTTGACTAATGTTAAATTAAATGTTTTACTATAATCGTCTTCTTAAACATATACAAACGAAATACTACCCACTACTACTAGACTCTTGGAGTAGTGGTGCAAAAAGCTTCATCAAAAATATAACACCTAACCTCATTGCCTCCACTGGTGACAGGAGGGCTGGTTCGTTTTTTGCACAGAGGATCGGAATTGCGATTCAACGAGGAAATGCTGCTGGCATTCTTGCCATCATTCCACGCGGTCAAGATTTACACAGTAACTGGTTTTAGTTCATATTTGTATATATATTTAAGCATTTAATGTTATTAATTCTTATGTTAATAAATGATATTGTTTATGTATTACTCACTGATTAATCATGAAATCTCAGAAACAATAACACCTACAAACTTGTAATTTAACGGGTTGGTTCCTTATAGGGTATAGACATTCGCTGAAAAAAGATTGTACGAAACTGGGTAGAAGTTTGTGTTTTATAAATTTCACGCGGTTATAGCCTCATCGTCAGCTAGTCTATTATAAGATCAAATCAAGTTTTTTTTATCTTATATTTACAAAATTTAAGTCTTACCATCGTCGTAATTGTTTAGCGATCTGTTACGGGAAAATAAGGCCATTCCATTATTGGCAAACTATTTAATTTTTTTTAATATAAATTACAGAAGTAAAGTGTCAGCCTATTAACATTCTACTTCTGGGTTAAGGTTCTAAATAATAATAGTCTATAAAAAAAAGCATTTTTGTCACCATGATTTATTCCTACAATAACTATTTTAATAGTCATTTGTAAATAGTTAAAGACATAATGTTAATAATTATTTTGTAATAAAAACGAAACTTTAATGTAAGTTTTATTATAAATATTATTACAGATTTTTTAGGCATAATTATAAATAACTGTTTAAAAGATACTTTAAGTTCACAAATTTAAGTCTAAAGATATTGTACAAATCTAATATTTTGTAGCCATATAAGTCGCGCCATCGTTAAACTATAATGATGACATAAAGGCGGATACACATGCAGTAAATTTTTCTAACGCCCATTTTATGTCGGTTCACATTCCTAAAGCCATTATATTCAAACGGAAGAATTGTTAGATTCAGTTTAAAAATACATCACTTAAATTTATTGAAATAATTTCACGTTTTAAGACTTAGAGATACTGAAGTATTTGAAACAAGCCAAATCAATTAGAGTTATATTTACTTTTATGGAAATATCACTGACTATTGAGTAGATTTAGAATTTTGTTGATTTCTAGGCAGGTTACATCATTTTAATTAAATTTTAATTACATAATCTGTAATAAGAATTACGAAAAACTAAAATTTAATTTGAGTTTTTGCTGACTAATCTACTTTCCGAACCAGAGGTAGCTTTATATTTAATTCTACATTGTAACATGATGATTTCAAAATATTTTTATGAACCTACTTGAATAAATAAATTTAATAATAATTGAATTAAATAATTTTGATTTGGAGCAAGTAATGGAAATAGCAATTTACTTTTTAAGCAGTATATACAATATTATTTGTACTTCCAAACCTAAATATTGTAAAATCAAGTTAAACAGAAACAGTTTCGACAGGACTATTGCGCGAAGGTTAAAATCAATAAATACTAACTTCTGTATGTTATTATATAAACACATGTGTCGTGTGTGCCCTTGCTATATCATTTTATTGCCAGATCATAATCTAAATTTTTGAATTGGACATTGATTTCATGAATTGTGCTTTGTACTCTAACTGACAGTCTGTCTACGTTTAGTGGTGTAGGTGGTGTCATTAGTGTTTGTAGGATTCCGGATTCCTCAGCTAGTACGATTGGTATTTAGACGAACGTCCAAAACATGGTTATTTCTATGGATCGCCATTTTGAGATTATAATCCAGAATCTTCGTAAAGCTTGCGATTTGTCTCTTCACTAGAATCCGCGTCTTCGCTGTTGTAAATACACAAATATTGAATATTTTTTAAACATAATTTGAAAAAAAAGCATACGGATGAATATGTTTCATCCGTATGCTTTTTTATCACTTCATTAGTCGTTTTTTAAAGAGTCGAGAAGAGCTTCTGAATTCAAATATTTTAAAAGTACAGATAAAAACTGTGATATTTATTAAGATTCACTCCCAATAAAAATATCGGTCTAAATAATATATATAAATAAAAGTATTTTATAACATCAAAGTGCTGTCTGAGGCCATAAAAAGGTTAATTCCCAAAAGAAAGGTTAAAAGAAATACGTCGATTCGCACTAACTGCTAAACACGTTACATAAAATGCCTCGAATAAACTGTTATCTAAGTTAGATACCTCAATAATGAGGCTCGGGAACGATTTTTTATTATTTATTTAACAATTTTCACTTCTAGCTCTTTTAGTTATGATTTATACAACAAGTTTTTGAAAATACTTCTTGAACAACCACAGCCTGTAAATTCCCACTGCTGGGCTAAAGGCCACCTCCTCCTTTTTGAGGAGAAGGTTTGGAATATATTCCAGTACGCTGTTCCAATGCGGGTTGGTGGAATACATATGTGGCAGAATTTCTATGAAATTTGTCACATGCAGGTTTCCTCACGATGTTTTCCGTCACCGCTGAGCACAAGATAAATTATAAAGACAAATTAAGCACATGAATCAGCGGTGCTCGCCTGGGTTCAAACCTTAAATCATCGGTTAAGATGCACGCGTTCTAACCACAGGGCCATCTCGACTCTTGAAAAAAAAAAACTTCTTATGTAATAGTATTGTCATTATCATCATCCCATATATGTATGTCTCTATGTATGCTTAGATCTTTAAAATATCACAATTATTTTTTATGCATTTTTAATAGTTTTACGTCGTTTATAGTATTTTGTAATACACTTATAGTATAACTCGTAATCTAGCTATAGACTCAGGTTTTATCCACAATCTGCATTAAATTTTATGCTTAATATTCTACTCGCGTCCAACTTGCGAAAGCAAAAAAGCTAAGTTATTATATTTTTTAGGAATTAATTACACAATAAAGGTAAGTAAGCAAGTAGTATGCCAATTTATGTTACTGGAATTGGAATCTTTTTAACTTTCGTATTGTCATCCTCTTTCTGAAAAAAAACTTGCATTATCAATTGTGATTATAGGAATTAATTACACAATAATTGTAAGTTAGTAAGTAGTATGCCAGTTTATGTTAATGGAATTGGAATTTTTTAACTTTCGTATTGTCATCCTCTTTCTGAAAAAAAAAACTTGCCTTATCAATTGTGATTGATATTTAGATAATATAAAATCATTTCAGCTGTTATATATATAAAAGCTTTTAAACTGTTTATCCATGTAACATATTGATTTTTCCTCAAAACATCCGACCGAGTTTTCGAAAATGCTTTCTTAACGAGCACCCAGAAGCCAACAGAAATACTTGCCAAATAGGTTTACAGGCGTTATAGTTCAATAGATTTCGCTTTGTCGGTTAGAAGTATTTAAACCTATAACATCAAATCACTTTTTCAAATTTATGAGGACTCAATTAGTCAAAATTATAAAGTGACATTAACCAGAGTAACTCGTTTAAGATAATCTAGATTTACTTTACTTCTAGACTCATGTCTCTTACAATGGTGAATGTTTTTTCATAAGTCATTTTTTACTCTAAAGAAGTTTGAATTTTGGGAAGTTAGAATTCTAGAGAAGCAAGTGAGTCGTGAGATTATCATCTAGAATTCGTACGACGCTGGAAAGGAAATATAGACATGTTTCTGCGTACACCTGAGTATGCTTGCTATTTATGCTATTTATGAGTATTCTTAGACATTTTCTGCCTCGCACAACCACTTTGTGCAACCAGCTTTCGCCGTCGGTTTTTCCAAACCGATATGACATGGGAACATTCAAGAAAAGAGCGTACTCCTTCCTCAAAGGCCGGCAACGCACTTGCTAGCCCCCTGGTGCTGCAGATGTCCATCGGCGGTGGTCACTTTCCATAAGGTAAGCCTCCTGCTCGTCTGCCACCTATCACATAAAAAAAAATGCACCTGCTTATTCTCAGTTGCATGTGTCCGATATTACGAAAGAAAATTTTAAGAACTCAACCAATCTAGGCTTTACATTTTAGTTCCGAAATGTGGCGAATAATAATCAATATCTACTCTCGTTTGGAAATGCTTATTTACCATCAAGTTCAGATGATCTGTTAAAAAATCTCAATTTACTAACGCAAATAAAAATATTATTAATTTCTAATTTTATATTGTACAAAACACAAGTAAGAACTTTGATATTCATATCAATTATGAACCTAAGATTGAACAGAGACGTTACATTTATTTAAAATCAGTAAAATAAGTTTATATGTGAGACATTGGCGATAAAATCAAATACTTTATATCATCAAAGAAACTTGCAAATGTATTTTAAACTCTCGAGAGAGTTCTGCAAAAACCTCGACTGATACCGAAGTTGGAAGGGACTTGTCAGTGAAGGTCTCATTCGAATAAAGTTTCTTATTATACTGTTGCTTAAATTATGCTTATACATCTGCTTAGATATAATTTAATTAATTTGTGTCAAACTACATTAAGAGTAAATATAACGGCTTGGCCTTCATAATCTTAGTACTAATTAGTTTTCACCCACGCAGCCTCACACTAGGGGCAGTGTTTGAGGTAGGGCTTGGAGTAGAAACCTATCGATCATAAAAAAAAATCATCAAAATCAAAATAAACTTTATTAAAGTTGGCTTTTACAAGCACTTTAGAATCGTCATTTAACAATTAAGCGAAGCTACCACCGGTTCGGAAAGTTGATTCTACCGAGAAGAACCGGCAAGAAACAAAGTAGTTACGCTTTTTCAACATTTAAAAAATACAAAGCCAAGTTAGTTAGAGACTATTATTTAAATTAATATATCCTGCTTCGAAGTCAACAGGTATTAACTCCATGCTTTTTTATCATCTATAAAATCTTGTATCGAATAATATGCCTTTTTTACCAACGTATTTTTTATAAACCATTTGAATTTACGAAACGGCAAAGTTAAAAAATGTCTGCAGAATTTTATCAAATTCGGTTTAATGGTTCAGCAACGAAAACATTACAGAAAGGAAGAGTAACTTTCGCATTTATAATATTAGTATGGGCGTAAATTTGTGAAGCTAAATTGATTCATTGATTTAGCATCAATTAGTTTAATAGCTTATTAGGTATAGTTATTTCAGAATGTATGTAAACTAATTGCTAACATAACCATACCATATAAGATTATTTATTTAAATTATTTTTTATCAATGACTTTTTAATTAAACAATTTACGCTTACAATCACGAGGCATAGTTACGTGAATAATAATTAATTTATGCTATTTACATTTATCTTTTTTATTCTAAATCCAGAATCACAACACCATGCATTTAAAATAAAATATTTTAAAAATAAACATCAACAATGACATGTCTAACAAATTGCCATCAATTACTTAATTGCAAAATCGATTCTCCTACTGAACTATTAAAACAGAGCGGTATATAGTCGCTCATAAAAGAAAGTGGTCAAACAGTTTCCTATTAACCGTTCGTAACTCTTCGGCCGCTAATTGAGGCGTGTCTGGTCATTTGTTCTGAAGTTTCGGAGGTCAACGCTTGTTAGCTGGAATTCGGAAATCCAAATGCTAACGACAACCAATTTGTGGGTTGAAAAGACCTCGGCAAGTTGTGGTTACTATAACTCGTGAAAGGGTTGATTAGTTATTTTTACATGTGTGTAGTTAAACCCATTTGTTACGTGTCAAAGTTATTCTTTTACACAATGAAACTTTCATGACAATTGTTTTAGGTTTTTTTTTTACCAAGATTTGATATTCGTAGATAATAACGAAATATCGAACTCCACCAAATAAAAATAAAAAACATGGTCAATATCCCATATTAAATAACTGTTTAATGATTAGCCTGATTAATGAAATGCGTAACTTTCTTTCTGTACTTTTATTCCACTAACTAGTTTCCCTATATAGAATACATAAAAGATAAAATATTTTACAGTACATTATATAGATTGAATAAACAGATTTAAAATTTTACCGGAGGTAGGCAATTTCGGATATAATTTCATATTTCACCTGCAATTTCACAGCGGCGCGTCACGATGACGTGCGCGGTAACTCAATATGGCGGCAAGCGAAGCGTCATGGCCGCGGGCGCGTCATAACCTCAAAATCGCATTAGCGTGTATAGATTACCGGAAAATTAAACCTTCGCTGTGGCTATGGGTGCCTGGTACATGTCTGTCTTGAGTATACACTAAGATATTAATTTACCTTCATTTATTTTAACAATTAAAATTTGTGGCGTTGTTTTTAGGCTTAAAATAACAATATTCACTATAATATTTTCGATTTAGGTGCCAGGCTCTGGATTAATTTGTTTTTTTCCGTCATGTAATATCTGTAGTAGTAGTAGTATTTAAAAAGTGTTATAACACTACTAAGGATATAATCAGGCGCATCAAAAACGATATAACGCCGTATCTATCCTACCTAACGTCTATTCCATATTATTATGAGAGTGCCAGAATATAGACAGCAAAAGTTTATGCGCTTGCATTTTTGCACAACGGCCGGGCTATCAAACTGACTACACTGAGATAAATTCAATCAAAAATGAAATAACAAAGAACATTGTATTTATTCATCATCAGTATATTTTCATTCGACTTTGCATTGGCTGCAAATTTAAATCTATGTTCAAATTATACATATAATTTTTTTACATAAATATTAATATAATTAATCAGAAGCCATTCCGTTTAATATAAGATAATAAAAACAGTAGTATGTTAGTAGTTCAATTTATTTAAAACATATTTTTGATAATTAGATGCTTTTATTTATATTGGCTATGTATATATCAGGCCATGAATACATAATTATACATTCAATATAAATTACCCAAATAAATTTTAACGATGTAGGTAGCTATTTCTTCAAAATGCACCCTAGATGTTATACGTCTGGCAAAAATTTAAAGTGTCCATAAATTTAACGAAATCGCAAGAGAACGTATTCGCTTAGACACAGAGTTTAAGAGTTATGGATATTGAATACCGTAAAACGTTTGTTTGACCCTCACTTAAATATTTTATGGTGTAATTTATTTAATAATAAAATGCACTTGCAATTTTTACTACAATTGAACTCATTACTGTGAATTAAAGAAAGAAAGAACACTTTTATTTGGGACCCTACAAAAATTATAAAAATTTGTATAAGTTACTTCAAAATTAGAAAAAAAAAAGTTAACCAAAGAAAAAAAATAACTTAAATTACTATTAATATTTACACAAACAAAACATTAAAAAAAATTAACAATAAAAAATGAATTGATACAAAAAAGGGTTATAAGAAACAAAAAAAAGTACTATATTACAATAAACACATATGACGTGTCCCAAATTGCTGAATGGTACACCTAGTACCATTCAGCAATTAACAGGCGTGGACACCTAATGCTGGTTTTCAATGACCAAGTTGTACTTAAATTAATATAAATATATATAGAATAGACATTTATATATAATATATTCATTAAACAAATCTGTACACATTAAATAAATAAAAGAAATTGTAATATTTAAAGTTTTCAAATTATTAAACTTTTTAGAACATTTCTTATATCTTAAAAGGGTCCTATTTTATGTATCCGTTCAGAACTAACCAAAATTACTGAGCATGACAAGAAAATTATTTAAACTTGTCCACTCAAAAGTTTTAATTAGCGGTTCTCGAAAACATCCAAGAAGATTATGAAAACATGCAAAATGTTTCTTTAAATTTTTGGACGAAATCAGATAACGACAGTTAGGTACAGGCATAAGATGATAAATATAATTTACTTGAACGCTAAGTTGTTTTTTAAAGGCTCTTATATTTAATAGATTAAAGTTTAAATGGGTTTTACTTTTCTTGTTGTTTTACTAGTATCTATATAGCAGTTTTATCGACCAATATTTGTATTTAAGAAAATTGGTTCTATGTGGGCTTGAGTTGAAATAAAAGATTTTTATTATTAATTTTATCATAACAGAGCTTTAGGTAGAAAAGGTTCCATCTCTATTTCCAATTGATTTAGTAGAATTGTCAATTGCCATTTATATGCATTCTCAAGACTACTAGAAAAGCATATATTTTAACTTCACAACATTGCCGTGACAAAGATGATTGGTATATGAGGAATACATGAACTAACAACTTCAATGAAGATGATCGCATAAATTACACTTAAAAATCATTCAAGTACTGGGAAATTATTGCCAGCTCATTAAATGAGCTGATGCGATGCTCATCGACTCCATTGACAAGACAATACAACTGAACAATGATAAGTATATGAACGCGAGTATTGTATTGGTTACGTCACCTAAATAATTTACCAGGTCGTTATAATTTGCCCATTGTAGGTAGGTATCATGCGTGTCACTCAGAATTCAACACACTAAATGGTTGACTTTATGTTTGTGATTGATTTCTTTTGAAAGAGCCGAGATGGCCCTGTTGTTAGAACGCGTGCATCTTTGATTGTCGGTTCGAACCCTGGCAAGCACTGCTGAATATTCATGTCCTTAATTAGTGTTTATAATTAATCTTGTGTTAGGTGGTAAAAGAAAACATCGTGAAGAAACCTGCATGTGTCTAATTTCATAGAAATTCTGCCACATTTGTATTCCCCCAATCCGATTGGAACAGCGTGGTGAAATATGTTCCAAGCCTTCTCCTCAAAGGCCTTAGCCCAGTAGTGGGAAATTAACATGTTTTTATTTATTTTTAGTTAGTGGAGCTCGATATTTTGGCATTATCTACGAATGTCTTGTTTACATCTCGTGATATCTCGTGAATAACCAAATTAATTTAACATCTGATTTCTTTGATTTTCTATAAAGTGTTTTAAGCAAATATCTTGTGTTACGAGAGTAACCTTAGCCTTCAATACGGTGTTATGACATTTGATTCAATATCATAATTTATATCACATTATTATTGCATGTTATAAATATAGCAAGGACTGTTGAATTTACTTTATTATATATAATAATAATATGGTAATTAATTGATCAATAATAATTTGTAAAACTATAATTAATATTATTTTATATGGCAAAGCATTTAATACTGGCATGTAATACTATTTCTTATTTTAAATATGATTGAGCTGAAATTACACTTGTGTACACCGTACGTAAAAATGAATATTCACTTTACCTTTCATCAAAGTTCATATGCATAAAATTAAAAATAGAAGATCAAACCAAGCGTTCCTTAAAAAGTTGGCATAAAAGAGTCGACGGGTCAGAAATTCGTTTTCGCCACGTCAGCGGATTTCGTCAACGGTAATCCAATATGATCTGCAAAACGGCAGCATACGGACTTGGTGAGTGGTCCATGTGGATAATAAATAACCCTCGTATTTCGGTCCAGTATTTTTATAGATATTCGTTGTGAAGTATTCATAGATTCATATTTAAATGGCATTTATTCGAAAGTTTTAGAAGAAAAAATGTATTGGTTAAAATTGTTTAAACGCATACCAAACATTTATATTGTTTTGTATTAATGATTTAATTGACTTTTTTTTTTATTTTAGCATTAAAAAAATCCTGTTAAAAAAATGAACATCATATTTTTTCTTTTTTTTATTAATCGTGTACATTTGCTTAACATTACTAATGTAACCATTTCATCGCCATAAGTAAAAAAAAAATCTTTACCTTTTATGGGAACATAAATTATTTATAGTAGTAAATATACAAAAACATAATTATTAAAGTAATAGGTTTGGCATTTTGGAACTGATTTACAAAATAGACAGAAAAGGGAGAAATAAAACACCTGAATTTAACTTCAGCAGTGTATAAAAACATTTGAAGTATATTATGTTAAATAAATTTCATAATAACTCTTTAATCTTTTATATGTATATATACCTATATATATTGATAGAGTCAGCTAAAATCCAATATGAATTAATATTTATTGTGATTATAAATTAAAAATATATCATAAAGTTATTTGTTAAATTGTACCAAGGAAAGAAAGGGACTATAAAATTCGCCGTGTTCTGCAAGATGACGTCATGACATACACGAAGTGTTTTATTAAAATGTTAACTTATTACAAAACGGAGGAAGAACTTGAGGTATAGTTTGCATTCCAACGGGAAAGATAACTCTACCAAATTATGTGGAATGTTATTTAGAAGACTGACTATAATAATGAGATAAGTTTTGTTGCTTTTGAAAGAAAAATGGTAATATTTTTATGTCAATATGCATAAATTCAAAATAGTGATTTAGTGTTGCTTGATATAAGAAATAATTTAACTATAGAAATGCTTTTCTTCTAAAATCGATTTAAAATAATAATCGTCTAATTTCTTAACAATAGATCAATAATAAAATCTACTACTTCCTAGAATTGACAAATTTACTTATGGCATTAGAAAAACACAATTCTTATTAAACATGCATGAGCTTGGCCTGATAGATTTTTTCTTGTCTAAAGCCTATCTTTTTTTCACAGATAAAGCTATGGGCATAAATTAAAACCCAATGTCAATATAAATGGATTCTTAGCTTATTCGATGAATCCTTCGTCAACAAACTTATACGTTATTAATTATTTTGATATAAACCTTAAGAGAGCTGAGATGGTCCAGTGGTTGGTTAGAACGCGTGTATCTTAACTGATGATGTTGAACTAAAACCCAGGCAAGCAGCATTTTCATGAGCTTTATTTGTGTTTATAATTCATCTCGTGCTCAGTAAAGGAAAACATTGTAAGGAACTATGTGTGTGTCTATTTGCAACGAAATTCTCCCACATATAAATACACCAACTCTTCTTCAAAAGGAGACGAGGCCTTAACCCAGCAATGGAAAATTTACAAGTTGTTAATGGAGAATGTGAACATTAACAAATATTGTGTAAATACACTTACTATGAAGTCAATTTCAGTAATTGATCGTAGGATAGCTTACCTTATGACTTGACCAATAACAACAAGAAAATATATGAAGAAACCGAAGCAACTTACCTCGATTATTAAATATTCTATCAATCAATCGAAATATTATTTATTCAAGCAGGCACTTTATACTTTTGAGTCATCATTTTAATTTTACACATTACATTTTAATTTTATACTTTTGAGTCATCATTTTAAATACCGTCGATTTGGAATATAGGTTTATCCCAAACGAATCGAAAAGAAACTCAATAGTTTTTATTTTTCATCGATGATTATATATATATATGGATATATATTTATTTTTAGTACTACCAGCATATTTTAAGATATTTACATATTTATCACGTGGAATAGAGATAATTACCTTGTGTACAACCGAGTTAGTACCAATAATTACGGTTATCTCGGCTTGAAAGTTGAGAAAAACTGACATCTTATGGTGACTATTGTCATATAAAATTCATTAAATTTAGAAACGATAATTTCTTATGAGAGAATGCACCACTTCGTTACGTAACGCGTTACGTTGCCAGTGTGCCTGGCTTCCATTACTCTAACGCATACGGCAAATACAGCAGTCCTCTCCTCTCTCACTATGAATTTATATGTTTTTGTGATATTGGGAGACGAGCAGGCAAAATGGCCATCTGATGGCAGATAACTGGCACTGTAATAAATATTAATTCATCCTTACATCGCTAACGCGCCAACGATTACTAACACTCCCTCTTGTGCCTGAGTTACATTGCTACACTCGCTCTTCAAACCACAACAGTGGTAGTGGTTATCCACGCTGGTTTGCGCCAAGTCCACCAAGAAACCTGCAAGATTTAGATTGAATAATTTACTACGAACTTCGTTTGTGTGCTTCTTTTTCCATCCAACATAGTTTAATCAATACTCTAGGCAAGATATTTTTAAATTCAGCTTCTGATATTTTTGATAATTCTGTTGAAAGGAAAATAACGATTGTAAAATCTACCTATGCAACAAAGATACGTTCAGAAGTATACATTATATAATAAAGGGGAACCGATTTTGATGATTTTATATGTTAGAAAGAAGATACTCCAGGAATGGTACCTTGATGAGGATATCAGAGTCTGATGATGCGATTCTGGAGAAATCGAGGGGAACCCTCAAATTTTATAGGCACATGTACCGTATTTTACATATTTTCTGTAGTTATTTTGGCATTTACTTCTGGAAATCATAGGTAATATTATACTGCTGAGCTGATGATGGAAGCTGTAAGTCCTCAATTACTAGGAGTTAGGAAATAGTTCTTTGAACATGAATACATGGATTTATACTCCTCTTCGTAGCTTTTATGGAGAGAAGTACAGGTTCACTAAACATTTCTTTTGTTATGTTATTGTTTGATATATTGAACCTATTTCAATAAAACTTATATGGGACCACTTCTGGAGCATGATATATGGGCTTTTTGAAACAATCAACAAATAACCATTTGTTACATAAGGACTTTTAATTTCTATTTTGAGAAAATAACACTAAAAAGAGAAAAATAAAATATTTTTTTAAAAAAATAACACCGACTTCAAAGTGATCACTAAAAAAGTAATAAAATATTTTGATTTAAACACGTATTATTGAAATCGGCCGATTATTTTTTTAAAAAAATCTTTTTAAAATAATTAAAACAAACATGAATATATCTGAATGTTTTATAGAAAGTAAACATTTTCAAATCTAAACTAAAACATAAACCATACATCGAATAAATTGTATAAACAATTTCAAAACATTTTGAGTTGGATTGATTGTTGTAACTCATTCAAAATAATTGGTCATCCATTATTGGTACAAACGTGTGTTTATTGAACATCGCGATTTTTGTACAGATATTTTACACGTAGGTTGGCTAACTGTTTTATTTTTTTCAGGACAGACTTGTAGTCATTTTTTTTAATCGTCAACGTAATACGAGAAGTGTCATAAGTTTAACATTTGATTATTTTAAAATTATATATTTACATAGAGTGAAAGCGTCGACAAAATACTGGCCAACACTTGACCAATATTGGGCAGTTGGCAATTACTTCTTCATTTTTTTTCCTTTTTCATAAATAGAAAAAAGAGTATATAGCATTTATTAAATTAAAATTTGGTTGTTGGTACGTCAACAGCTTTATAGCTTCTAGTTGTAAATAATATATATAAAATAATTTAATAATAACATATAACATAATCTCACAGATATCTCCCTCGTAGCTATAATACCAATTATAAACACGAAAATGTATCCGTTATAATGACTCATGGTAAACTCACATGAACGCCATTCTATATAAAACATTGACGAATTTATCGCCGCTTTACATGGAGTTTAATTAAAACGCCCATCCAGAAAATTATCCACGCCATAACTAAATTGTAAAGCTTAAAGGAACTATGGGCTTAATTGTTTGGTAAATAAAAATGTTGTATCGTTTTTTCTTTTATATTTATTCAAATTCTATACATCCAAAATTGATAATTTCGGCTCTGAAATTATATTAAGGATAAAATGACCTCTTGCCATAACTATGGCAGTTAAAAAAACGGAAATTGAATACCAATATATTACGAATTAAATAAAAATTTCAATTTTCCATACGTTTCCATTTTTTCACTTGTCTAAACCTATAAAGGTTGAATTTTTCTTCGACGCTCTGATCTCCAAACTAAGACTCGAAACGACAAAGTTATAGTAATGAGATATTTTTTTATTTATTTCTCCACAATAATTCGGCATAGTCGAAATTAAATTAAGAGATATCTTAATTGCCATTTTGTCATAAGCCATATAGTAACCCCATAGATCTTAAAATGCTCGAAATACTCCACTTATTATTATTTGAAAGTTAATACAAAATAATTTTGTGAGCACATTATACACGTTGTCATAAACGTATTCAGGCAAGGAATAAAAATGTTGAAAACATCGCGACTAAACGTACTAACGTATTGTACAAAAAAATATTTTCATAATTTCACATTTTCAAGGGAAACAGACCACTGTTTTCAGCCGTTAAAATGTTATCAGACAGTCAGGCGTTGTATATGACGCTATTTAACTCAAATGCCGTATGCATTATTTTCAAAAGTTTACAGTTTTGTCTTTATTAATATTATAAATGTAAAAGTACCTCCGCCTGTCTGTCTGTCACTCTTTCACGACCAAAAAGTCCGCCTGCGTAGGTACCACCCACTCATCAGATATACAACCGCTAAACAGCAGTACGCAGTTTTGTTGTGTTCCGGTTTGAAGGGTGAGTGAGCCAGTGTAACTACAGGCACAAGGGACATAGCATCTTAGTTCCCAAGGTTGGTGGCGCATTGACGATGTGAGGAATAGTTACTATTTCTTCCAGCGTCATTGTCTATGGGTGATGGTGACCACTTACCATCAGGTGGCCTTATGCTCGTCCACCAACCTATTCCATACAATAAAAATAAAGTAAATAACTACAAGAAAGAAGAGAGGCTACGTTTTTGCCTAACACACGACAGCCTAAAACATGAGCGTAGCCGCCGGCGACTACTAGTTATAATTATTTTGGTGTATAAAGAGGTGTGCCTCGCGAATTAGAAGTACTTAAAATAAACTTTAAAAGGAGAACAAAACTTAAAGATTTTTTTAAAGTAAGTTTTGATTAAATTGATATCTTATATTTAGAGCTATCAAAAGTCTGACGTAGCGAAATATAGATATTTATCAGCCGATAAATAAAGTTCGATGTGCATAGTCATTTACCAGTAGTAACTACTGAGTTTCTTGCCGGTTATTCTCGGTAGAATCTACTTTCCGAACCGGTGGTAGCTTTACTTACTTGTTAATTGACGATTCAAAAGTGCTTGTAAAAGCCTACTTGAATACAGTTTATTTTGATTTTGATTTTTTCATTTACTTAACTAAGTAATTGTTTTATTGTATAACATACAGCTGACTTAAAAGTATAGTCTTCAAATTTATGAGATTCGCAGAACAACTAACATGTTTACTAGTGAAGATATTTACAATCTTTATTAATATTATAAATGCGAAACTATCTCTGTCTGTCTATCTAATTGTTTCGCTTTCGCCAAAATTACTGGACCGATTTAAATTAAATTTGGTAAACAAATAGTCTGAGAAATTACTTAGGCTTCTTTTTAATTGGAAAAAATTGTTGTAAGTAAGTAAGTACATAAGTACATGGTACATACATATGTGTCTATTTTTATAATCATTGTCAGAAAGTAATGAGTTATTCTGTTTCCCTGATTGATTGTGTACATATCTCGTTTAAAATAAAATCACAAAAGTAATATCAAAACTAGTCTGTCGTTTAATCGATTTACACTTCGGGTCCTAACAATATTAAATCCTGATTAAATTTGTAACTTTAGTCAAGTAGTCACCTTATTACTCAGCAATGACACTTCTTAGCTTCTGAGGAAAACTTGTTCTCAAACTTGTTCTAATATTTGATACAAACTGGGACAAAATTCTTGATCGTCAAAGTTCCAAAATTTATGCAGCAAGCTGTTAGGAAACAGCTCTGTGAAATATATAAGGAATGTACAAGAATGATTGGAAACAAATTCCAATTTCAAATTGAAATTAATATCAAAATACCCTCGAATTAATATTGGTTAATTTTTCTTACCTAAGAGATACAGTTAAAATGCATTCGATAAATTATGTAGGTGCTATATAGATGCTTAAAAGCCAACCAACAATATACGTTCTGTTATTGTTAAACCAACAATCTAAAAATGATTAAACTAATTGATTCCCTTGATACTTCGCGCGTTCCAAAGTGCCTAAGCGGCCTAGTGAACTCAACCACAAATGATCAGCCATCGGTTGATTTGTTGGTCAATAAGGGCAAATGAGTACTAAATAGCAAGTTAATGCCTAATGAAATGCCAAAAACGAATAAAGAATGCAACATGTTTTATTCCATTTCAGATAAATTACTTAATCTTGTAATTGTTAGTCAAACAACAACAACAACAACAACAGCTTGTAAATTCCCACTGCTGGGCTAAAGGCCTCCTCTCCCTTTGAGGAGAAGGTTTGGAACATATTCCACCACAATGTTCCAATGCGGGTTGGTGGAATACACATGTGGCAGAATTTCTATGAAATTTGTCACATGCAGGTTTCCTCACGATGTTTTCCTTCACCGCTGATCACGAGATGAATTATAAAGACAAATTAAGCACATGAATCAGCGGTGCTTGCCTGGGTTTGAACCCGCAATCATCGGTTAAGATGCACGCGTTCTAACCACTGGGCCATCTCGGCTCTATACTGGGCCATCTCGACTCTATGGACATCTCGATTCTATAGTCAAACAATAAAGCAATATTAGCAGTAATCCGATTAATGAAGACCGTTCCAATATTTACCATTTATAAAAAAAGTTACCAATCTGAGTCTGAATTTCGACCGAAAATTGCGGGTTAAAATTTTAACCTCGAGCAAATGAAAACTAAATGGAGTATGCTCGACGGTGAAAGGAAACATCGTGACGAAAAATCAATTTCTCGGATGAAAATCTCCCTCATTCGTATCCCTATATCGAACCAGAGTGCTAAATCTCAAAACCATCTAAAACAGAATCCTTAGTTTAGCTCTAGACATTGATAGACTGTTAAACTAAAACTGGTTAGTAAGATTGTAGATAGTACGTGAAAGGGTCTAAAAAGTATTCCTTGTATATAATATTTATAAAAATATATACGAGCATTTTATTCGTTTTCTCATTGGTTTGTACACACAGTAATGTAACAACAACTTTGACGTCACTTTTTACGAGAAATAATAGCTTATTTTTAAGCGATTTTAAATAATACAGCATTTATCCTTATCCCATTAAATGCGTTAAATACAATGTAATTGTAATGAAGATTTTCGAATAGATTACAGATTTAATACGCAGAACATAGCGGATTGAAAAACTGTAAACGTTGTAAGACATTCTGTAGTATATTTTGTATCAGCATTGCATCCGTGCGGAGCCGGGGCGTTTCGCTAGTTTACGTATGTACCTTGTGGTGCGGTGTGACAAATCTGTGGAAGTGTGTTAATGATGACATTTTATGTCATATATCGATAATAGTATTTATAGTCCGACATAAATTAGTTTCATAGTTGTATGTGCAGAAAACTTATTTACCTAGCAACAGTTTTAGCACTCTTTGTAATTAGCCACATGTCGCTTCGCTGAGCATACAATATACCTAAAGTAGCTAATCCGGGCGCTTCACTGGGCGTAAAATATAGCTTAAGTACGTAAGATGAACAAAACGTGTTTGACGCGTTTTTTTGTAAAAGGGGCTTAAACAGCTAATCTACTAGCTCCGAAGCTAGAGTTATCTAATTTTAAATCAAACCATATGTG
Organism: Vanessa cardui; assembly: GCF_905220365.1. Classification (NCBI taxonomy): domain Eukaryota; kingdom Metazoa; phylum Arthropoda; class Insecta; order Lepidoptera; family Nymphalidae; genus Vanessa; species Vanessa cardui. The sequence goes on along the minus strand of NC_061125.1, from coordinate 10,276,250 downwards.
TTTTAAAATAGGTATGTATAACACCTCATTAATTAATTACCTCGATGATGAATTTTCGTAAATCCTTTTTTTTAATAACATGTCGTTTCTCTATAAACAAAGCGTAAATGACGAGTCCCAATTTGCAATAAACGAGTTTCAACCTAGAAGTATTAGTCATATAATTACTTATATCTTAATCTCGAAATTTCAAATCCAAAAGTATCAAATTTCAAACTAAATACAAGCTGACATACTTTCTTTTGGGATTTACGTAATATGGCTCTTATGGAAATTGCAGTCACAAGTATAAAAAAGCTGTTTTTTTAAAACCTTTCCGAAAAAGTATTTCAGGGTAAAAATATTAAACATTTTCGAGTATTTTCTCTTCTAGAATATTTTTTAAATTCAAAATATACGTATCTCACTGTAAACCGATAAGTTCCATTGGAAACTATTTTCGAAACTGTACTACGAAGTCACGTAGATAGATCGAAACGCCAGTAACCTCAAGAACTTTCGTCCCGGCAATAAATCCAGCCGTCTCCCGGGAGCCCTGGACCTTATCCTAAACCTAACCGAGCATCTGGACAATGGTTATTGCTTTCTACTTACATACTTTTGTTTACTTGTTTATTTTTATAGTTAACAATGAAATGTGATGTGCTCTCTTAAAGCGCCGACGATAAATTGATTTTATAATCGTAATGCAATACATTTAACACTTAGTCTTTAATAAATGAAACATCACTTCTTACATTAGCTTTGATTTTTAAATTCTGTCTATTTTTGCAAGACATTAAACAGTTATACTTAGGAAATTAATTCTAGTGTTTTTTATGTGCCTTGTTATCAAGGCATTGTTGCTTATGAAAACAATTTTACTAGTAGTATTTTAATGTCATCATTTAGATCAGTTGAGGTTTTTGCGTGGTCGACACATAGAAGGCGTAATCAAGAAATATTTCATTAACGCATGCAATACCCATAAGTGGACATAGGTACTATTCTATTATACCTAAACATGACAAAATAATCCATTGTAATCAAGTGCCACAATTACGTCGTATCCCTTAGTAACGATAAAATATAGAACACTTACTAAATAACACTGTTTAACAGTCTTAATCTGATTGTACAATATATTTAATAATTATAAGGGCGTTTCAAAATTGTCATTTTTTATATAATATATATCACATATAAAGGTACAGATGTTGTATGTACACGATGCTGTGTCTTTTTCTTTCGATATTTTGTTTCTAAAGAAATCTGTATATATATTAATTAAATCTATTGCATATTTATGATATCTTCGGTACATACTCCCTACTAATATCATAAATGTGAGAGTAAATCTGTTATCTCTGCACGCTAACACCGCAGAAACGATTTAGATAAAATATGGAATGGAGATCGTTTGACCAGGTAAGATAGGAAATTATCCTTTAAGGGGTGGAGCTTGTATGGGGAATCAATTTCTTAAATAAGGTATATAAAACACATTAAACTTTTCGCATACTTATATTTTTTGTCGTTTTGACCAATCAAACCAAAGGTTGATCAGAGAAAAAAATTTAATTGACATTTGTATCTTCTTTCTAGATATTAATTTTAAGTAAATACATTCCTAATCATACTAATAATAACATCAATGTAAAATACTCTGCATATCTAGACTTTCACGACTTGGTTGCTGAACTGATTTTGATAAAATTTCGTTCCGAGTATAGTTAAGCCCGAAGAAAATATGGAGGATACTCTTTTAAATCGTTCATGGTTTGTTTGCTTTACATTCTTGTAAATTTGTTCGCCGGTCTATGAATAACAGGGGGTGAAGCTAGTAAACACAAGTACCACGAAATAATACTACAAGTAATACTAAACTTCTGAATATAATGTGTTTATACGTAATATATCCGCTTCTCTCCTTATTTCTGGTATACCCTTAGTATATCCTGAATGCTTCCCTCATATATCATATCCCGCATATGTACACAGTTTATGTATTAGACAATATTATTTATAAGCAATTTGTTTACGCCTTTTACTATAGTATATAATTCAACCTTATAAAGTTTTACCAAACAATTGCTCTATCAAAAGGCAAATGTTTTTATGTTATTTCGCTTTTGTGGGCAAAACACTTTCGTTCTGCGACAAAATAAAGTTCCATTTCACCAAACAAACGAATATTTTAAGCAGAAATCTCATTCGAGTAACTTTGATGAAAAAATTCCCTAAAAAAGATTCGATTCTGTTTCAATTTATATTTGAACAACTTATTTATAACACGTTTTTATTAACTTGACCTATATGTCACAATGAATATAATGAAATCTTACAATTTCAATTTCATTCCTTCCACACGAAATTGAAATGGATGATGTATAGCCATCTCTCTTTTTTCTATTAGTATGGATATATAGTAATAATATTTAAGTGACGTGTACAATGTATTTTAACTAAACAAATTATATATAGTATTGAATAGATTTACATGTTAATTAAGATAGTGGCATGATTCAGATAAACAAGTTGTAATGTTTTTATTGTAAATAGATGTTGATAGTGTGAAACAGCCTATTCCAATCGAATGTGTAGTGATAAACAAACTTTGAATTTACATATAGCTCTCCTGTAATATGTACAGCAAAAATGTTTTAATGAACTATGCGTTTATATGACAGCTACTCCACTTTAATAAAATATTATATAGACGACAACTTATTTTATTTTAGAAATTTATAATTTGTAAACCGAGATGGCCAAGTGAATCGAGATGTCCCAGTGATTAAAAAGCTTACATTCTCACCGATGATTTCAGGTTAAAACCCAGGCTAGCACCACTGAATTTTCATATACTTAATTTTTGTTTATAATAATTCATATCTAGCCCGTCGATGAAGGAAAACATCGTGAGAAAACCTGCATGTTAATTTCAACGAAATTCTGCCACATATGAATCCACTAATCCCCATTGGAACACCTTCGTGGAATACGCTCCGAACCTGCTCCTATAAGAGAGACGAGGCCTTAGCCCAGCAGTGGGAAATTTACAGGCTGTTTCTGTACTGAACTTTGTAAATTCAGTATGATTGTATGATAAATAATAATATCGTAAATGTATTAGAACCAACTTATCAATTAATTATCAGTTTCTTCAAAGTTAGAACTTAGTAAGAAACTTATCTCGTTTCAAAGGATTCGAATAAGTAACATTTAGCCTTGGCTATAAGGCTAAGTTGAGACAAAGTGCTAAGTTAGCGGGTCCGGCGGTTGTAAATCGATTTGGTGCGAGTTTTGATTTTATTAGGGCCTAGGGAATACGGTATGCTTAACTTTAGTATAAGTCCTTTAAATTTTTTAAACGAAAATAGCTCTTATTACGTGACAATTAAGAATGAGTTTTGAATGTGCCAATAAAATATAGCTGTTATTTTTTTGTATTGTGATAAGATTTGAGTTATGTTTTCATGATTTCATGATTTTTATACATCCTGTCCGGTATGATAATATATAATACAAATATATTACCTATATTCTACACGATAGCTTAATTTTTTCATTTTTGTTACATCATATATACTAAGACTAATTTGATTAAATCAGTATCGACTACAAACATAGTTAAGAGAAATATGGATAAATAATAAGATGAATTATAATTTTTGTGCAGTAAAAAAGTGGTGATTATATAATACATAATTATTTACATTTCTCTAACGAAACATGCCGGATCCGAACTGGTGCAATTAAAAAAAATTAAAAGTTTAAAATGGTATGACATTAGGAACATAATATTCCAAATTTAATCTTCTACATACAAACAAACAAATTATAACTCTATATATAATAGGAATAGATTTAAACAAGTTACTGTAATATATTACCTTGCAGATGAAAAGTAAGGAATCCTAAAGACATACCTATATATTCATATTTTTCAGAGACTTCAAGTTTCGGCTCCAGCTAAAGTTACAAAGACATATTTCGTCTGTCAGCTTATATGGCCCAGTGGTTAGAACGCGTGCATCTTAACCGATGATTTAGGGTTCAAATCTAGGCAAGCACTACTATATATATGTATTAATTTGTGTTTATAATAAGAAACCTGCATGTCTAATTTCATTATGTTCCAAACCATCTCCTTAATGGGATAGGAGGCCTTAGCCCAGCAGAGGAAAATATACAGGCTGTTACTTTACTTTTATTTACTTATTTCGTCTGTGGTAGATTTAACTACTCGTATAATAACTAATCTCATCATTTGAAAATGAACTTAGGTGTAAGTAAAGTATCACATTGACATGACTTAAAGATATTTTATATTTGATAAACTCCCCTCCCCTCGAACGTGTAAGTTACTTAATGGCGGACCTGGGTAGATGGGTATCACTTCAGATATTCTACCTCCAAAGAGCAAATCTTCTTGTGTTCCAGTTAGAAAGTCAAGTGAGTCAGCGAAACTGCGAAACACAAGGGTCAGAATATCCTGAGAATGGCCCAGTGTAAGGGATGGTTAGTATTTCTTGCAGTGTCAATATTCAGTAACAAATTACCATCATAGAATGAAAGCAAAGCTTTTGTATATGTTTCTTTTATGATAAAATTTTAAATGTAATGCGAAAATTTAAGGCATCGCTAATTTTAAGAAACTAAGTCGCGTATGACTTGCCAGTAGAGTTATGTTAACCGAAGCGTGCAGTAAGATGTATTAGAATAAGGTAGACTGGCTGCCTTAATCTTAAACCGGGCTTTCCACGGCCTGCGATTACACGGACCTTTGAAGTTACCGACTATTGGTGGATCTGAAGGGCACTTACAGGAGTCTGCAGCAGCACGGGCGGTACGCTTCCCTTTGCGTATTGGCATTACCTGACGCGGAAATCAGAGGCCGTGGAAAGCCATATTAAAATATCTTTCCATCGTATATAAAACATATCAATAACTACAAAATTAGTTGCGTTGTAAAATGTAAGCACTCGATTTTATTTAGTTTCGTTTTGTTTGAATTTACATTTTGTTACGTATTGTTTTTGAGCTGCAAAAATTGATAATAGCTTTTAAATCAGACGAAGTTGCCGACAGCAAATAAGTACCGAGTTTACTGGCGGTTTTTCTAGGTAAAATCTACATTCCAAATCGCTGATCGCATCACGATTGAATATTATTATGTAAAATGACGTTTTCAAAGTTTTAAAAGCTTGCTTGATAGATTTGACTTCAAACTAGTAAAGTTCTCTTAAAAGAGGACATATTTGCAAAATATTCGCCCTTACAAACAAGCCAACACTACGAGGCATACAACCTTTAATAATACATACATTCAGTTCCCAGTCTTCGGTTGAATTTGATGAAATTTGGTTTGATGAAAATTTAAACTCCAAGATATAGGGTACTTTTTTGCCTAATACAAGACCGAAGCCGAGGGCTAAAATTAGTGATACATGCATTCGGTTCCAGTCTTCGGTTTCCCGACCGCAATTCACAATAAATTTGAATTGTGGTCGATATATTTTCTATTTTACATAAACACTTAAACCGAATAACGATTAAACGGTAACATCTGTTTAGTGGCTATTTATTCACTATGAAATAAAGCTAGGACTGAATTATAAACCGCTTTGCGACCGACCGGAAACCATAATGCTTTTTCTATTTTTTCCCCATTAAATATGTAAATTGAATATTGAGATAAGCATTACTTTATTACTTAAATAAGGACACTTTCTCCTGTCCTTTTAAATCAAACACAGCTTAGTGAATAAAAGTTATGAAAAATAAATAAAAAATATGAGGTATAATATTATATTTTTATTACAGGATTTTTCGCTTTAGTTTGACGAAGAAATAATATTCTATTAGTAAATTCATTGTGAAATAATAAGTAACCCAAGCTAGTTTTTTGTATGTGGACTCTAATAATAACCTGTAATTTTCCCACTGCTGGGCTAAGGCATCCTCTCCCTTTGAGGAGAAGGTTTGGAGCATATTCCACCACGCTGTTCAAATGCGTTTTGGATACACGTCATGTGGCAGAAATTCGTTGAAATACACATGTAGGTTTCCTCATGATGTTTTCCTTCACCGCTGAGCTTGAGATGATTAAGCACATGAAAATTCCGTTGTTCTTGCGTAGTTTTGGACTTGAAATCATCCGTTAGATGCACGCGTTCTAACTACTTGAGTGTGGTCTCGATAACTACGATTGTCTTATCTGTTGACCATTTCGTTTCCGCTTACGAAGCTGATGCTTGCGTAAGATTTGCTTCGGTATTCGAATTCACCATTAGCAATACATGATTGCACCATTGAAATCGTCTCCCTTAAGATAAACCTTAATACTGCCAAATTGCCCCTTTCTCAGCTCGTACTATATAGCAATTATTATATTTAAAAAATCGAGGAGACTAATATGGGAACATAACTAAGACAAATCTCATCTTAATACAAAAAGTTTGATTTTTTACACCAACATAAAAAAGTGTTCTTGATTCGTATGTATATTCATTTTCAGTACTCTTCTTTTAAACACTTAGGCAATATTTTATGGTAAGAAAGCATTGTTTTTTTTTTTTTGTTAAAAATATGTGTAAATATAAATTTGTACGTAAGTTTTGTACATTTATTAATAATGAGACTTCATTTGAATTAATTGAATGAAGTCTCTTCATTTAAATTTATTCAATGAAGTCTCGTTATACAAACCAATACGCCGGAAGAACATGAGAAATAAAAAATCAACACAGTTAAATGTGGTTTCCACCGACCGTTTCCTGTTTAAAGCGGTTTATAATTCAGGTCGGCCGTCCACTATTTACTGTTAAATAAATTAACGAGGGAAAACAGGTGTTACCGTTTAGCCGGTACTCGGTCAAAATGTTTCTAACAATTTGATATTAAAATTTTATCAATCAATTTTACGAGTAACAAAATAAAAGCTGGATTTTATAGATACATTTTAAGCGATATTTATTAAAATATCACGATGAACTTCCATCCAAGCCAATTATTAACCCTTAATATTTCTGCGCTAGAGTTTACATTGGTAAAATTATCGATAGATGGTTTTTTTATCATCAAAAATGAAAAATATAATAATTAAAAAACAACACTTATACTAGCTTGTACAATACGCAATTTTGGCTTGGAATGGCTATTCCTTCTTGGTAAAATGTACATACATTTACACATACTTCTCAATTTAAAAATGTAAGCTCAAATATTTATTACCTGATAGTTAGTGATTACCAACCCGTATCGTGAATGCACTACCAACATTGGGAAGTAGGATGGTACGTCCCTTGTGCGTTGTATTACGCTGTCCTACCTCCAAACCAGAACTCAACAATCTTCTGCACAGTTTCGTAGTTCAACGGTATTATATGTGACGAATACTTGGTGCCAACCCAGGCGAACATGCCCAAAACCCCACCGCCAATACCCTTTTGTACAATTACGACAAAGAGATGAATTGCACTTTTATTAACAGCTCTGAATTGATAATATATATTGAAGATCAAATAAATATGGTATATTATACCTATGATTGGTCTTGATTTTGCAATTTTAAATTAAGCTTCATAGCACTTCAAAAACAGCGGCAAAATTGACTTTTTTTCACTTTTAGGTGCAAATTGACCAAAATCATAACAAAATAAGCTATGATAAATAACACAGACGTAATATTTTGTAGATTTTTTAATTACGTCAATGTTTTGATGTCTTTTGTAAGATATAAGGTATCGAGATGGCCCAGTGGTTAGAACGCGTGCATCTTAACCGATGATTGCGGGTTCAAACCCAGGCAAGCACCGCTGATTCATGTGTTTTGTCTTTATAATTCATCTCGTGCTCAGCGGTGAAGGAAAACATCGTGAGGAAACCTGCATGTGACAAATTTCGTAGAAATTCTGCCACATGTGTATTCCACCAACCCGCATTAGAACAGCGTGGTGGAATATGTTCCAAACCTTCTCCTCAAAGGAGAGGAGGCCTTTAGCCCAGCAGTGGGAATTTACAGGCTGTTGTTGTTGTTGTTGTTATAACTACTCTAAGTAAGATTATAATCTTACGATACGAAAAGTACTGTTGTTTTATCTAAATATAAATTTGTTTTCTGTTGTTTACCAAGCATACCCAATACAAATCACCATCAAAGATTTCAGAGTTTTTTTTTATGTTCCATTTTATTAACTACTAGATGTTATCGGCTTCACTTGAGTTTTCATTAAATCATTAAATTGTTTTAGAAGATTGCCTGGGAAAAAAAGAAGATTTACTTTCGCATTTAGTTTTTATTTTAGTTTATGGTGAAGTTGCCAAATTAGCGGGAGTCTCGTCTGATGGAGAGTAACTACACCATGGATATCTGAAACATAGGTGTGTTGCCAACCTTTAAGAAATGTCTCAGCTCTTTTTTCGAAGATTCCCAAGACGTATGGGTTCGAAAAAATGTTGTTTTTGGCAGAAAACACCTTAAACATTGCGATATTGTGGATTTCCGGACATCAAAATGGTACGGATGAAATTTTGTAATTCTGTCATGATTTCCAAAAATAACTGGTTTCAATTTCCCGCTAGCCGCATATGACCTTTGATTACTGGTTTTCCATTTTTGTCTGCTTTATGGGCGGGGATGTTGTTACTAGATGACGTTTGGGATGGTGTTTACATGATCTTCAAATTGTTTAAAGCATCGTGCTACCTTCTGTACATTGGTCATATTGCTTTATAATTAATTCCAAGCGTACCATTCTCCAAACATCATAGATAATATGTGATATTTGGGGATGACTTCTAATAATAATCAGAAAGTATTTTTTATTTTCTCATTTATTAAAATAGTTCGTTAGTTTTCGCCAAAAAATGTTGAAACGTAAAACATAAACCACACTGCGGTGGCTTCGCCACTCGGTTGTTTTATTCGTAGCCATACATTTTTTCTTTATTTTTAAAAGTGGAATTTTTGCCAGCACACTGCTTTAGTTCTATTTTGAACAAATACTTTTTCTTTTAGCTTTTATTCCGGTCTAATTTTATTTTCGCTTTATAGCCAAATAAAACAGACTATGGAATAATTTGTAACAACACAAAAAATAATAACAGAAAATAAAAATATATATAACGGCACTGCAGCGCCATTATCATCTTTGTCTCTTAATATTGGATTTGTATCACTCATCATGAGGGCGTGGGAATGTTGTTATTAATACCATAAATAAAAGTTGGTATATTTAGATTACAATGTTGTAATGCTTTACAAGCGTTCGTACAATTATTTTCAATACTTAAATCAAATAATTAACTGGGATTACAATTATAGACGTCGGCGATCCGTTTGCGTGACATACACTGCTTTTTCTGACCGTCATTTGTTGCCTTAGCAATATTAGCCATCTAGCGGCGCTGCACGTCAAACGTTTCACCTTAACTCACCCTCGTCTAATAATCAAAACTTTACAATTTAATTCAACATTAATCAAATAGATAACGACGGGCGCCGTCATGTATTAAAATGGATGCATATATGTTATTATTATTTATACTTATGAGCGAAATAAATATATACAAATAAGAAAGTTCTACAAACAAAAATGTTGTCAATTCCAATTCCAGAAATGGAACCAACCCTTTTTAGTCTATTATATGCAAAATTGTACCGGATTATTAGGGCAAAAGACAGAGTCTTAGGCATATATATAAGGCTGAAGTATTTTAAATGAAAACAGCACAAAGATATAATTTCTAATTAGAGATAAAATACTTGCGCTGTTTCTTAGGTTTAGCATTCCGAGACTGGCCCTTAACATATTTTCCCTGACGTGAGACAAACCTACTCACCAGATATTCTTTCGCCAATCAGCTGTTGTGTTCCGATTTGAGAAAGCCAGTGTAGCTACCGGCACCAGGGATATGAGGTATGTTTATTATTTCCTACAGTACCACTATATATAGGTAGTGGTGACCACTTACAATCAGTGGGTTAATTTATCGTACACTTACCTATTACATAAAAATGACACCGTTTCCCGTTACCAGGGAACTAGAGTCAATCCATCAGGCTTTATATAATCCTTGCGACAAATTTAGTTATTTTACATCAATTTGTGATGATTATATCACGTGATAGAAATAATCGTTATTACAAAAAATAATGTTGATATTCGATAGAAACATAGTTAAAACCACTTTTAGTTCGAATAATTCCTTCGTAAGTTTCCAATAGATCTCCGTTCTGCTGTAGATGTGATTTCCAACTTTTAATAAATCGTGCCCAGGTGGTCGGAATACTTTGTATAATCTCCCTATAGAGATACTTGTAGCTTCGATTAATGTTCAAAACTTACATTTCAATGTAATTTCAGACGATAAGAGAATGCTTTTCTGATTTCTAATGTTATGGTAAGTTAAGAGGAAAATTACAATTTTTATATGTAAGTCAATACAACCTTGTATCAGCGCAGTTCAATTTTTGTGGTATAGTTGACAAACCATATGGAAAGTGTCACTTTCAGTCGCTAAAATCCATGGGTGGTGGTAGTTCACACGGATAGTTGCGACACCGGCGGCTTGCAGGTACGTTGCCTGCACGAATTGCAATAAATTTAAAAGAAATTGTATTGTTATTTTAAATTTAGCTAAACATTTTTAATCTTTATAATTATATACATATTTTAAACCAAATCGCTTACCGCTGTCTTTCCATGCGTATGCTTAAATCTTTAAGATAAGTCAACTGATTTTATTGCGGTTTTTTTATAGATTGATTCAACAGGAAGGTTTATATATTTAAAACATGCACAATATATAATTATAGTAGAGAATGACTGAAAGACTTTCTGCAGTATATTAAGTAGCAACATAGCAATCGTGCGAAGCCGGGCCAGATCGCTAATGTAATATGATTTATTTTGTTATTTTAAATCAGAATTTTCTTAACAGTTTTTATTTCAAAAAAAGGTACCTATTTCTACAATGATTTCAGTATCCACAGACAGTATCGCGACGAGCGATCTATCCACCTGTATTGTGTGAATACATTTATCGATCGTCAATTATTTATGCACGTATTCTAATAACACGTGCTATAACTATAATTACGAGTTATACAAATTGCAAATAATAACTGGAATTTTTCAAGATAGATATGATTACAGTAACTTCCTATTAAAAGTATGGATTTGCGAACTTTTATTGTAGATATAATCGAAAATAACTTGTAACCGACCTATATATTTGCTCAATGGAAAGAATTTGGTTAGGTACCACCCACTGATGATGAGTATGTCCTACCACCAAGCAATACATAGTATTTTCTCAATGTTTTAAAGATTGAAGCAGCTAAGTAGCTACTGACATTGCGGACATACCATCTGAGTTATAAAGGTTGTCGGTGCATTGGCGATGAAAGGAATGGTTTATTTATTTATTTTAAAACGCCAATTTATATGCTTAGTGGTGACTACTTCGATTGGACATTCATCAACGTCTATCAAGATTGTGATTATGATATACATTTAATGATTTGGATCATTTTAAAATATATTATGCCTCAGCAATCGCTTATCTTTTGTTTTTCACAGAAAAAAACGGTGGATGGGACCGTCAATTTTATTTTATATCTATATTTATGAAACCAGAAGCTGCCCGCAGCTTTGCTCGCATTTTAGTGGTTGGTTGTCGTGTTAAGCAAAAAAAGTATCCGATGTCCTTTATTGGCATTCAAGTTTACAACAACAACAACAGCCTGTAAATTCCCACTGCTGGGCTAAAGGCCTCCTCTCCCTTTGAGGAGAAGGTTTGGAACATATTCCACCACGCTGTTCCAATGCGGGTTGGTGGAATACACATGTGGCAGAATTTCTATGAAATTTGTCACATACAGGTTTCCTCGCGATGTTTTCTTCGCCGGTGAGCACGATATGAATTATAAAGACAAATTAAGTACATGAAACAGCGGTGCTTGCCAGGGTTTAAACCCGCAATCATCGGTTAAGATGCACGCGTTCTTACCACTGGGCCATCTCGACTCCGACGAGTCGAGATGGCCAAGTGGTTCAAGTTTACCTCACACCAAATTTAATATAAATGGTTCAGCGGTTTGGTAGTGAAAAAGCGACATATAGAAACTCAGACAAACTTTCACATTTATGATATTAGTAAAGACAATATATGATAATAATAAAACAAACAAGAGCTTTCAAATACCATATACATATTAACAAGATTCCTCACACGCCATTCAAACCGTCCCTCGTTATAAATCTTCACCGGTATTCAGATAACCCTGTCACCCCTACTCAAACAATTCACAATTACATGCAAATACTAAGGCAAAGATAAGGCATTATACGACGTTATATTAACAAGTTACTGTCCAAGGGTAAACATATTAAGATCATTCCATCTCTGTCACCCGATTGTCTATTTCAGTCTAATATGTAATTATTTACATGAACCAACGACTCGCTTCGGTTTTGCACTTTCATGTTGATTTTCATTAAACATGTGAATTTTTGTACACTCTAAAATGATACATTTACTTCAATTCTATTTATGTGTAATGAATAACAATAACTTGTGTATAATAAACAGAAGTCATTTAAATTAAAGCAGCAATCTATAAGTTTCCCATAGTGAGCCTCCTTATTTTTTGAAGATAAAGTTTTACTACCACGCTTGTCCAATGCCCATACCTATAGCAGATTTACATCTGACCAATGTAAGTTTTCTCACCATGTTATCTAACACCACACAACATTAATTATACAGAAAATTAAATACGTCAAAATACATTGCTTCTCTGATATGACTCATAAAAGCATATATCTCGACTATTACTCAAAAAATATATACATAAAATGTATTATATAAAGTTTGATATAGAATCCTCGTTCTATATTAACATTCCCAGGTATCAAGTGCTTAAACTAAAGTGTTGGTAATTCAAAGACATCAAACAATTATCTCCAACTCCAAACCATCATATCCCTGTCATTCTAAGCATGTTGTAAAATACAAAGGGTTTACGACAAAAGTTACACAAGTGCTCTTAGTTTGGACGAAGTTGTAGTGTGGAAAGGACTTCACTAATCTCGAGAATTCCTTCGAAAGTTCTCTACGATGAACTTGTCGAATTTATAATATATTTTGACTTAACATGCAAAATGTATACATTATTGCTTGATAGGCTGTTTTCGTATTTAACACTTATTGTGGGATCTAAAACAACAGAACCTCTAAAGATCGATTCCATATGAATTAACAAATTTATACGGAAATATTTGCACAAAAATATGTAACAAGATTTTTTTATGGTATCCGTTGGTACAAGCATATGGGCCACCTGATGGTAAGTGGTCACCATCACCGATAGACAAAGGCGCTGTAAGAAATATTAACTATTCAAATAATACAAACATCGTCAATGCGCCACCAACCTTAGGAACTAAGATGTTATGTCCCTTGTGCCTGTATTTATACTGGCTTACTTACCCTTCAAACTGGAACACAACAATACTGAGTAATGTTGTTTGGCGGTAGAATAACTGGTGAGTGGGTGGTACCTACCCAGACGAGCTTGCACAAAGCCCTACCGCCAAATAATAATAGTTAAGTAAAAGTTTAGTTATTTATTTTCTTTTTATAAAATGTAAGTACAGATAATATTTATTCTTAATTTTATTATATAAAATATAAAATGATATAAAAAAGATATAAATTAATAAAGTTAATATCTATGTAAAGATCTATATAAGATCACCTTCTTCTATCGTCAGTAATTTTACATTTGCGAATAATAAAAAAGCATCACATAACTATAGAAAAATCTTTATTAGCAATGCGTTAATTATTGTATCCTTACGTAATGTAATTATGTAATGTAATTGTGTAAGGTACATATTATTAAAATATGTAATTGATAATTGTCTAGACTATATAATTATTAACAATTCATATCCAATTCGATTAAGAGACACATAGTCACATAAAAATGTATGACTTTTGAATAAATTATTTCCACGCTTGTAACTTTTAAATTTATTCATGAAAAAATCTAATTTATTTCGCATATCGTAAACAATGTATCATAAAAAATACAAGTCCTATCGTTTTTTTATGATGCCATATTATGGTATGATACACGCGATTACTCAGTGTAAAAACAAGATTACTTTAACTGTTTCAAGATCAATTCTGAATTAGCACCAAATCTCAAATTATATGTCCAATATTCAACATATATGGCAGTGATTCCCAAAGTTGTCCAGGTGGACCCCCATGGGTCCACGGGAGACATGATGGGGGTCTACGTAGACTTGAATAAAAAATGGGAGTCCATAAGATGTTAATGGGGTTTCACGAAAATGTATTTGCTTTTCATGGTAAAGAGAAAAAATATGAACATAGCTATATTACCTTATTAATTTATTCTTGTAATTCTATTCTTTTAATAAGTAAAGTGTTAAAAAATGTACCATTTTTCCTTTTAATTTACCTATCGGAATAGAACTCAGAAGCGACACCATTTTTTTGGCGACTTTAAGAATGTGGTAGAAATGTAGATAGACCAATTAAATTTTGAAAGTGGTCCACGAGAAAAATAAGTTTGGGATCTACCGATCTATGGTAATGTTACTAGTAGTTTCAACAGTTGTACATTCTGAAGTGTACTTACCTTTAAATAGGACAAATTCGAGTATCACTTACGTCACAGGAGCATCAAACCAACTACTAACGTTATGTGTTACAGTTTAAAAACAATAATAAATATAAAACAATAATAATTAATTTAGATTAATTGAGCCGAGATGGACCAGTGGTTAGAATGTGTGCATCTTAATCGATGATTGCGGGTTCCCACGCAAAGCAAGCAAGCACCACTGAATTTTCATGTGTTTAATTTGTGTTTATAATTGATCTCGTGCTCGGCGGTAAAGGAAAACATTGTGAGGACACCTGTATGTATCTGATTTCTATGAAAATCTACCACGTGTTTATATACCAACTCGCAATGGAGCAGCGTGGTAAAATATGCTCTAAACTTTCTCCTCAAAGGGAGAGGAGACCTTAGCCCAGCAGTGGGAAATTTACAGGCTATTACTGTAGTTGTACCCTTCTTTATTCGTGTAAATCGATTACTACCAGCGCGATGAATACAAAAACTTAAATTTAAATTTGCGTGCAAAACATCAACGTAACGTTTGAGTGAAACGTTGCTGTCACAAATGTGTTTCACGCAACTCCACTTCTTCTAAGCCCCGTGAAGTAAATTGCAAGTGCTTTATTTTTAGAGACCTCCGTATTTATGAAACAACTAATTTTATATTTATAAAGCGAGACAAAAAATCTATTGAACTAAATAAATATAAAAAATTATTCGATAACGCGTTACGTCAATGTTTCGGAATGTATACTACTGCTACAAGTTAATCAAGTGAAATATAAAATGCAAACAATATACATAATATTCAATATATTATTTTTAAGTAAAAGAAATTATGGCCACGTAGATTTGTTAGATGATGATAATATTGTCGTGACCGATTTCGGGTAATTTTTTTTTTCAATTTACAGGGACCAGCCAAATATGCAAGACCTTTTATAGTGCACAAGTATATGCGCGAACACAGATGCACAGAGGGTGGGCGCAGGACCTATTCCCAAGAGTATGTATACTTCCAATTGACCCCAGGCTGTAATGCAGTTTTTTCAAACTCAATATTTTGCAAACGGATCGCCCTGGAAATCGAACGCAGGACCTTATATATAAAAGAACCACCTTCGTCATGCATATTTACGAAGTAATATAAAATATCGATTGGAGATATCTTATATTGATTTTTGTTGATTTCAACATTATTTCATAGGCATGACACCATCCTTCACATCGTTTTTGGCAACTGACATTTTTTTTTATCTTGACAAACAGCGATTGACCTTAGCCATTCTGAATCAAATTTCAAAATTAGGCTGTGATATATATAAGTAAGGTCCAATAAACTAATTCACCCAGTATGATATATGGCCTAGGTCTAAAAGTCTCAGAATCGATAATGATATCTTGAGCTTTTGTAATCGTACCTACTCTTATTACAAGTGATAAACTTAAAAGCAGAACTAAATACTACTTATTCTATTATTTTCAAATATATCTTTATATCTATATTATATATATATTATCTCTACCACAAGACCGAAGAGAATATGCTGGATATTATTTCTATGAAACTTTAAAAATTCTCTCGCAGAACAAATCACAATCGCCCTCATGTCCATGAGTGCAAAAGTGTGTCCAGTCTTGAAATAACACCGCACTATACACCGGTGTATATTTCTTATCGACATGGAAAGGTTTTCAACGTACCACCGATTATTTATATAGTATATCTAGATGATGCGGTCAAGGGTTACGGTGTGAGTGCTTTTAAAAGGAAAAATTTCTTGATCCTTACACAGGTTGTATGAGCACGTTTCGGCTTTGTCAATGTTTACCGTCCATTACAACCTAATCCTCACTGATTTAATTAGATTAGAAGTTTTAAGAATAAGTTTGTTGTCACTTTACCCGTCTCCCATGGACCGTTCACGTTAGATAGATTTCTAAACCAAATCCTAACTATTCAAAATATATGCTTTAGATTTAGAATATTTTAACGTAATAATGTATTATTAAATTAAAGTTAGTCAAAAATGTATTGGAAATGTGGCGTCGCAAATAACTGTTACTTTTTTAGTAAGAGATAAAGAGAGTTAATATGATTTCCTTAAGTAGACAAATGTGATGCATCTCCTAAGATTTAATCAGCTTTAACGATGTGAAAGAAGAAAGAAAAGAAAAATAATTATTCGCTATTTCTATCAGTAAAAACTGTGTCAAAATCCGTTGAGTAATTTAGAAGAAGAAAGTGATGCAGATAGAAGCAGACTTTGCTATATAGTATTTATATAACAAATATATACATTTTATATATTTAATGATATACTTTATTTAATATAATAAAATAAATGTAAATAAATAGTAGCGCAATGTAATTTTTCTTAAGGATATAAATTCCGTTGTTTATATATAATATTTACAGAGAGAAAAGATGTGTCTACGAGTGTTATACGTTATATATTACATGTTATGTAATACAAACGAAAAGTTTACGATGTTATATTACAATAGAAATAAGGTAAATAAATACACGTAACAAAAATACATCTAACTGCGATCAGATACGATACACCTTTAAATATTAATCTGCACTCAAAAATTTTCATTTTTCTATTAAACAGAAAGAATAATAAATGTATACATACATAATATAATTTAGATGGCTGTTTGATGTTAGGTCACTAAACATGGCTCTACATCCTTTCTACGTCTTCTATGGTCATTTTCGCACTGCATTTTACGGACCTGTGAAGTAAAATAAACAGCCAAAACGAAAAAAAAGTTTCTATTTTTTGTCTTTATTTAATCTATCGAAAACAAATAATATTCATCTACTTCAAATAATTGTTATATTAATTAATTTGAAAATACAATAATATTCACGAACGACCATGATTTCCAATTATATTTAAATAATAACGGTAACAGTTACTGTAATTACCGAATATTGGTTAACGATTAAATTGGATGAGTTTTAATTATTAAAATCTTATATGTTATTTGTATTTAATAATAATTTACTTATGTTCATTATAATTAGTCAATGTTTAATTAATAGTAACTCTATTGATATTATATTAATAATGGAATAAGCTCTAGAAAATAATTATTACATTCCTATGAAAATATTATTATAGATGCTTATGATATCATCAATTCATAATTATATACCTTTTATTAAACCTAGTTATTTAACGATTTTCTTCAAAATATTCGAAAGCACAAGAGTCGAATAGTAAAGAAGAAGATAGAAAAGATACAGTAGAGCAGAATTTGGCTTTGTTTTATAATATCTGTAGAACTAAAGACATCTAAGGTACCACGAAATACTGCTTAAAATCTCATTTCACATAAACACAATAATTTCAAGTACTGTGAAAGTTATAAAGACAATATTCATAAATATCACAATATTAAAAAAGTATATATAAACGTACATCTTCACCGACTCTCTTTAGAATTAGAAAAAGGCCGGGTACGATATTAAATATGAAATTCCTAGTCATCGCACGCCTCAGTCCCTCTGTAGCCCGCCAGCAGACACACTCCGTGCGAATATTTAATGCGCTCTCAGAAGCTACAGCTAAAGCCGCTTACAAACAACGCACACAACGCCTGATCATTTATACGTTGGGTTTATCTATTGTCGTGTTATTGGTATACGTGTGTTCTATACACCATCCTCTATTTCATTTTCCAATATCCTAGCATAAAGTCTGAAAGAAAACGTTAGGAAGCGATATGATCGTCTTTTGTGATGCATTTATTATACTATAAAGATTTGTTCGTGTTTTTTTGTTCTCCACTCTAGAACACGTTTTACCCAACGGTTATCGGTTCTGCGACAAATATGGCCAGCCCACTGCCACTTCAGCTTGCTAATCCGGTGGGCTATGTCGATGACTTTGGTTCTCTGACAAATGGTGAAAAGTTTAATACATAAAATCTACAAAATATTTTGTGATAAGAAAAATAAACACGTTTTAGAGCTAAGAACTAGTAGTAGACCATAGCACGAAATTTGTAAATTTGTATGTACTTATTTTTTAATGACAGCGTATTGTAAAAACGCTCCGTCTGCAAGTTGCTTTAATAATGACAACAGTTATTCAGAATTCATTCGACTTCCACTCGTGGGCAGAACGATGCGAAACATTGAACAAGTTATACTTGCAATTGACAGAGCTTTGTTTGAATTTTTTTTGTATAATTCTGTTTAATTTTACGTTTAATATTAACATAATTTTGATCAAACAAAATAAATTGCAATTTTTTTGTTCAATCCTGGAATTTGGTATGGGTGAAAAATAAATTTCATTAGAATACATATAAATATATAATTCTATAACAACTTATTTATTTTATACGTATTAATAGTTTCCACTGATGTGAGTCGAAATGGCCCAGTGGTTAGAATGCGTGCATCTTAACCGATGGTTGCGAGTTCAAACCCAGGCAAGCACCACTTAATATGCATATACTAATGTGTTTATAATAATTCGTCTCCGGATCGACGGTGTGTATGTTCCAAACCTTCTCCTCAAAGGGAGAGGAGGTGGGAATTTACAGGCTGTTGTTGTTGTTGTTGTTGTTGAACGACGGTGAAGGAAAATATCGTGAGAAAACCTTCATGTGTCTGATTTCATGGAAATTCTGCCACATGTGTATATGCCTCCAACCCGAATTGGAACAGCGTCGTTGAATATGTTCAAATCCGTCTCCTCCAAGGGAGAGGAAGTCTTAGCCCAGCTGTGGGGAATTTACATTCTGCTGTTGTTGTAATAGTTTCCAATGTTTAACAAACAAAAATCGATGTAGTAATAAAAACGTCCATTAGAGACATTATAATAACTCGCAATGAATTAAAAGAAATGAAAAGTGCAACATTAATTTAAAATGAAAAAACAAAAAAATATCATTAAAGAACATCTAGATAAAATTTGAGACGTCCGTCTTGAAAGTTTTTTAATAATATATAGAAGGCAGAAAGAAAAGAGAATTGTTTGCTTCAATTTTGAAAAAGTACGACTTGAATTTTTTATAACAATAAAATAAATACATTTAAATATAAATGTATGTTATGTTATACGCGTATTATTGGATATTCGGATTGCCAAGGGCAACATCCTTCTAGCAATAAATTAGCAAGTCTTTATCCACAAACATCTCAATGGCGAGGATGAGATACGAACCCATGAACTTTTTGTTACTATAAATAAAAAAACATTGCAAATACCCCGTTTTAAATACTTTTAATATGCATATAAAACGTTCAATATTCGGAGGCGAAATGGCCAAGTGGTTTGAACGATTTTTGAATGATTGCGGGTTCAAACCCAGGCAAGCACCACTCAATATTCAGATGCTTAACTTGTGTTTATAATTCACCTCGTTCTCGGCGGTGAAGGAAAACCTCGTGAGGAAACCTGCATGTGACAAATTTCATAAAAAAAATTGCCACATGTTTATCCCACCAACCCGCATTGGAACAGCGTGGTGGAATATGTTCCAAACCTTCTCCAAAAAGGGACCTCTCAAAAGGAGAGGAGGCGTTTAGCACAGAAGTGGGAAATTTACTGGCTGTTGTTATTGTTGTTGTTCAATATACATAAGTGTACAAATAGAAAGTAGATTTTTTCAAAAATTAATTTAAAAAAAACAAGACAAGCCTTGAGTTACATAATATGCAAAATCGTAGTGGAAGATATCTCAAATGCAATACTATATGCGGCACTATGAACAAAGTTTCTCAACTTTGCTTAGCAATTTACGTGCAGCTTTTGAAAAGAAATCTTCGTTTCGTGTCAATGAAATTTTATCTCTAGACACGGTATCTGCTTACAAAGTTCACATCTCTCATCGAATATTTATATACAACTAACTGAGCCTCGTGATTTAAGAGTTGCTTAGATTACTAGTAACGCGCGGTGGTTGAAATGCGATCATAAAAAATATAAATTACCGGCAAATACATGTATATTAACAAAAGAGCGTACTCCTTCTTTAAGGGCCGGCAACACACCTGCAAGCCCCCTGGTGCTGCAGATGTCCATACGCGGTGGTAGTCACTTTCCAACAGGTGAGCCTCCTGCTCGTCTGCCACCTGTCTCATAAAAAAGTATATAAATTTGTACGTCTTATAAGTTTCCTAGGTCGTTTTTTTTTTCATAAAAATCATACTAAAAGTCAACACTAACAGTAATAGGTAATTAAAAAAAAAATCTACAAACAGAGTAAAAAATGATACTATTGTAATAAACATAGTAGTATTCTATAAAATGAAATTCGACTCTCACCGCGGAAAACGCGGTTTAGAATATCAGAAACTCACTAGTTTTTTAATATCAGAATATGACTTTAATAATTATAAAATCTACAGGATACAAGTATCAAAATCGCGTATCACTCTAAGTCAGTGATTTCTCGAGTGGTAAAATAAGTTAATTCTTACAGAATAACGCTGCTGAACTCTTTTGTCTTTGGCTATTTATGTAAAGATGCATATTTACACAGTATACAAATAAATGTATATATCAGATTTAATTGAAGAGAAAGCAAAACTTTTTGTTTTATATCTCGTTTTTTTTTTATTATTAAATCAGCAGCATTAATATTGTATCTATCATACGAGCTCTATAATTTTGAGACAATGGAGTCTCAAATATAGTTGTAGTAATAAAAGCCCGTAAATGTTCCGCACGTCGGAATAAGATCTGATCTTCAAGGGGAAGGTGTAGCGTGTAATCTATCACGGTTCTAAGGGTCGTTTTACATGGTGCATATTTTCATTAGGTAGTTTAAGTCATGTTATATTTCCCAGAATATTTTTTATTTAGTCACAATAAAACTTAATTATCTATGTTAAAATACAATGTAATTTTTGGATCTATTCGCCCACGAATTCAAGCCTCTCGACGCGAAATAAAAAGTAAAGTAGCAGCCTGTAAATTTCCCACAGCTGGGATAAACTTTCTTTAAGTAGAGGGTTTGGAACATATTCCACCACGCTGTTCCAATGTGGATTGGCGGAACGCAAATGTGGCAGAATTTCGATGAAATTAGACACATGCAGGTTTTCATCAAGATTTTTTCCCTCACCGTCGAGCACGAGATAAATTATAAACACAAATTAAGCACATATATTAGGTTGGGGAAAAAGTCTTTTCGCATATAGTATGTATGAACTTGTAATAAAATCTCTTTGGCTATACCATTTGTATCTGGCTGGTTTTGGTATCATTAAAAAGTTTTAATTTTAAAGAAGGCACTTCCAAATTCAAATTAGGAATTTGTGTGATTTTCATTTGTTTTTGTTGTTGTTAAAATGAGTGAATCTAAAGAAGAAATTCGATACATTTTAAAATTTTACTATAAAAAAGGTAAAAATGCAACTCAAGCCGCGAAAAAAATTTGTGATGTTTATGGACCTAATTCAGTATCTGTGAGAGTAGCGCAAGTTTGGTTTAAGCGTTTTCAAGCCGGAAATTTTAATATCAAAGATGCATCTCGCTCTGGTCGCCCTGTTACGGACAAAATTGATGCCATTTTTGAAAAAGTGGAGCAAGATCGGCATATTAGTAGTTACGATGTAGCTGAAGAACTGGCAATTGACCACAAAACGGTTTTGACTCATTTGAATAAAGCTGGGTACACAAAAAAGCTCGATATATGGGTGCCTCATGAACTCACTGAAAGAAACCTAATGAACTGTGTACTCATTTGTGATTCTTTATTACGACGTAATGAAACCGAACCATTTTTGAAGAAGCTGATAACTGGTGATGAAAAGTGGATCACATACGACAAGAACGTGCGAAAAAGATCGTGGAAAAAGGCCGGTCAAGCTTCACAGACTGTGGCAAAACCCGGATTAACTCGCAACAAGGTAATGCTGTGTGTATGGTGGGATTGGAAGGGCATCATTCATTATGAGCTGTTACCGCCCGGCAGGACCATCGATTCAGAACTGTATTGCGATAGATTGAAGCAAGAAATTGAGAGAAAGCGACCAGAATTGATCAACAGAAGGGGTGTGGTTTTTCACTATGACAACGCTAGACCTCACACATCTTTAGCCACTCAACAAAAATTACGAGAGTTTGGCTGGGAGGTATTAATGCATCCGCCGTATAGTCCTGACCTTGCACCTTCAGATTTTCATCTGTTTCGGTCTCTGCAGAATTCCTTAGGCAGTGTCAGGTTAACATCACGAGAGGACTGCCAAAACCACTTGTCGCAGTTTTTCGATCAGAAGCCCCAAAATTTTTACAGCAATGGGATCATGTCACTACCAACAAGATGGCAAAAAGTTATGTAACAAAATGGCACCTACATACTTTAGTCAAATGTAAATAAACTTTAAAAAAAACTTTTTGAATTTTCATATAAAATACGAAGAAACTTTTTCCCCAACCTATTATATATTATATAGTGGTGCTTGCCAATACCACCACTATATAATATATAATAGGTTGGGGAATATATATATAATATAAGAACCCGCAATCATCGGTTAAGATGCACGCGTTCTAACCACTGGGCCATCTCAACTCTCGCTCTCAACGCGAAATAATTATGAAAAAATATAATGTATTTTTTATTTATTTCTTATATATCTTTATCATCACGCATACTTACACATCTTGTAAATACAGCGTCACTCACTCACACCAATGCAAGAAATTAAACGTTTATCGTGGAATGCCCTTGTGAGTGAAAAGTTCCATATAAGGTTATTTTACATTCAAGTTTCAACCTTGATTTTCTAGCAAAGATTTATTTAATTAATTGATAAAACAATAATATTTTCTCTTAATTTTACCTTTATTTTTATGAATAAAAAAGACGCGCGTCTTCCAGAGATTTTATATGAAAAATAAATCTTCGCTTATATTAACTTATTAATAACGAAATTTTATACATCCCGGAATCGTGTTTTTCTGCACGATGTACGTCAAGCTAAAAATGCTATGAAATAAATACATACCTATTTAATATTATAAATCTAGATTGCTAATAAACTTTAGTGATTTGTTTGAATCCATATAATTTTACGATTAATTAAAATACGAACATATACATATATTCACGTTTATGCATAAAAGTAGGAAAACATTATTTTATTACAGCAATCTATTCTAAGATATCTCGAAATTCATTTAAAGCGTGGTGCAGTACGGTAGAGTTGACTATTTATACGATCGGATTAAATATCAACCTTATTTCTATATATTGTGATTTGCAATTCGAATGGCATTCACACAACATTATTGTCCAAACCAATTTAAATTCTACATTCTGTGAAAGATAGATTCGTTTTGCGCGCTATCAAATATTTTATTCTAAAAATGAGTCTTACGGCGTTCGAAATAAGGTAGTGGGTTGTGAGTTAATTATAAGTTTCGATTGTAACGTTTAATTTTGTTTTCATTGCACGTTATTGCAAGTGAATTTCCGATAAAGAGTTTCATTGGAGTGGAAGTTTGTTACGATCTAAAAGGATATCGGCGATCGCATGGAAGAAAGTTTTGACGACACAATATGCAAAGTTTCAAAACTCTTTACTTTCTTTGAGACGGAAGGTCTCATTATTGACCTCTTCGGGTTCTAGTTTCGATATTTCTATATTGCTCTTAATATTTAAATAGCATCATCTCGATGGATAAATAACAAGATCTTAGCGAATGTCGCAGTTTGTCGTGGTTTTTTTTTGCTGACGAGCCCTTTGGTGTTCGTTGTGTACCATTTGTTTTATTTACGATTATGGATTCCAAGACTGGCATGGATGGTATTCGGCCGGACTGTGCATAAAGGATCATCGCTTTTACATTAAAATTCATCTTGTTTTCCACGATTAACTGCTCAGGCATACCAAGACTATGTATAAAATTCAACCTGACTTTCAAATTGCAAAATAAATAGAATGATTGTTAAAAAAGATGTTTATCCTTGGAACTTATGATCCAATTCCAATATTATTTCACTGGTAGAACGCAACATTAGTCGCGAGTACTACAGGGTGCATCCGTAGCGTACAAATTTCACCCATACAAAGCTAGTCCCTAGTTCTTAACGCTTCCATTATAAAATACTAGTAGTGGATATACGTACGGAATCAATTGAATAAAAAAAACGTCCCAAGCTCTCATCAAATTGAAATAATATTTAACAGATGAATTCGAATCCAAACAAGTCATTTAACGCGCATTACGTAATGAAAATCCGAGTGATCAGCTGATCTGACGCCGAGCATCCTGATTGATGACGCGCACATTAACGAGTGCACTGTATACCTCATCAATGATCGGTATGACAGCTATTTTATTAATCTCCCAGATTGCGATCGGGTTTTATTGCCTTTAATATACAGGTAGGTTTAAAAATACATTAAGGACACGTGATAGCCGAGATGAACGAGTAGCTTAAACATTTTTATAAATATACGCCACTCCGAGTTCGATTTCGGGTTCGATTCCCGGCCGAGTCGATGTAGATTACCATTAGTTTTCTATGCTTGGGTCTGGGTGTTGGTACCATCATTACTTCTGATTTTCCATAACACAAGCGCTTAAGCTACTTACATTGGGATCAGAGTAATGTATGTGATGTCTCATATTTATTTATATTTATAAATAAGCAAATGCAAAATGCATCATTCTCCTTGAACGTGGAACCAGTTATAGGACATGTAGAGGCTTCATTTGTTTTTTTACTTAAAAGTTTTTTTTACATGGATGGATAAACGATCATAGGTATAACGTAATCACCCCCTATTAGGTATTTGCGAAATCACTAATATTAGAACTGCCTATATAAACAATGCCATAAGGCAGACAATATATGTGACTAATAACTGAGACGCTTACTTTATTAGCCTTACTCCACATTAGCTTGGTATAAAATACCTCTGACGAAATTTCATTCGGATATCTGAATCGAAGCATGTAATGGATTACAAATCAAATATCTAAAACAGATATTTTCTTGAATTTAACCGTAATTGAGTCAGTTCGATATAAATACAGAAAAAATGTATCCCGTCAGTCAGATGATAAATGATTCGAATTTCTGCCACTTACATTAAAAAAGAAACTCATAGTTTTCCTAGTCCGTATCATCCATTCATCCATACAATTTAAAATTATGATCATGTTTTTTCCCTTTTCAATTAGTTTCTTTACTTTTTGATTAAATGACCTCTTTAATAAACTGTTTCATGATTACAAAAGATTACTTTATTTATTGTGTTTGAAGTTCTTGGAACTATATATGACTAAAATATAAAATTTTCTTTGTTCACTTGATGTAAAGAAGTGCGTTATCCGAAAAACGACTTCGATCAATCAATCCAGACACTCGGGTGGGTTAAGTACTCCGTAAAAATACTCTTTCCTCAAAATTATTAGCCGAGCACCTGAGCCCTTTCGTTTCCATACAATTTCGTTCAATTTTCTCCATCTAATATTATTTATTGGCTAAGGCCTTTTTGTATTGTTTATAGAAGATGATTATTGTTTATGACAAATATCAGTAAAACAAATACAATTCACGAGTACCATTTTTAAATGTATTGTTTAGTATAATAAATATTGTGTTTTTTTTTGTTTTCTTTTTTTTTTATTTAATTTATTGATCATTTTTAAACATATACTTATATAAATATGTACCTGGTTTTATATCCTAAATTAGCATTGTGGGTGAATTAAAATGATTAATATTATAGTGGTAGATAATTTAGGCAAGCCTTATATTATAAGTGAGATCGAAAGTACGTGTTTTGCGTTTCATAATATGATAGTAGTATTTTAAATTACTCATTTTGATACAAATGTGATGTGTTCAGAAATCACTTCGCTCTAAATCGGACCGTCACCCGGCGTTTATTTCCGTCCGTACAGCATGAGAACTCAAAATAGAAAAGTCCACCATCTCTCCTCAGTGGCGCAGCACGCACGCGAAACTGAACTAAATTAAAATACCTAAACTAAACATTTGCGTGTTTACGAAACCGTGAAATTAAATCCGTCTCCTATTTTCAAATTCAAAGTGTCGAATAAAAAGTGTGAAAGAACTAAAGCGCTTAATGCGTCCGCTCTCTATGATGGCACGACCACAAATGGCGGCCATCTTGTTTTTATTTGCCACGTGGCTCAATTTGGCTTTGGGGTGTGAAATTGACATGGCTGTTTATAAAGTGACCATAAAATTTTTGTGGAGTGAAGAAACATTTCCTAAAGATTATCCCTTATATCGGCCTAAGGCACAGTGGTCGTCTGTCTTTGGTTTGTATGTTTTTTTTTTAATTCTCTTTGGTTGGTCATAAACAAAATTTACGATTACAAAACCGTTTCGGATACAATGTGTTTGTTAAAAATACAACCATTGATAAAAGTTTTATTTATCCTTTACGAACGGTCAACGCGGCGAGATCAAAAACGTAATACGAAACAATAGACAGGACGTCCGCTAATTCATTTCGCTATATCCAAAAAACTTACTCATCAACTTCATCGAAGCGGCGATTACACAAAAGTTCCGCCTCCATAAGCGAATTTTTTTGTCGAAAACATGCCTCTTCGCCGGAAACTTTTATTTATGTAATTAGAACAATCGAAAAGACAATCGGTGGAATGCCTTTGGAGGGGAACTAGAAAGAAGTTTTTCTTTTATCTCTGAAGATAAGTGACATTTCGCGGCTTCTCTCGTTCGAGATAGGGCGATATTTATTTGTCTTTACTTTTGCAAAGGGAGATGTTATCGTAAACGCTCTATTTTACCTGATCGCTCTGAGACATCAGCTTAGGCTTGTTTTAGATAAGGTTATTGAAACGAAATTGAAAGCTTTACTTAATATCAAAACTGAAAACACTTTGATGTAATCGAAATGTATATTTTACACCAAATTTTCAAAATTTAATTTGTTACATATTTCAATATAATATTATTGAATACATAATAATAAATTACTATTTAATTTTAATTCGCTATACATACTTTCATAAATGACAAAGTTCTAAATCACTTATTTGATTAAATTCTACATATAAATATGTAGAAAACTAGAAAATATTTCACGCGAATGATTCGTCAAGAAACAAAAAGTGTTCAGATATGCGTGAACCTAAAAATAAAACGGATTTGACTCAAAACGGTACAAAAAAACGTCAACCTGTGCTTATGAGCGGACGAGTTGTCTCTTTCGAAGCAAATAAAAATAAATAAACGTCAAACTGAGATGAAATAAACACAGGCGAAATTTAAAACAATTAACGACTACTCGTGACACGAAAACATTGCGAATTTTATTATGAAATAAGTTGATATTGAATTATCTGATAGGAAACGAATCTTCGAACACGACGCTTTGTGAGCGGCATTTGTTCTTTTTTCGAGAGAAATCCTTTTGTTTGTTTTCAATCAAAAGGGCCGAGGACTTAGGGCTGTGGATCATTATTACGAAATAATCCTTACTAATATTGTACATCCGAAAGTGTGTTTGTTGATGAACATTTTTAAAAGTATGAGAGCAACGAAATGGGCGTTTTTTTGGATTTGAATATTTTATGTACCATTGGTTGACATAGTAAACACATTACCTAACAAAATACGATTTGGTATATAATAGATTTGTAGTGAATTTGATGACGCTAAATTAATTTAATAGTTGATTGTAATTTTACATTAGGTTTATTTAAATTTGATAGCCATTTGTGTTTTTTTTAATTACATCGGTTTTTTTTATATAAAGTTTGATAGGAATAATTAAAGATTTCGAAATATAACGAAAAAATCGTATGCAAATGCCTTATTTTTCCAAGTTAAAAACCTGCACGGGATACATTGATTGTATGGTCTTAAATGACGGAAAGGATTTTGTTAAATATTCGTTAGACTTTAAATCGTAAACATAAACCGTCCACCTCTGACAAATAAAACAAAATGTTTTTGTGGTATAGCTATTGAGCATAATTTTGCGATTCTCCCTTCATAATAAAACGACTAAGCGGATTGTGACAAAATCAAACTCCTTGTTTGGATGTGTATATGTGAGTATTCGCATGTGTCCATATGCCCGTTGTTTGTGTGTGTGACCGCAGGACCTTTCGATGTGTGCGTGTACACCCATACATGTATACATTGCCATGAATTGCCTTTATCGTAAATCAACATAAATAAAGCCACTGAAAGTAAAAGAATATCAAAAATATAAAGCATAATGTTTTCAAGTTTTTAATCTGTAGGTCGTAAATCTAAAAATCATAATTCTTTTGTAATGTTTACCTTGAGAAGGAGATATCGACTTCGTACAATTGTTATCGTATCGTTCTCGTTTTTCATTATTTTAGAAGCTTACATAATATATTACTGTTTTTGACTATATTTGGAGAAAAATTTACTCTTATCGAGAAAAGCTTGATAAAATCCCGGTGCCAATTAAGTATAAATTGTGGAGTCGAGATGGCCCAGTGGTGCATCTTAACCGATGATTGCGGGTTCAAACCCAGGCAAGCACCGCTGATTCATGTGCTTAATTTGTCTTTATAATTCATCTCGTGCTCAGGGGTGAAGGAAAACATTGTGAGGAAACCTGCATGTGACAAATTTCATAGAAATTATGCCACATGTGTATTCCACTAACCCGCATTGGAACAGCGTGGTGGAATATGTTCCAAACCTTCTCCTCAAAGGGAGAGGAGGCCTTTAGCACAGCAGTGGGAATTTACAGGCTGTTGTTGTTGTTGTTGTGGAATTAAAACTCGGCATCGACGCGTCTTATACTGCAAATACAATAACTTAACATTCTATCTCTGAAGGTCTATTACCGAGGGGAGACAGGAAGGGGTTCTAATATATAATAACATAATTGAATACGTGGAATATTTTCTTTATACGTGTATTATGGACGTCCACTGTAGATGAGCTTCAAAATATTAAATCTTGGACATGTGAAAGTGTATACTTTAATATGTATTTCAAGGCATTTGTATGTGTAGTGGTAAATAATGTAACTATTTTGTAATACTCGGTAATTAAAATGGTATACTCGTATTATTATTTTAGCTAAAATAGTACTTAATATATACTTACTAGTTAGTTGCCCGCGGCTGCTCTCGCATTTTAGGGGTTCGTTATCACCCAAGGCAAAGTAGTAACATATGTTCTTCCTTGAGATTCAGGTTTGCTTCATGACAAATTTATTTATTTATTACATATGGCACACAAGACATATAATAACTGATAAATATCTGGATAATAAATTACAAAGTTCGAAGATTAGTCACACCCTAATATTTGTGTACACATCAAGCAAGAATACATTAATTCACAGTTAACAAAGTCTGAAGCTATTACAAGTAAAAATTAAAGAAAAAAAAATTCACAGGAATATTAAATTTATGGAGAAATTAGGCAATAAGTATAAATAATAGCAGAAAAAAAATTATAAATAGATTGAATTCGTCAAACACCTTCTAAATATACGAAACTTACTCTCGAAAATGTCAATGTAGTCATTATTAGCGGCAATATCGTTGTAAGTACGACACATTCTCGCAATGGGGTTATAATGGCATACATTATTTAAATACGGATTGATATTAAATGTTTTAGTATTTCTAAATCTGTAGTTTATATTAAAATTGATAGTGGACAATAAATCTTGACAATCAATACAAATTTCATCAAATTCGGTTCATTGGTGTGGTGTGATATAGCAACAGACAGACAGAGTAACTTTCACATTTATAATATTACTAGATTAAAACACACAAATATGGAGATAGGAAAATGATACAAAACTATCTATTACTTTATAGTAACTCTATAATGCTTAGGCAAGACACGATAAATCAGACGAAATAGTTCACAATGTTCTCATATTCTAAAATTAATTGCAGTCATAAAATCGAGGCACACTACTCTCGTGATTGTAAGGAAATATATATCACTTTCATTATGTCATGGAAAATTTTCGACATTTTCTTATAATATGCCCTTGGGGGTAAACTGAACTAGCTACGGAGTTCGGTAATAAATACAGCAATAAATCTAGATTCTAATTTTGTATGTTCGTATTTGGATGATTTATATTATATGTACCTCAACTTTGAAAAGTTTTGAGGCACCGACAGCTATAAAGATAATAACAAAAAAGTATCGCCCGGAAAATGCTACAGTTTTACTGTAACATATAATATGATATACATATATATATATAACTAACTTGACTTTGTATTTTTTAAATGTTGAAAAAGAGTAACTGCTGAGTTTCTTGCCGGTTCTCCTCGGTAGAATCTACTTTACGAAGCGATGGTAGCTTCACTTAATTGTAAAATGACGATTCAAAAGTACTTGTAAAAGCCAACTTGAATAAAGTTTATTTTTACTTTGATTTTTTTTTATTTATGCCAATCGTAAGTGAGCATCTACGTGAGCTCTCATTTTAACATATAAAAAATATAATTGTATTCCTTTATAAAAAAAAAAAAACGGAAATATACTAAACCACAAGTATTTGACATGTCACATGATCAAAGATTAACAACAGAATGACGATGAAAATCGCTGATACTTGAATTAAATACAAAAGCGCTTTATCTTAATTAGAATATTTCCAAATCTGCTGGTCTAAGCAAACTTATATATCCAGAGATGGCCCAGTGGTTAGAACGCGTGCATCTTAACCGACGATTGCGGTTTAAAACCCAGACGCATTTATGTTTATAATTCATCTCGTACTCGGCGGTGAAGGAAAACATAGCGAGGAAACCTGCATGTGTCTAAATTCGAAGATCGTGGTTCACCAACTCGCATTGGAACATCGTGGTGGAATATGTACCGAACCTTGTCATCAAAGGATTCAGCTCAGCAGCGGGAAATTTACAGGCTATCGTTGTTTGTTGTTGTTGGCAGACCTTACTTAAAATTCCTTCTCAGGTTTTAACGAAAGTGAAAAGAACATTACACCTAATATATGATATTCTTCTTTCTGAACTGGTTGTAAATTTTCGTGTGAATGAATCCTGTCCTTTGAATGCTCTTAGCATAAATATTTAATAAACTTGTCAACTTTGACTTGGATCTGACTTTAATCCAAATCATTATTTATTTACAAGTGTGACGAAATTTAGCAAACCTTTTGTTTTTTAGAGCTGAGATGGCCCAGTGGTTAGAACGCGTGCATCTTAACCAATGATTGCGAGTTCAAACCCAGGCAAGCACCACTATATATATGTACTTAATTTGTGTTTATAATTCATCTCGTGCTCGGCGGTGAAGGAAAACATCGTGAGGAAACCTGCATGTGTCTAATTTCATCGAAATTCAGCCACATGTGCATCCCACCAACCCGTATTGGAACAGCGTGGTGGAACATGTTCCAAACCTTCTTAATGGAAGAGGAGGCCTTATATGTTACTTTGTTTTTAGGCCAATCTCACAACAGATCCTACAATCTGTACCACATAGATGAAGTTGCGAGAAAATCAGTTCGTAATTTTGCCCAATTTGGAAAATTGGATGAACTGGTACAAGAAGGTGATGAGGATCAGAGAGTTTACGACCAGTTCTCGGCTCCATCAGTCGGGGACGGTACAGGTGAAACTGGTAACATGGTGTTTGTAGATGGAGATCATAGCTTAGTAAGTAATTTTGGTATATTTGATTAAAAAAGTACCAATTGAATTTAGAATATGTTTAAGCTAAATTTAGATATATTTTTGTCGTCGTACTTAATAATCAGATATTTCATATACGTAATGTTTCTTTAGTACTTTAGTATTTTAAATCTATATCAATATAATAAATGTGAAATGTAAAGTAACAGAGGATTTGATTTATATATTTAAATAACTTTGTTACGAATAGTGATGTAACTGAAAACACACAAAAACATATTCAAACAGTCAAATCCGCATTCAGATTTCAGTTATCTCTCGTATGATACCTTCGCCTGATTGGTTCGTTGGAGTAGACAGCTTAGATCTGTGTATCGATTCGTCGTGGATTGATGAAATTACCCTTGATGTAAGTATAAAGTTTAATAATGATTACAAATTCTTAGATATTGATCTTAAAATGTAAGAAAATAGGTAAAACAATTTAAATTTCCAAATGAAATGAAATAAAAACTAGGTATCGTTCGATTTTAGTTGGAACCTCTGGATGCTGGAGCAGCTAGTGGTCTCACTTTCACATCCCCACGCTGGGAAACCACTCCACCAGATCCTGTCAGTAAGCACGGCCCTCGTCACCCAAATCATCCAGCTGCTGGTTTCTATTACCCAAACCTAAGAGAGTTGCCGGCCATTGCCAGAATAGAAATTTCTAAGGTAATATAAGGTATATAAAATATACTATTTAAATAAAATTCAATTGATTCCCCTTTTAAATTGACTAAACTTCTTCTAATTAAATTCAAAAGTTGAGCGAAATGCTGCTAATGAACTGAATTGTTAAGAGAGAATAATACAATGCGATTGTATTAACACGTATTGTATTTGTAAATTATATTAATAAAATTTCACTTTTTATGTTTAAACTTTAAAACATTTGTGTCAAATAGGTGAAAGAATATTCAACAAAGCAACTAAACGATTTAGCTCGGAAGGAACTTCTCCAAAATTTGAAGTTAAAAGACAAACGTAAAGGTACCCCGAGGAGGAACGTAAATATTGTCGAAAATTATCTAGAATCGGAAGGAGACGTAACTACAAAGAATTACGTCGATCAACTTAAGGATCTCGAAGAAGATGCGGCTGACATACCAACATATAATTTAGCCGACAACAATGTCATTGTTGTTACTAAACCTCCAATTACGTAAGTAACATACTGTAAATAAATTTATAATAAAATATAGATTAATATGATAAATGTAAAAGTAACTCTGTCTGTCTTACTGTCTGCGGTCTTTCAGGACCGATTTGCTGAACCGATTTTGATAAAAATTGTTGGAAACAAACTTGAACTCGAAGAAAGGACATATGCTACTTTTTTGCCTAACATATGACAACCAACACCCTAAAACGCAAGCAAAGCCACGGGCGACTACCAATAAATTATCATTATACTTAATGACAAACGTTAACAATTATCCTGTAACGCTTTAAAAGAATATTTACCAAATGATACATAATATATGCCGTTGTTTATTTAACAAATGAACTAAGGGTACATATATATTGCAATTTAGCTCCAAATACTATTGATAGTGATCTGCATACCTCTATCTGTACTCTCTCAAAGCCGATATTACATGTTCGACTGAGGCCGGTCGCTTATGCCTCCGGTTGGTTGACGACAGAGGCATCGCTTGAATGATCTTGGTAGTTCTGATCAATCGTATTAAATGTTATCCAAATATCACATACCTTTACGTCCAATAAGCAAACCGTCAGTCTGAAAATCATTGAGTAAATTATTTGGTAAACTACTACGTAGAACTCGAGATAAAATGACATAACACATTTCTGATTTAATGATATGAATTGAAAATTAGATTTGATCAAGACAATTTATAATGTATTCCTTACAATTTTTATATGTGTGTCGTGTGTGTGATTTACACATGTGTTTAATGGATAATTAATGTTTATTATTGTTAATAAATATAGTGTATGATGAGACTAGCTGGAAAAAAGTATTGAGTTAGTAACTCCTTTGTGGGGCAATGTATACTGTTTTACAACAGGATCCCAATAAATAACTGTTAAAATAAATACTGTTTCAATTGACCATCAATAAGAAAGTGTAATGCTTCTATATTGAATAAAGTAATTTGAGTTTGAGTAGTACTTTGATTTTATATCAACTGTTGGTTGTCCTACTGAAAATAAAATTGAAATAAAACAATATCTATTCACTCAGAAAAACGTGCGCTTTACGTTAAATTAATCTCGTTTTAATAAAACAAACATATCTAATATTTGGCGAGCCTATGTCCAGCAGTGGACAAACATGGGCTTCTGCTGCTGATGATGATGATACATCTGCTTCCTTTACTCTAAGTTTCCAATACAACAGACATCATATAAACACGAACAAAAACAGAACGACGATTATTTATCGAGTCGAGATGGCCCAGTGGTTAGAACGCGTGCATCTTAACCGATGATTGCGGGTTCAAACCCAGGCAAGCACCGCTGTTTCATGTGTTTAATTTGTCTTTATAATTCATCTCGTGCTCAGCGGTGAAGGAAAACATCGTGAGGAAACCTGCATGTGACAAATTTCATAGAAATTCTGCCACATGTGTATTCCACCAACCCGCATTGGAACAGCGTGGTGGAATATGTTCCAAACCTTCTCCTCAAAGGGAGAGGAGGCCTTAAGCCCAGCAGTGAGACTTTACAGGCTGCTGTTGAATTGTTGATTATTTATCATGAAAGAACGTGTCTTTGTAATTGAATCTTATAAAATCAATTCGGTAGTTAAAAAATCATCTTGATACTTTTTTTCAGATTTATACAATACAATATACAGATGTGTAATTAAATTCGCCTTTAACTCGTATTTTCAGTACAACGACAGTTCAAGAATTCGATAGTCATCTGAAGAATATGGATGACGTCGTGCTAGCTGTGGCTCACGGCAGGAAACTTGGATTGGGGAAGCATCTTCCGAGGCATTTTAGATCTCGTCTACATCACGCTGTTAATAAAATACAACGTAAGTGAATAATACTTAATAATAATTTGCTTGGTTTTGTCATTTGGTAGCTTCATATTTAATTCGACTGTAAATGACTATTTCAAAATTCTTGAACACGTTCAATGCGGAGCGAGGTCTTATAAGCCTCGCAAGTC
Organism: Vanessa cardui; assembly: GCF_905220365.1. Classification (NCBI taxonomy): domain Eukaryota; kingdom Metazoa; phylum Arthropoda; class Insecta; order Lepidoptera; family Nymphalidae; genus Vanessa; species Vanessa cardui. Next base: position 10,240,802 of record NC_061125.1, on the reverse strand, counting down.
TCCCAGAAACAGATTTGTATTTATTTATTGATTTTGAATTTGATTTGATGCCTATTGAAAACCGAAGCGAATATGTTCCTTCTTTACAACGGGGTCTCTATAACCACGTAACGCACTGAAAAAATAAAATTCGATCGCATCATATCATCACATGTCATCGAGTTTTAGTTTCCTAAACGTTACGGGGTCTAATAAGCCCCGTACCGGTATTATGATAGTTTTTCATACGAAGCATTAAACGCCCAGTAGCGCAGGAAAAGAAATAAAAAAAATGATGCCGCAGCCGAGGTATTAATGGGCATAATTTAATAAAAAATATTTTGATTTTGATTTGAACAAGTTCTGAAATATTAAAATTGCGATTATGATCTATAAAACATTGGTCACCCTTGACCTTAGCAGTTTCTTAGGCTGCGTTCACACAAAAGTTGGTGTGAAGCCTAATATACACATTCTTTTTTGTAATCATTTGATGAGAATTATTTTTTAGTTACATTATGTTTCCGTACTAGCTGCCCGGGACCTTGTACGCGTTTGAATTTAACAAAATGAAATATGATTGTAGCCTGTGTTACTTCTTATTATATCGGTTATCTGCCAGTGAAAGTCTCGTCAAAATCGATCTAGTTGTTCCAGAGATTAGCCGGAACAAACAAACAGACAGACAGACAGAAGAAAATTGTAACAAATATTATACATATGCATCAAGTATAAAAGGGTAACTTTAATATTACAAACAGACACTCCAATTTTATTATATTTAGATAGATAAATGTTTCAGATGTACTTACATTGTATTTTATTTCATTAGCTGAAGACTGCCTTGTATCGGAATGGAGTGATTGGACACCGTGTTCTGTGACCTGCGGTTTCGGTGATAAGTTTAGAAGTCGTCGCGTCGTGAGAGAGAAGACAAAGAACGGTCGCAAGTGTCCCTCTCTAACTGACAGGCGTCACTGCGGCAATATCAACTCTTGCGCGCATATTGACTACTTCGAATGGTGAACGTGTATATATAAAACATTTTTTTTTAATATTCTCTTAAATGTTACACTAATTACCTTGAAATAAGACTATAAATGATTAACAATATTTCTTTGTTTTCTTTATTATACTTTTAAAAATTACATTTATGGACACATATTGCAGCGATTGACGTTAGTTAAGATTTCTTTAATTGCTTTGTAAAAAAACCGAAAGAAAGAAATGTGAATAATTTTAACTACACGTAAAAAACGATAATGCTTGAACAAATGATTTTAATGATATAGTTGGACGTGCAAATGGGCCACCTGATAGTAAGTGGTCACCACCATCCATAAATTATGGTGCTGTAAGAAATATTAACTATTCCTTACATTGTCTATGCACCACCAATCTTGGTAGCTTAGATATTGTGCCTCTTGTGCCTGTTACACTGGCTTACTCACCCTTCAAACTGAACCACAACAATACTGGGTATTGCTGTTTCGCGGTAGGATATCTGGGTACAATGAGTGGCCGGGTACCACCCACCCACACAGGCTTAAAAAAGCCCTACCACCAAATAAGTAAAGTAATGTAAGTGACTTCGCAAATAACATTAACACGTAGGAAAGTTAATAATTCCACTTGAGGTCTTGTTTATAAACCAAATAAGCTTAAATGTATGAAGGCAAACGTATTAGAAATCTCGTTATTTATACATGAGGACCGTCATAAAGCGGTTGAAAACTTTATAGCGGTCAATTCATCATCATAAAGACGGATAAAATTACGATTTAATATTTAAATATTTTGCTTTATATTAAACAATCCTTTTCGACTAAATTGGGAAGTCTCATAAGTCCGTTCGGGATCATATTACATAAAATATTTAATAGTTCACATACAGTTATGTGCTGGGTTATCTTATTAAGGCAAGGCAGGTATAGAGGGTCACAAATGTGGTGCGCCACAGATCCAGATACTGGTGGGAACCCGTAATCCACCCGAAGAGACGAAATGGTTACCGCTGGTATAGTAGCAGTTATTCCGTCTCACAGCTTTAACGTTGATGTGTCCCACAAACATCCACTTCTTGTGGAAACCCTTAAATGCGTTTTACAAGCGAGGTAAAAATTTGTAATAAAATTTTAATTAAACAAAATATAAAATTATATTTCAATAGTTGGTAAGCTAACGTCATAAGAGTCGAGATGGCCCAGTGGTTAGAACGCGTGCATCTTAACCGATGATTGCGGGTTCAAACCCAGGCAAGCGCCGCTGATTCATGTGCTTAATTTGTCTTTATAATGCATCTCGTGCTCAGCGGTGAAGGAAAACATCGTGAGGAAACCTGCATGTGACAAATTTCATAGAAATTCTGCCACATGTGTATTCCACTAAGCCGCATTGGAACAGCATGGTGGAATATGTTCCAAACCTAGCCAAAAGGGAAAAAAAAACCTAGCCAAATTTCATGAAATTAGAATCATTCGTTTGGTCGTGCAGGCAGACACACAGACAGAGTTACTTTCACATTTATAATATTATTATAGATTGTATATAATACAATTAATGTCAAGCAATGAAAGCACTCTCGATGAATGAATGATGAACATTATACATCGGCCACGAAATACCAAACAAATAAATAAAGAACGTCATATACCAGTTACATAAATCAAATTGTCGGAAACTTGTTTTATTGGATCATGTATCAGCAATATTTCATTGGGAAGATAACAAAAACGCTTACCCTGGTAGTCCTGATCGTAAAGTGCGTTGAAAACGTATATTTTCGATTACCAATCCTCTAAAACGAATCATCCAGCAAATGCGTTGATACACAATACGTTTTATACGAATACACGATACCAAAATACGAAACAATAATGACCACTGACCGAGAAATAAAGGTAAATAATTAGAGATCGTCTCATAATACTCAAAATTCGTGTTCGACGAAAAGGTATAACTTATACTTTATGCCTGAAAATTTAACGCCCGCTCACACGATTAAGTCAACAAAATCAACATTGCAGTAAGGCATAGGTACCATATTAATATCTCTTTAGAATATTTATATATACATCATCACCATGTAATAAGAAATTATAATACTGAACGTACTGTACCAAAAGATAATCAGTTCTATACTGCGGCCTTTTATACCGGCATACTATTTACTTCACCAATTTTCTATGGATCCAGTTCTCTATAATAATGAGTAGAAGGTTCTAATGTAAGAATCAACAAAATCTGCGAGACAAATTTGTTCGAGCCGTGTATGACCAAATGTTCATCTAGATATTGGTTGAAAGACCGAAACAATCAATTATGGGTGGGAACGAGATGGATTGACCACGACTTCACGCTACGTGTCTACTGGACGAGCGCCCTGAGGGTGAAAGTTCGATCGACGGTGGGACACGCTCATTTATATTCCTGGCATCGTCTTCGCAAAATCAAGGAGTATGTGATTCGATTTCTAGACACTTACGTAATTATATGGAGTTGTATCGACAAGTGTAGTAATGCCTTTAGTAAAATTCTATACTAAGCTCATCTAGGAATACATTTTCAAATACCATTTTATGATATGTCTTTAGTAGTGCCCATTTAGTATCTTTACATACCTAGACGTAATATTTGCGAAATTAGCAATTGGCGTTTTATCATTATCATTATAAAAAAAAGTTCCTTACCGCTGTGCTATATGCTATGTATGCCCAGATCTTTTAAATTACGCAACAGATTTGATGCGATTTTTAAATGAATTGATTAAAGAGGAAGGTTAATATGTATAATACATGCATGCATATAGTAGAGAATGACTGAAATACTGTGACCATTGAAAGACATTCTGCAGTTTAATTAGTATCAGCATTGCAACCGTTTGTTATATATAAACGACATGTGACCATGAAACGAATAATTATCGTTGAAACCAGCGTCGCAGAAGGAACACTCCAACAGAACCACCCACCAGAAATCTACCAAATTGCAGACTGGTGCAGCACACGAAACCATTCACTTTCACGTGCCTAGATTACTTAGTCTCTAGATATAATCATTCACACGGTACAAAATATATATTTGGCCTTATTAACTCATGTCACTCGTGCAATCCACTTGGAAATACTATTGATGGCACTCTGAAGATTCATTTAGAATTAGTAGGTTTTTGCGTATCCTCAAAAATTCATTCATACTAAAATTTTAAGTTAAGCGGTAATTTTATTGCATTGTACGAGTATGAACAAAATAATAGATGTTAATATCTATGTTTCTTTTTAATCCCTTTTTTAATATCCTTTACTGCCCGCCTTACCCTTCTATATATAAGTATACGAGATTTAATTATAAGTACAATCAAGTCTCGCACATGGAAGCATTTTCTTGCTACGTGGTTCCATTTTATAAGCTCTTTTGAAACCCACCCCTTTATGATTCTTACATGACTGCGTTGACTCAACCTCTATTTCTCGCATGTAACCTAGATTTCTTATGAATTTCAAAAGAGCACGTGTATTTTTTCTTAAAAGTAATGAAAAATCAATATTAATTATAGTGTAAATAAACTATAATAATAAACTGATGAGTTTACAGTCCTCCTACAAAAAAATAATAATTAAGGAGGTTTTATATATTTTTCTTAACTGGTCTTTATTCAGCCTAATATAAGTTGTATTTCGATCAGAAACATATATACCAGATACAGGCGCGTCACTTAATATACAGATTAAATAAACGAATCTTCATATTTTTCCATATTCAAAATTTATTCTTTTGGTAAATACAGCTTGTTATAAATACTCTTGTTCACTCAATCGGTAACATCAATTGAGTGTTGCGTCACAAGTTACATACTAAACAAACGGACCGTTTCGGTGAGGTTCACCCCTTGTCAAACTCCTAGGACACAGATACAATGTTATTAGTAAAATACATACCAAAACTGTAAATATGCTACCATCAATTGGCTTTCGGAATAGTTTCTGAATATTTGGTTTGTATGTGGCACATTCTAAAATTTAATACAATTTATTCTAATAGTTTCATATATAATATAACAATCAAACTTGTTTGTGAATTCCCGGTAAGTTATAATTATTAATAAAAAACATCATAGTCATGTATATACTTCCATATATTTTATGATAATACGATATTATTTACAGCTTTCGAGAAGTAAGTAACTGCAATACGAATCTGAAATCGTGATACTTTCAGACATATCAACAGGTGAATAATTGTATGATGGAAATTACGTATTAGATTCCACCACGCTGTTCCAATGCGGGTTGGTGGAATACACAAGTGGCAGAATTTCTATGAAATTTGTCACATGCAGGTTTCCTCACGATGTTTTCCTTCACCGCTGAGCACGAAATGAATTATAAAGACAAATTAAGCACATGCAACAGCGGTGCTTGCCTGGGTTTGAACCCGCAATCATCAGTTAAGATGCACGCGTTCTAACCACTGGGCCATCTCGACTCAACAATATAGCTTAAAACCAAATACTAAAATATTAAGAAGAAAACTTTTAGGATTGAAAATGCAGTACTTGTGCTACCGACATACCAGTGAAAAAAAGGATTACAGGAAACCATAACATTCCCCATGCATTGTGAACCGATTTTAATTTTAAGAAATAGACAATACTATGTATTGTCTATTTATTATTTATTTATATGTATTGTATTATTCTTAATTTCTTTAATGATCTAACACTTAATGAAAACTTTAACTTATTAGATATATGTATTGTATATATTTAAACAAAAATATATTTATAACAATATATCCAAAAGTTTTTCATCAACAAGAGCAGTAATATTTCTAAATTTACAATTCGTGTTGTAACTGTGTATTGTAGAGGTAGACAAATAAATGAAGTCATTTTTATGATGTTTTACACCAATTACAAATAATTTCATTTAAAAAAATATACTGAGACTTCGAGTAAACAAATATTATTTGTAAATTCCTGTATATATTACGTGTGCATTCCAACGAATGCTCCAGAGCACATTCTCAAACTCCCGCACCCGGTTACATACCAACACGTACTTAAAATATTCCAGTTGTTTCCAGAAAATTCTAAGAAATAAAAATCACTACGTACTAATCTAACTGTGAAGATATCGAACATTAATTTAAATTAAAGATTGATTAATAACCCTTGAGCATTGTATTACTAGACTTTGTGGCAAATTTTCTTTTGTATTTGGTTAGGCACCAGTATTACTTATTATAATCAAAATATGATGTATTCAAATGAGCTGAAAATCACTTTTAAGTCATGGTACAATATTCAATTAATTGTAGAGCTAACCCCACTTCAAAATGTTGATTCTGCCAAGACCGATAAGAAACACAAACACTTTTTTCCACCAATGTATATGTGTTAATTAAATACAATTAAATTATTTGTTACTAGTAACACTTGCATATTGTTTTGTTGATTTTGTATAACTACATGGTTCAAGAATCCCAGATGAGCGGCTAAAAAGTAGTTCAAGCATTGTAGCAAACAACAATTTTAATATGACAGTGCAACCACTACCACCATATGATTTAATAGTATCTCTGCTTACTTACAATTGAATTACACTTAAAAAAACACAGTGTCATCTGAATTATGGACTCAAAAAGACGGATCAAATAATTAAAATTAAAAATAGTTTGATCTACATTTAGGTGGCAGTATTTGCACGAAAGGCTGAACTGAAAAGCTGTGGAAAACTGAGCTCATTCGAGCTGAGCTATTATATTATTTTTAGTCTTATGTTAAGCTTTTAAGTTACCTCCATTATATGTAGCTCTCGTTATGAACTATTTTTTTATTCTTTTAAAATATATCCTACACATTTTAACTAAAATAACAAATGTTTTTATTTTATAGTTTCTATCGTAAGTCCACTGATTACTTACCTAATAAAATATTAAGTTATAAGCTAAATATTTTTAATAATTTGGCGACCTCCGTAGTCGACTAGTGTGTCCAGTTTTCATGAATACGCCACCCCGAGGTCCCGGGTTCGATTTCCGGTCGAGTCGATGTAGAAAAAGTTCATTACTTTTCTATGTTTTCTTGGATATGTGTGTTTGTTGTACCGTCGTTACTTCTGATTTTCCATAACACAAGTGCTTTAGCTACTTATATTAAGATCAGATTAATGTGTGTGATTTTGTCCAAAATTTATTTATTTATATCATGTTTTCGATGAAATAGTATTTTTAATAGTTACCTATACTTTAAAAATGTCAAATATTGACAAAATATATGATAAATAGTAATTCAACAATTCGTATGTCTTAAAAATCAAATATTTGCTTGAGTAAAGTAGAGCGTTACCGCACATCATCGCATTGCAAATTTTCAATTTTCCAATACATTAGAGATGGTTTCGTATCTAGGGGAACTATATAAGGGCGCGTTCAGTTTGATCTTAGAATAAAATCAGTATTTTGTTTTGGAATGTTCATAAGAAATAACAAAATTTAATGTTGAATATGTTCAACTTTTTTACATTGTGGTTATTAAAATGTCACTAGATAAGAATAATCGGGACTACTGTCATCCAAATATATACAAGTTTGAAATCTTAATCACTATTTATGTTTACCATATAACTTAGAAATCTCTCTTTCTGGTGTCACAATCTTTGACGTTAAATATGCTTAGTGAGATGTTCTCATAATATAGCAAATTATAAAATAAATTTTCCAAAAAAAACACGCAAATTTTTTCGCTTGTTGGCAGAGTTTCGTGAAAGCACATCCGTGTAGCTATAATTTAGTCATCGTATATTAATCGCTAAGTAGTAATACTGCCTGTGTACAGGCACAAGGGACACAATATGTGGGTTCCCAATATTGGTGGTACATTGGTGAAGTAGGAAATGACAAATTTTTTTTATTAATATTGTAACTTTTTCTTCTGTAAATTCCGTGAATTCAGCGCAGAACGTTCGGCTTCGCGTACTTTCTAAGTCACGACATTCTTGGGTATACTTGGGTTCTAACTTTCAGATTCCGTGCTGTTACTACGATTTTTTTTATTCAAACTATCATTTTTTTTATCAGATCTCTAGCCTTATATTCAGTCACTAGATTAACAAGGCAGTTCAAACTATCAAAATAAATAAACGAAATATTATAGATAGACATTCATATAAACACTGCCTTATATGATGGATTTCCCATCCGGCGCGCAGATACAGCACTGATTGATTGTTTAAACGTAGGAAAACATAAAAACTCGCGATAATGCGCTTGTATTTAAATAAATTCCTTTAACCAATGATAAATTGTCAGGGGCCTTGATGAATGTGTATCGGGCGTGGAATTTTAAAGGGATCGAACGTCAATCGCGATGAAATATTTATATACATATATTTATGTTAACTTATTGTTTATATTTAAGTATATATTTGATTTGAGTATTATATGATTTGAGAAGATGGCTGGTAAGGAACGGATCAGAGTTGCGTTGAGTTGAACGGACACAGAAAAATGGAAATCTTTGGAGGAGGCCTATGTCGAAAAACAAGCTGTTGCAGAATAATCACCCGAACGCCGTTAACTTAGAATAATTACGTATATTAAACGTTTAGATATAATTAGATTAAATTATAGGAAAGTAATGTTTTATTTATATATTTATATCTTCAATAATAAGGTCTTTTTCGTAATTTGTTTCAGAGGTTACAGTATATATTAATATTATTGCAATAGTAGCAACGCTTGGTTGTAGAAATTAGACTATTGACGCGAATATCATGATTTTCTTATAAGGATATTCTTATTATATGTAAAAGTTTTACTAACTGAATATTAATACACGTATATCGACAATATAGAGTCACACTAAGAAGAGGCTTTGCAGAATTTGAATATGAAGGGAACCCTCAATTCAGCATCAGATCGATCCATTTGAAAGGGCAAATAGAAATATTTATTGCCATTCGAAGTTAGTTTGCAAGTGTAATACAAAATATAAAACGTCAAAATGTGTAAATGTAAAATGTAAAAAAGACACAAGTAACTGTTAGGCCGTGGATATTGTAAATTAAATAAACAATAGAAAGACAACGGTGAAGAAAAAAATATAGTTATGTTTTTGTTACGTTTTCTATATGTACCTATATATATTATGTTGCCCCCATAATTTCTAAATTCTAACGAAAATGACAAATGAGGTATCGTTGATAAGGTCTTGATTGATTGCCAGTTATAGACTGTCTGACGCGATCGTCAAATCAATATGTCACAGACATAAAGTATTGTATTAAACAAAATCAAAATACACCTCTTTAGCAATAAACCTCTTTTATATATTTAAAAATTTTAGTCTTAATTGGTAAGGATACATAATAAATATATTGTAATTTCAGTAGTTCGGGATCGCCAAAATAATATTATCGTTTCAGAATCATGCTTCAATCTCTCTATCTTTTGTTACAATGCCCCGCTATCGTCCAATTGTTTTCTAATGAAAGCTCAATCATATTTAAAATAAGAAATAGTGTTACATGTCAGTGTTAAATGCTATACCATATAAAATAATAGTAATTACAGTTTTGCAAACTATTGATCAATTAATTAAAATAATAATTGTATATAATAAAGTAAATTCAATAGCCGCTGCTATATTAATAATATGCAATAATAATGTGATATAAATTATGTATGATATAGAATCAAATGTCATAACACCGTTTTGAAGGCTAAGGTTACTCTTGCAACAATATACATGCCGGGGAGCCAGTAAGATTCTTTGTTTCGGGGTTACAGTCTTCGTCATACATATTCACAAATTGATACAACAAATCGATAGCTTGGTATACATTTTATGAAGACACGAAAAAAGTTTAAATTGATTCCAAAGAAATCCTTTTTTAAATCTAATTACTCCAGAATCCGGAGATTTATTTTTTCGAAGTTGATTTTTCCTACAAGTTTCTTCAATTAAAGTATTTATAAGCCTTTATAAGAATTTACATACTTCATACAATGTCTTGTTCCTTACATTATTTTAAAGTTTAAAGTTAAGTTAAAACAGTTTTTCAAAAGAAAAAAAAAACGAATACTTGAGAGTTGAAAGGCGTAATAAGGTCTGAATTCTTAAGCAATGAAAAGGCCTTTGCCAACAAAGAAACAATTAAAAAAAGTTTCTTTATCTCTAACTTAAATCGTGGATATTTCTGCATAATAGTTGAAAGGCATTTTACATTGAACTAGCTGTGTATGCGTTTGAATTTAACAAAAAAAATATTATTGTAGCCTAAGTTTCAACTTATTATATCAGTTGTATGCCAGTGAAAGTCCGGTCAAAATCGGTCCAGCCGTTCCAGAGATTAGCCGGAACAAACAGACAGACAGACGGACAGACGAAAATTGTAAAAAAAAAGTTATATTGCTATTATTAACTACCGTGTATACATACATGCGCATTGAGTAAAAAATAGCCCACTTTAATATTACAAACAGACACTCCAATTTTATTATATGTATAGCTAAGATAAACTTCAATATAAATATAATATTGGGCTTTTACTATTCAAGTATTTATTCTATTAGATTCTTGCAATAAATCAATCAATTCACAATTCTCATTAAAGCATTCCAAAACGATTCGCATAAAATACAATTTTCTGGGACATTAAGCTTACGGATTTCTGAGCATTCATCGAGCTATAGAATAAATTGAGATTTATTGAATAATAATAAAATACCACCAGACCGGAAGTCATTACAATATATTATTTATATTGACATTTCAAAAATACCATTACAATGCTTATTTATGAATAGATTTTGCAACTAAAATGTGCAATACACTTATCAAACATACCTCACTGATCGCTTAATTCGACGCTGACCACATGACATGGTAGGTACATAAATTCAACACTAAGCGATATTAACCATGCACGATAAAAATAGTGCTAGACGGGATTAGTCCAAGTCAATCAGTCCACCGTTGACCAGTGGTTAGAACGCTTGCATCTTAACCGATGATTGCGGGTTCAAACCCAGGCAAGCACCGCTGATTCATGTGTTTTATTTGTCTTTATAATTCATCTCGTGCTCAGCGGTGAAGGAAAACATCGTGAGGAAACCTGCATGTGACAAATTTCATAGAAATTCTGCCACATGTGTATTCCACCAACCCGCACTGGAACAGCGTGGTGGAATATGTTCCAAAAAACCTTCTCCTCAAAGGGATAGGAGGCCTTTAGCCCAGCAGTGGGAATTTACAGACTGTTGATGTTGTTGTTGATACGTCTGTACTTACAGACCACTTGACGAGTCTACTAACTTTTTATGTCTTGAAACTCATTGGACTTTCTGTTTGATAAGACCTGCCCCTGCACCGGTTATAGCGATTTGGTCGATACTATGCTTTTCTATGTCATTTACCAAATTATTGATACCAAAAATTACCAGACAGACAGCATGGCCAAACATTGACAAAAAAACTGCTGAGTTTATTTAGCCGGTTCCTTATAGGTTTTGGACAATATGTAGTATAAGTATTGCTTCTAAATTCAATAAACGATTGAAACGGTTTGATTTGAACGAATGGAAAACTCTAAGATACCAACTTGTCAACAACAAAGCTTTGGCCGTTTCAGTCGAAATCAGGCACCTATAACTGAGTTAAATATTGTACAATTCAATTCAATTTCTATTGAAAGAAAAAAATACTAAAAATAAATCATCAATCATCATGTATAGAATATATAAAAAATAAACTAATTATAAAAAAAACGTATCATTCCTATTTTTACAAGAAAATGATTAATGTGAAACGATGAAAAAACGTTGAATGTTAACAAAAGTTAAACAAAAATAAATTGATTTCATCTGAAGAGCATTAAGATGCCAGACGCGAATATCTATGGAGGATTTTTAGCGAGACATGCTCAGACTTTGTCAGTTGTTTATTTAAATCTGAATCGTCTAGAGATCACATTCAACCTTATACAAGTTTAAAAAATCACATATTACCTATTGTTCGTGAATTCTGTCGCTGAATACAATTCGATTGAGAATTCATGGATTAAAGTTTAAAGTGAAACGATTTTGAACGCAATATTATACGTTAGATCCGACATAACATAACAAGTACCTCTTCGTATATTATGACAATAAGTAGGTTTTTGAATTAACAACGATTGTAAATAATTTAACACCTGGTTTGTCAGTAACATGAGACCGCATCTGGATATCTTTAAGACGAAAATCTTTAAAGTAGACATTCGATTCTAAATTATCAGCTATATAGTCTTGATACTTGAGAAGTAAATCAAAATCTGTAAATCATCGGAATTAACATATCTTGCTAACATACTTATATGCTGTATGTATCAATCAAATTTTAATACACAATACGTCTTTAACATAGGACACAGGGGGTATGTGCCCAGGGCCCTCGTCCAGAGAGGGCCTTGAGCACATTCCCATTAGATTGTACAACCAATCAGATTATAACAAATTTACGAAAATTACAGCACATTTTATTTGAAAGTACACTTAAGACCTGGCTATGAGCAAATTGTACAAGCTAGGAAATATCTACCAAAATATCATGGGCCCCTATATCATAGGTGCCTTGCCCAGCATAACTTAAGACGGCTGTGTACATACAATCCCCACAAGTTAAATAACTTTGTACTCTACTATCATAATACTTTACATCGTTATTTCAATTTATTCTACCCAACGTAGTGACGTTGAATATAAACATTTACAATACACATAGCCCAGTGATCGCTTCGCTCAATCAACTGTGAAACAGGTCAAGTTAATTAAACTCGCTCAGTCATATTTTTTAGATCACCTCTCAATGAATAGTAAATAAAAACGAGTATTCTAAATTCAAATTTTCCATTGTATGGATGACTGAAAAAAACTGTTGCTTGGTTATATATATTTTAGAACCAGAAGCAGGAAGTAGGTTAACCTTTAAAACAATTATCTTTAATTTAAAATAACAATCAATCTACCACAAAAGAAAAACATTTAGTCTACAACACAAATAACCATCAATAATCACATTACACCGTAATAATAATAATTGCAATTCTCAATGTGTCAACTACGAATCTCCCGCCTTTTTTTTTTAAAAAGGGAAGTTATCTGACTTGACGCTGATGTTGCTTGTTTATTCCAACAATATTTATTTTTTATAATTGTTCTAGAATTTTCCATATGAAAAAGGCTCTAAAGTCTAAGCCGACGGAAGAGATGTGTCACTTAAATGAATATTACCCGTCGAGGGATCCAGTTGTCAATAAGGATGCAACTTATAACAAGAGAATGAAAAATTGAATACTATAAGTTAATACATACATGTATACAACTATATACATATTTGAATGTACTTAATAAATAAATCAAATCGCAATTAGCGGATTCAAGATTATTTAAACAGCACTTACAATGAAATTGTGTAGAAAAATAAGAAAAAAACATAACCAAATATATTTAAACGGATACCTCATAAATAGTTACGTTTAATATTATAAACATAATAATTGATCACCATCGCCTTATATCATTGATACCATGACAGATGGCTAGTTTATTTTTCCATCTTACGATCGATCAAACAAATATTTTATATAAACAACATTTCGTCTGATAATAAAGATACTTTTCTATATCTGTATAATTTTTTTCATAGATATAAAAGGAAACTGCCAAATCACGGGCCCCTTAATTCGTTCACGAAAAGTTGGGCAAGATAACATACATTCAGAATGTCACTTAATCCTGCTTACAGTTCTGAAGGTTGAGCCAATTAAATGTTCAAGTTAAATCTCCCAAACATAAACATAAAACAAATTGTTTAAAACAAGAATGATGTTATAATAGAGAACAAGTAAAAATGGAAAATCCTGTATGTGACAAATATTATTTGTCATATTTTACTTATATTATGAAAGTAAGATCTCCTCCGGCAATTTTAGAATTATTAATAAAAATGTGGGTGTGTTTTTACTATTTCTAAACACAATAGCTTTATAATAGTAGTGAGTATGACATTAGGCATTTACTGTCCTATAAACTATTGTCATAATTTTTTAAATATACTTATTTAATTTTAATTGAAATAATAATATTTCGCAATCCTTTGATTTTTAGATCTGTTTTTTAAACTGAAATAACATTTTTATTAGGATGATTATTGATTCGTTCGTGGCACTCCCGTCACTTCCTCTCGGTGCGTGGTGTGGCGAGCTGGTACTGCCTGGCACGAGAAAAAACGGCGGTTGATTTTGAACGGGCAGTTAGGATTGAAAACAAAGTTCTAATATTGGCTGTAAAAGGGATTATTAATGAATATATATCGATTAGATAATTAATATAGTGATATAATCTAATGTTATGTAAGTTGTTTTAATATGATGTACTAAGTCACCCTTTTCTTATCAACAAAGGAACTTTATTATATGAGATAAAATAAAAAAAGATTATACATTCTAATACACCTCTGAAAGACTCATGTATAAAATTTAACTTCTTATATGCTAGTAATGTAAACATAATAAAATTATAGAAGTATATAGTGACTTATAATGTCTGTCAGGCGTAGACAAAGACCTATATCCCGTTAACGAGAAACATTTTCAGCTTAGTCTGCCAGACTCCATTTCGGATTAAGAGATATACATATATCAGAATTGTAAACGTGTATACTAGTTCCCCTCTTATACATCTATAACCTCAAAATAATTTCCAACGCACGTTTAAAATAGGCACAGTCGTGTGCATGTGTTAATCTTAACCGAAATTTGGAGGTTCAATTCCGGGAAAGCAATACTTATTTAGTATTTTTCATGTGCCTGTGTGTGTGATTTTTATCGTTAGTAAAAAAACTAAGTTTCAATTTAGCGATTTGTATAATATATAAATATACGGCTATTTTTGATAAATTCAATTATCAACGTAATAGATATCCCAAGATCGCAAGTTCATAAATCAATCCCCGGAAAAACTATCCGCTGTCGTGACGGCGCGAAATACCGAATACTGAAAGTTACATTATCTTGAAAATTTTTTGTTTACTTTCTAAAAATAGGAATAACATCGCGATATTTTCTTTATTTATTTACTCGAAAATTCTTTACGACTTTGAAATGTTAGTGCACATAATAATTATTAAAAATATATATATATTCAATAAATAAATAAAAATATATATTTATCATACTATATAGGTAAATTAAATAAAAAATATTCCGGTACCGGGAATCGAACCCGAGCCTCCTGGGTGAGAGCCAGGTATCCTAGCCACTAGACCATACCGGATGATACGATTTTATGTAAATATTGCGTATATTAATTGCCATAATTGAATATACTATAAATAAATTTAGTTTTAATTTCAAAATTGTTTTTCAATTTATACCAGAAAATAAAATTCAAATCGCTTTTACATAGAAAACAAATGTTACTTGAAGCAACATACTTGCTATTGACAGTAAATAACAAAATCACGTTCAAATCGCATATACAAAAGGCATAAAAAATAGAGTACCCGAAATTGTACAGTCTTCGAATACTAACACCACAACTTAACTCTTATGATAAAAGAAATAAAGTCGAAAATACTATAACGTAATACATCTATGTAGCTACCCTACAGTTTCATACAATTCGCACAAAGTTGTCTGATAAAGAAACAATTTGTATTCAATAAGCCTCGTGAGGGTGTAGAGATCTGGTATAGCGTTGGAGTTTTTACTCCACTATTCTCTCTGGAAACTGTGGCAACGAGAAATGTAGAATAATCCTGTGTTATTTTATATCCAGTTACTATAAAATTTTATGAAAGAGTTTCTTTTTTATTTTCTCCGATCCTCCCCGTGACCTATTTTGAAATACTATTTTATCTGTACTGTACATTTTTTTTTAACCTGCAATATTGTATTAATCCTCATAGATATAATAATAATAATATAGAATACGTTCCTAATTCGAACCGTTAACGGTCTAAATTAATTTAAATTTTAATTAAGTATTTAACAAACTTGTGTTGATAAAAAGACTGTTAGTGAATACTTGAATATTTAAATATTCCAATAAATTTTTACTGAGCACAAATATTACAAATCCTATATGAAAATTAAGTTAACTATTTATTTTAAAAACATATATTTTCTGTGTCTGAAACGTTACTCAAATGTTATACAGCACAAGCGATCAAGTAGTATCATTGTAAGTTACATGTCAAACTTTTCTTGCCTCGTCCGCGTCGAAGTTGAATATATATTATAGGACGCTTTTAACGTCTACGTCTAAACGGCCATGGTTTACGCTCTCGCGGCTACAATCGAATAGCGATCGATTGATGATGCCGTTAACATTAGTAAATGGAAGGAACATTTATAAATAAGTTATAATAATTACACTCTTGCCGTATTATGCTTAGGGGTAACGCAGCCGCTATCAATAGGTACTTTATTAGTGTTGCAAATCGGCGGAAAGTACCCAAAAATGTATTGGAGTAGCTTGGTAAGAATATTGATTTTAAAAGGGGAGAAAGTTCAGCCCAGCAGTGACATATTTATAGGTACTACTTTACTCCAATCTACCAAATAAAGCTTTGGTGTAAGCAGAGGCTAAATTTTTATTTCTCTCCCCTGCAGCTGAATCCGGCCTTGAGCCCGAGCAATTATTATAGGCACCAAGGACATAACACCTTTCTTCCTATGGTTTACGGCATATCAGCAGTTTTTAATGTTTCAAGACATTAAGGTATGATTAATGAGGATTTTTTTGAACTTCGAATCTGTAGTGTTTCGTGAAGATCTGTATTATCTGACATTAAATGTAACCTAAGGTAACCTGTAGGCTGTAGGTAGCCTTCATTAGTTAAATAAGAAGTGTCTTATCGTTTTGTATTTTCATGATAATTGAGCCTTTTTATTTTAGGTTATCCAGATAACGCATTTATGACCGTCTATCACATTTCTGATATTAACGATAAAACGCAATTGCGTATCATTAGCAAGCAATTAGGTCTAAAAACTATTTAAGTGTGATGTCATTTAATGAAATCTGTGAAATAAATCGTACACACAACAAAACAATCCAACAACAACCGAACAACAAAATAAATTCTAGCGTCCCTAATGCGCCACATTTAGCATTCGATACTCGATCAAACTCAAGTGCACTTGCATGCGAAGTTTAGCCATTATCCAAAGTTCCGCATGCACGCCGACTATCGTCTACATATCCTTTAAACATCATAAAACTCCTTAGAGGGATCTTGTACTGAAAATGTTGAATTAAGAAAAGAATTTATTAAAAAATTACGGCAAAAAAGGATATACGGCTCATACTTATCCAAGAAATTAAACCTAGGAATTTATAAATTTCGAAGGAGTTATTTTTGTATGGTTACTTAATTAAAAATTTCTGATTCTGATTATTGGAAAATATTAATCACGTAAACATAATATTTTCCTAATACACCCAGATTCAGTACACAAATTTATCCATACGCTCTAAAAATAAAGAACATTAAGAAAATTTTGCAATACTGCTATTAAATTCCTTATATTGATTACCAACTGTTGAATCTCAGAAGACTGTTTAATTACTTATTCTTGTAACTTATAATGGACTCGCTCATTTACCCAAAGCACGTGTTTTTATATACATTACTTCCCAGACCTTCTGAACTACTATTTCTATATTATAAAAAATATCCTTCAAGTCGCGAATTAAAAATCCAGTAGATGCTGAAATTTTCATTCGTGAAATTGCAGTATTAATAATTTAAAAAATTAAAATGGTTGAAATTTCGTTTGTACATATATATGTATGTACCACCAAATTGAAACGTTAATATTTGAAATATATAAAGAACTAATTGTCGTCCGAGGCTTCGCTCACTGTCTAATGGTTGGTCTTCAAGGGTTGTGAACAGTTATATAAACGGACAGAGCTACTTTCGCATCTTTGATATTAGTATACTTATTTGTCATCATCATTCAATACATCATTTAATATATAGAAATAATTCTCGGGTGACCTAGTTAAATAATAAAAATAACCACTCTCTCGCACCTAAGTACTTTCTACAGAACTGAGAAATTTTCTTTTTTAAATTGCTCGCGCGACGTACAGAATTGAATAAAGTAAGCATAATTCTTATCCTTCCGTCTAGACGACAATTTAGATGTGAAATGATGGCAACCTTTTGTTTCTACAGTTCACAAACTGCGATAGGAACCCACACAAATTGCATTCACTGTTGTAGCTCACAATTCACTTAAATGAAAAGTGTTGGACATAAATTTTTCGCTGAACAGTGTTCTGATAATTCATACCAGAGTTACAAAGAAACTTTGGCTATTCGTTGAACAGTTAAGAATTCAAGTCGAGGCTTGAAAAATACTGCAACTAATAAGTACATTTCTTGACAATTTTGATACTTTAAAATGAAAGAGTATAAAGTATTGTTTTATGACGATACATTTTAATGTATGACAACATAAATCTTATAGCTAACCTGCAATTTCAGACACATTAAGTTCAGATCATAATTCGAAATAAAAGTCTAAATATTATGAAGAAAAATTAAAATCTCTTAAAAAAGGAGGCAATTGAGGAGGAAAATGTTCTAAGGTGTCCCAGGAATGTTCATTCTCGTTACCTGTCTTTTTATCTCTCGTTATCTTTTGTAGACTATTTTTGCTATACGCTTTAATGGATTGTTCTTTATTATTACTGTCAGTATCTAAATGTTCGCTCGATATAGCCATATATTTATTAGGAATCTGAGAATAGCTACCATCAACAGCGTTTTTATAGTTTTCTTTTGAAAAAGTAACTCTACAACCACAAGGCGCAGTTGATGGTTGATATTTATTTCGGACGTCGCTCGAATGTTCAGGTGGTGTTTTAAGAAATTTAAATTCTGTATCGCTTAAATCCGATCTTTTACACATTAATTCACTGTTTCTCAAGCTGTTAGATGAGTTTTCTTTTGATTTTATACTAATATTCATGTTTTTATGGTCAGAATTTTCCCAACGCCATTGATTTGATTTATAACAGATATTTTTACAAACACATTTACTTTTATCACATAAGTTATCTTGGTCAGTACCATAGTTACAAGATGTTGCAATTTCTTTGCATACAAATTTTTTAGTTTCTGAAAAGTCTTTCTGATTTTTTTCTTTATTTAAGTCTGAACAATCAGATTTATCTTTTTTGTACAATTTTGAGTCACTCACAGACTTAATTAAAACGGGCAATTTGGTAACTTTCGAATTATCTCTAATATCTTCCTTTGGTATCGATTGAGATTTGATTAAGAGTTTATTTAAATCATTAGCTGTCATTACATAATTAGATGATATCGAATCTTTTTTAGTCAAAAGAGATTCTGCTTTGGACTTATCTACTAATACCTTAATGTTTCCAGATTCAGTTTTAATTAACAATACCTTATTTTTGTCATCTTTACTTTTATCTCTAAAATTTATTACGAAGTGCCCGGAATCAGTTTTCACAAATTCAGCAAATTGAACATTGTTATCTCCTTCATATTCTTTGATAGCTTGTTTGATATATATTTCAAATTCTTTGTCTAACACTATTTTAAAGTTGTCGGATGAAGTTTCTTTTATTGCAAATATTGTTTCCTTGTTGCTACTATCAACTCCTTGAAATTTTACTTCGTGCAAATTATTTTCCTTGTTTCCGTTATTATTATAATCTTTCGTATGTTCTGTGGTATCATGAATATTATATTTTTTTAAGCTACTTTTACTAGGATGACTAGAATTATCTTTAAAACCTTTATCAATTTCAGTGTGTCTTATTTCCCCATGTTCCTCATTCAGTGATTCTTTACTATATGTGTTATCAATGGTATCTTTAGTATCATGAATATTAAACTTTTTTAAGCTACTTTTACTAGGATGACTAGAATTATCTTTAAAACCTTTATCAATTTCGGTGTCTTTTATTTCCTCATGTTCCTCTTCCAGTGATTCTTTAATATATGCATTATCAAAGGACTTTTTGCGGATGGGCTTATATGCTTCAAGAGTTATATTACCAGATGGCGATTTTTTTGGTAAAAATATATGTTGATTATCAGCTATTGTAGCATCTGATTGCAAGCTAAATAATGGCTGACCAAACTTAGTTTCCATAGTTACAAATACATTAGTACCCTCTTGTAGGTGTTTTTTTATCTCTTCTACCATTGTTTTATTTAAGGCAATTTTTAAAAAATCGCCAGAGAAAGATTTAAGCATAATTGGATTATTATCAGTTAGATCGTATTTATCGTTAGGCATAACCTTTAATTGTTCATTTTTAACCAAACCCTCAACAACCACTTTGCTGTTATCTTTATCGTTTATTTTGTCTTTTACTGCTTTCAGTTGTTTGGTATCTGTAATTTAATAAAAAATGAAAAAAAAAAAACGTAACATGAATAGTAAATAATAAAATACCGTTCGATATGGGAGCACAAAACAAATGAAAGCAATATTATATATTTTTTATATTTACGATTTCGTTCTCTATTTCCTTATTTATATGGTCTAATAGATACAAGTGAGCACCAGAGTTTACATCGCGCTTGTGTACCAATGTATTTCTGGTGCAAATGAGTGATTTGATTTTGCACCCATCGCTAAATCCGATCTCGACGATCGACGATCAAACGGTTAAGTTAAATCTTTCTTAACCACTCAACAATATTCCTTTAAGCCTTTGATATCATAAATACTTAATTATAAGCTGGAATGAGCACCTTTTAAATAAAAGGATGTTTTTTCTTTCTTCTCTGATTTCTTTTACAATTTTTTCTATTCAGTTTTTTCATATTTTGTATTTATTTCACTTTACAATATATTCTCACGTAAATATTTGATGACATTTTTAATATAAAAATTACTTCTAAAGGTATGAACAATGTTTTAAAATAAAACTACTTCTAGTTCAATACCATTTATTTCATCCTTTGTTAAATAAAACAAAAACAGAGACCACACTGAATATTCTTCAAATTTAATTCTTAATATCAATAGAATCATTACTAATCATTGTATAACTCACTTTCTCTATTGGTATTACATCTGTATATCTACCCAAAACTTCTTCAATAATACGATCACGAGGACGACATCTTAAATCTAAAATAATTCAAATTCAAATCGAATTTAATCAAGTTTTTTTCATGTCTTTATTTTGTACTCCCATATTAATGAGGATTTAAGTATGACTAACCTTTCGAAGAAGCATGAGGGTTTGTTGACGAAAGGCCACTTTTAGATGGATCCTATGAGAAAAAAAGATAAATTATTAACCTAAAGAGTTGCAATGTTGTTAACCTAAAGAGATAATAATCATTGTAATAAACTATTTAAAAAAAAAAATAATGCATTTACCTCTTCTCTTAATATTTTTGGAGTTGAAAATGTTGACAGACCTTCCTGGCCCAGAACACATTGCGCTGCTCGCATATTTTTAAACTGACAAGTCGGTCCTAAAAAATATAAAAATAATTTATTAATTTTATGGACTGTCTTTGTATCATATGCTGAAAGAATAAACATAATGTGCGCCAAATATACTAAGTAGGCTGACTGGCAAATGTCCTACTTGATATTATAAAATCATCACCTCTAACACTTTGAAAACAAAGTTTCCCTTACCCCTATCATTGCATTGGCTTTGCCATACTTCACATCTTAACATAACAATACTAAGTATCACTGATTGGTGGAAAATATGCACTAAGTGAGTATAGTATAGTGAATAGTAATCATTTGGTAGTAATCATTTGGTTTGTTCAGAAATAATTTAATACCTTGACAAGGATTAGGTCGCCAAGATGCCACTTCGCTGCCAACAGAGTCCGGTAGTTCATGCATTGCACAGTCTGGACCACACGCTGCAGTTTCTTTATAGGGACACATAACGACTTCTCCCTAAGACGCGAAAGGCGAATATATTTTATTCTTACATAACTTTTGTATTTCAACTTCTTACAATACTATTCATTATGAATTTATACGTACCACATCTTCTTTATCTTCCGTTGTTGGTGGGCAACTCGTTGGTTGGTTTGGTGGTGGTGGAGCTTTTTTGGTACAAATACAATCTTTCGGTCCCTTTGGACAATTACATTCACTGTTACCCCAACGTCGACAAGGGTCCTAAAAATACGGAAAGAAAATTACCGATACTCTTAAATATCAAGATTCCTCAATATTGAAAAAAAAACATAAGAGATTTTTTTATTAAAGTTATTACTTTCGGGATATTTATCATGCTTCTATTTTATTAATTTTAAAATAAAAAACAGCACGAGAGAGCCTCTCGTGAACAAGACATTCGTATATAATGTCGAAACATCGAGCTCCACCACAAATAAAAAACATGGTAAATATCCCGAAATTAATAAGTTTAATAATAAAAATAATCATTTTAATTTAAAACCTTATGTAAGAGATTTATTTTGGTAATGTCAGTTACATTATTATAATGGCTGAAATAAAAAATATTAACAAAACTTAAACAATAATACATAGTTTACTACATTACATTCATGTAAGATTGGAAGAAAAAGAGTATATAAGATATATTAAATTAATTAGAATACTGTAACCACATAAAATTCTATTAAAGTTTTAAAAAGATCAGACGTTGTAGTAAATTCTGAAATGAATACCTTTTTAGATTCTGTCCCCTTATCAACTTTTGGCGGTTTTGTCACTTTAACTTGTTTTAGACAAAGCATCAGTTGCTTGTAAGTTTCACGGTCCATCTAGAGAACCATAAACATTATAAGTTATATTTTTGTCAAAACATTTTAATCGTAGAACAAATTACAGTCGTAACAATAAATATTCGTAGTTTATATATTTGTTACCTCGCATCTTGTCTTAACAGCTCCACCCACGATAGTCAGATTCAAATTCTTCTTAACGGTTGTCAAAATGAAATCCTGTAGAATTTTTCTCGTCTCTGCATTCAACTTTCCATTTCTACTTTTCTTTAAACAATTTAAAACTACGTCAGCCACTGCTTTTCCCGGCCCTGATTTCACTTGCCTCTCCAATACCGTATACATATTATCAAAAACATTATCCAAAAGTTTATGTTTTACCGTCGTACAAACACAATCAAGTGTATTATCTGGGACACAATGATCGCCGAGGTTTAAACAATCTCGTTCATTAACACACCTTGGACAATCTGTACAAAACCTCCTTATATCCATAGTGTCAGTGCATACATGACATCTTATACATTTAACTTTAAAATCAGCAATCTCCTTGTCTAGTGCTTTTATTTCTTCGTTAATAGATTCTTGTTTATTTTTGCATTTGTCTTTACATTGATCACAATTCTGTTTTAATAATTCAATTTCTAATATCAACGCTTCTTTCTGGAACATTACGTTAATACGTTTATATTATATTCCGTTTGTCTGTTATAATTATTAGGTATTAAAAATGTTATTAGGCTGTATAAACTTAATTGAATTTTAATAATGTTAATAAAATTTCTATATTATTTTTTAAAAACTATGTAGTTTAAAATGAGTTAAAATATTGTAATAACCCTGTTTACACTAGTTTCAAATTCAGTTAATCTAACCGATCATTTGAGACTATAATGACTTTGTTTACACTAGTTTCAAATTCAGTTAACGTAACCGATCATTTGAATGACCACTGACCTCTGCTTGCATATCTTCATATTCAAGTTTCTTTTGTAACAAAACTTTACACAACTTTTGAAGATCTTGTCTCGCTTCTTTTACGTAGTTGTCAGCTTCTTCTTCCTTTTTTACTTTATGCTGTTGCTCCTCTTTCAAAATTTTCTCTAACCGTGATACTTCTGCTTTTATATTAGTAATTCTTGCCTAAAATATTATTTCTTGTTTAATAAATAAATATCAATGATTTAAATAAAAGGACAGCAAGACATAAGTAATAAATATATAACTCATATAACTCACATTCGAAGATTGCTTTTTTGTACCAAATGATTTTTTCGCAACTTCTAAATCTTTTTTATTACTTTCGATGCGTTTTTTAAAATCTTCGATTTCCCCCTCAATACATTTAATATCGTTAGTTTTTTGGTTAATCCTCTCTATTATTTCTTGTTGACATTTATTGACATGGTCTATTTCGAATTCTAAATCCTTTTTGTTTTTACGCCATTTCATATTACTAGTCTCCACTTCTTTTAACTGAAAAGAGTTGCTATTATTTTCCCGAATTCTTGAATTTTAATTGAAGGTAATATTAACTTAAAATTAGTTTAGTATTTGATAATTATACCTGCTTCAATAATTCCTTTTGTCTATCTAAGGATTCCCCTATTTTATTCTTATATGTTTCTTCCATACAAGACCACATGCAATCAGCTTGTTTTAGCAACTGAACACCATCTTTCTCTCTCTGTTCTAAAACTTGAATTTGATCTTGCAATCGTTTTTGCGTTTCTAATAAATCGTTTACTTTACTTTGACATTTCTTCTCAAATGAAGCCGCCTTTGAATGGAAGTTTTAATTTTAAATGTCTTTTTTAAGAACACGTTTTTAATTTGATTACTATAATAACGTAATTGTATGACTGTATGTTTGCTTAAATGTTTTAATTTTACTATTATGTAGTCCTTTACGGTAAATGTGCAATAGACCGCAAAATTAAGGATAAGTGTTGGTGATAATTGTACTTATATCCTATCCCCCATAATAATTTGGAACTTATAAGAATATGATATTGTTATCATGTTTTAACCATATGATGTTATTTGGTGACAAGTAATCATGCAACATAAAACTAAATTAATCATACAAGCAAGAGTGATTGTTATATTGTGTTATATTTATTATACATATATGTCTTTCATTTTGACTTCACTGCAAATGTCTTTGGGGACAAAGTGTCCTCTACTTTTGAGAAGCAGTAGCTACTATATTGGTATATGATAAATGTGTGGTGCCTACAGAGTTCTATTAAAATAGAGAATGTTCTAGTACTATCATGATTTACAATTCATATTCAATTCAAATAACTTCAATAACCTCCAAAATTTATTGGACTTGGCCCATTGGACTGCCACCTCAGACATAATTGCAAAAGTCGATAAATGTACATTAGAAGATACCAAAAACTAACAGAGATTTGTTACTTTTTCAGGAGATAGAGCATTAGTGACAATTTGAGACCCCAATTTAAATACATTATATCCTATACCTTGACATGAAAAAATGAATAGTGTAATATTATACATAATACACTCATGAATACGATGCATACATTAAAAATTATGTTACCTGTTTCAAGTCACAAAGAACTTTATTCAGAGGTAATTCATTACTTGGTGTAGTAGATTTTGTTACGCAACAGACATTATTTTCAGAACTTTCCTTGCTTGGCTTACTCCGTGCACTACAAAGGATACCAATTTTCAATTTTATACCAATAGCGAATAGCTTAATCATGTATTGGTTAAATCACAACAAAATCAACAGCCTGTAAATTTCCCACTGTTGGGCTAAGGCCTCCTCTCTCTTTGAGGAATATATTCCACCACGCTGTTCCAATGCGGGTTGATGGAATACACATGTGGCAGAATTTCGAAGAAATTCGACACATACAGGTTTCCTATCGATGTTTTCTTTCACCGACGAGCACGAGATGAATTATAAAATCAAATTAAGCACATGAGAATTCAGTGGTGTTTGCCTCGATTTGAACCCGTAATAATCGGTTAAGATGCACGCGTTCTGGGCCATCTGACCATCTCGGTTAAAAAAATATACTTAATTATTTTTTTTTAATTAAAGTTCATCATACCTTTTACATTTAAAGCCATTATCTTGTTTTTTATCGTCGTTCCTTTTACAACATCCGGCCATATAACAATTGATGTCATGCGACCCAAATAAAGTACATCTCTGTGGATTTGCACACATACGCTGCTGCACAGCTTGCTGATACATACATAAAATAAAAGTCAGTTTTCAAAAAAATATTAGTAGTTAGTATTTATTTAGTTTTTATTACTAGTTAGTTTTGTTTATAAGGTAATAATTCAGAATAAGAAAAAATATATATTGAAAACGTCAAACTATTTTTAGACGATCATCCCTCCATAATGGAACATGCTTGCCGTTATGGACCCACCCCTATAACTATGTAAATATAAGCGGCGTGGTTATGCTACTTGTATATTCAAATTAACATGGTATTGCAATTAAACATACCCAAAGTGTACCAATAAGTGTAATCAATATTATAGAAAGAAAAAATATTTTCATAATATTTCTGTCAATTTACTAAATAAAAAGAAAACTATACCATTCATATTATCAGAGAAACATTTTCGAAATAACAATTGTTAGGTCGTTCCTGACAAATTAAATACTTACAGGTAGATTAACATCAGGATCCTCTTTAAGTATATCCCAGAAGTTGCATAGCAACCTGATACTAGGGTCCCCAGTTGAGCAGTCAGTATTAGGCCTCGATTCAGAAGTACCGAACTCTCTAACGAGTTCATCCAGCGCTTTATAGCGTCGACTTAAGCATTCTGGTATCTCTTGCATCTTATTTTTAATAATTTCGCATTTCAGATGTTTAAAATTAATGAAAATACTTAATTAGAAATAGTTCTTATAATATTTACGTCTGCCGTTTTATTCTATATATCCACAAACAGCTTAGAAGTTTCTCAAAATAATCAATGTATATTAATATACTCTAAAGGCAAAGATAATAATGTTTCCTAGTAGCTTTACTTTAGTCATATAAGATAAAAGAATATAGATGATGATGGCTTGTGATCTCAGACTTAATTTTTATTTGCTATTTTCTAACACTAAAATTTGGCGTGAGAGTTTGTAAGCTTGACTTATAGTAATGATTGACAATTAATTTTTGTCAAAAAGAAATAAGAAATTCAGTGGCCACTTAAAATGCATGTCCTTCTTATCACATTGGAATTATTCAAAATGGGTTATGTGGATTTTTTATTTACTAAAATCCCTTCGATGGTCATTCTTGAATCGGATGTGGGATTGTTTACATATCTTGTCTCGTGTGGTGCACGGTTGCAACTCAGCTAAGCTGGCCTAAAGAGTTAAATTGTAAATTACATTTTTACCGTTCATTATGATGTTAATCTACATTAAATGAGTACCTAAGAAATAGGGAATAAAATGGAACAGCCAGCCTTTGCCAAAAAAATATTTTAAAATACCTTGTAGATATATTTAAAAAAAAAATGTAACTTAGATATAAACAGTAAAATATGATGGAACGCATTAATACTCGTTAGCGTCAAACGGAATTAGAGTTAGACATCCAAATTCCAAAATTAGTTCAAAGGACGCTCTTCTCTATTATATTATTCTCATATACAAACATGTAAATCTAAATGAATAATAATAATTGTTAATTAATATAATAGTAAATATTAATTCTCGATAATACCGTGAGAGGCCAGGGCTTAAGAAAAATTTATTCAATTTTTTTTTGTTTGAAGATCTCATTTATATCACTTAATTCCTTACCACTTAGCTCACACATACTCCATAAACGTATAAGGTGTCAAACTGTCAAATTCAATGCACCATCAATACAAAAATAAACATTGTATTTCTGACAATTTAGCCGTCATTGTCAAGTATTTACTCAATAAATAATTGAGATACCCAATAATAATTATTACTATTATCATGCATAATATTACTTCTTTCTTTAATAAGAACTGAGTAATTAGATAAGACTTATCAGGCAAGTTCGTCTACACATTGATAACAATATTAGTAATGGTATTCTCTATTGCTTGAAATAAATACACGTTAAGATATTCACTCAGTTAAAATGACGGATTATGGACCTGTAAGTTAATTATAGTAATTCTACAATTAGAAATTTGTTATTTAAATATATCATTACATATTTCTACGTCTAGTCATAAAAGAGATTGTATTTTCTAAAATCCAAAAAAATAATCATTTTATACACAGGAACACCCGCGGAACTTGATTCCAGAGCTTTGCAAGCAGTTTTATCACTTAGGATGGGTAACCGGAACCGGTGGAGGAATATCTATCAAAGAAGGGTAGGTAGTACAAAAAATATATATACAAAATTGTTTAGTAACTTTATATATAGGTAAATATTTAGTAAAACATTATACATTTCTTAATATTCCACACGACTATTTAAATAAAACATTTGGAATAATTCTCTCCTGTTAATGTGATATTAATGTGAAGCTAGATATCTATCAAAGAAGGGTAGGTAGTACAAAAAAAATATACAAAATTGTTTACTAACTTTATATATAAATATTTAATAAAACATTATAGATTTCTTAATATGACATATGACTATTTAAAGAAATAATTTTAAAGAATTCTCTCCCGCTAATGTAAAATTAACATGAAGCTAGTTTGAATTAATATAAATCTATTATTAAAGTTTTGCTTCAACAGTTTCTGATGCAATGGTAACACAACCAAAATCTATGAATATTGGTGGATATTATATTGGATTCCCATTTGCATGCCGTCCTATAATTAGTACTTCTTTTTTGTGGAAATATAGCTGATGTATGTACTATTGTATACATTATGCCATATATCATCCTATTGTTTGTTGCCATAGAATAAAATTAACCTAAAATCATAATATTTTTATGTTTTAGGGATAAAATTTATATAGCGCCCTCAGGTGTCCAAAAGGAAAGAATGAAACCAGATGATTTATTTGTTCAGACCATAAATGATGAAGACTTGGAACTGCCACCTCCGGATAAAAAGTAAAAGTATTTAAGAATAGATCTTATAATTACAAAAACATAAATCTTTCAAAAAAGTCATCATAAATATATCAATCCTGTCAATAAATTTCAATAAAAATGACTAATAAAATGAAAAACAATGCTGAATGCAAAGTCTTTAAAATAAACAGTAAGGAATTAACAATTCTGCTAATATATTACACGGCTAATCAGAACCTTTTTTTACAATTTCAGGCTAAAGAAAAGTCAATGTACACCCCTATTCATGCTTGCGTACCGTGAACGCAATGCAGGAGCAGTCATACACACCCACTCACCACATGCAGTGAGGTGTACTCTGTTATATGACAAAGAATTTGTTATTACACACCAAGAGATGATTAAGGTATGCATGTTAAAAAACCATTCCAGATTACTTCTGATTATTAATTGTGTATTTTTTTCTGAATTTTGGTATAGATACCAAAACAGTTGTTTTGGTATCTATAAATTTGTGAATGTTTCCAATTAAAATAATAGAAGAAAATACAAAAACATTTTATAATTAAAAATAGAAAAATAAATTTCTGTTGATGCAAGTTTTACTTTTCATTATAATATGAAGTGGAATTCTCGATCACTGATGTGATATTATAGTGTTATTGGTAATAATTGATATACAAAAATATGACAAAAGTATCTAAGTGGATTTTATTACAAATTTCAGGGTATTAAAGACGCCAAGCTTGGACGATACCTTCGTTATGATGAGAAGCTAGTAGTTCCTATTATTGATAATACACCATTTGAAAAAGATCTGGCTGGCAGCTTAGGGGAAGCATTAAACAAGTATCCGGGAACAAGTGCTGTACTTGTTAGGCGACATGGTGTGTATGTATGGGGAGATACATGGCAACAAGCTAAAACTATGTAAGTATTACTTTCATTCCCTCTTGAAAACTCCTAGCTTAATGTATCAAGCTATTGTGAATATTAAAATATTCTTTTGTTAGCATTATACTGTTGACCTTAGTTTGACTCTGGCAAGCATTGTTTTTTCATAGATTTCAATTCTAGAATGGCAAGGTTCCACTGAAATTGTTTCTAATTTCTGTGTTTGTTATGGTTTGGTATTTTAGTGTATTGTTAATCAATGTTGCTCAACATGTCCCTAACACTATCAATTGTTGTTGACAACTTAAGTAACTAATAACAAAAACACTATGTAATTAACGAATGACACTAACATAGACATCTGTTAGGACAGAACTTAAGCATTAATTATTTAAAATGCTAATATTTATCATGTAGGTAATTATATTTAAGGTATAAGTGCTAATTTTATCATTAAAATATTTTTTTTTTAGCCAAATAATAATATGGTGTGCTATTTACAGGACTGAATGCTACGATTATCTGTTTGAAATGGCAGTCGAAATGAAAAAACTAGGCCTAGACCCGACCTTTAATCCGGAATCTGTCGAAAATGGCAAAAGTTGATATAATTATTCAACACAAATAAGTTTAGAGTAGATTAAATACTACAACTCGAATAAGAGATTCTAATATTTTTATAGAAAATTTTAATAAAATACATTTGAAGCAAGCATCTTTTATTTCTTATTATAGGAACAGTTATCACTTTTTGTCAACTCTGCGAAAATACTCTCCGAAACATCGCTAAAGCATTCGATTAGTTTCGTTTCTTTCGTCTCGTTTCCGCTTTTAAGAGTTCGTCTATTGATTCCATGTTTGCTTGTTGCGCATTTATTTGTAACCAAATTTTTTATTTCATCTAATTCCACTTTGGATAGAAGATTTTTGTCAGTAAAATTTTCCAGACCAGGAGCTTCCATTTTTGCCAATGCATACAACGCCATCAAATCTAAAGAGGTTTTTACCTTCCGAGCATATAATGCTTGTTTTCTTTTAAGGACTTTTTTTAAATCATCTAAATACGGCTTATTTTCAACGATCATACCATCTATAATTTCTATTTCCTTTTCGTCTAGTTTCGCTAAATCTTCATTGGTTACTTTGAAGTTACGTTTAACAGAAGACGGTATTATTGATACTGGAACATCTAAAATATTAAACTTGTGACGTCACTCAAAAAGTTATTAAAAAAATATCTATATCATTTACGTTCTGCTATATGGACATGCAGATTTCAAGTATATTTCAATAGATGAACTATTTTGACATAAAAAGACATGTCAGATAAAAACTAGAAGTAAATTTTAATTTGACATGGCTATTTTTATTACTATTATTATTATTTAGTTATTACAAGCGGGATATTGTTCATTGTAATTCGGTTTAGCTCAATATTTCGACGTTATCTACGAATGTCTTGTTCACGAGACTGAAGTTTGCGGGTAGATGTTGACGGCATTAGAAGTGTCCATATCGGACTACCTCCTTTCTCGTCCGTTTTTAATAACTTTAATAATAGATGTAACTTCTACTATTACACTAAGCGTACCACAGACATCTTTTGGCTGAACATTATATAACGACAAAAACCCGTGGCCATGTCTGCCAGTACACTTTTAATAATAATTATTTATTTATTTAGGACAATTACAGTCCACTTGTAAGTAACAATAGCAACTTAAAAACTATGTTAGTGTACTAATACTATAAAATATACAATGAAAACAATAATGAAATATACATAAAAATAAAAATAAAAGAATATATATTTCATTAGCCTTACTTGACTCACCACTACGCCAATAAATTGCTCTAGCATTGCATTGCATAGCATTTTGTTAGGACTGCGCCGCATGCTGTTGAGTAATGATGCGGTCCGCTTTCTTAAAATTGCGAAAAAGGTGTCGATACTCGCTTCGGTACGCTTTGCGGACGCACTACAGAAGCGCCGCAGTCCCAACAAAACCCTGAACCCGTTGTTATACTGCACTTTTAGTGCGTTCAGTGACTTTTTACTGTAGTTGGTCCACACGTGTAGAAAGTTTGACAGTACGACTTAAACAGTGTTATCATAACTTCCTTACAGCGCGCGAACCTGTGGGCCAGCATGTTACATCTGGCGGCTAGTGCCCTACGTTCGCGCTCTACAACGCAGACAGCGTTGTCTTAAAGAGTAACACTTAATCATATTAATGTTTAAGTCATAAACAGTAACGTACCTTGATCTGTATCGCTTTTTGGCTTTATAGAGAAGTAAGCTCTCAATACTTGTTTTGGAGCCTTGAATTTATTTGCCTTTCCACATGTTTCGAACACGTCGTATTCTATGCACACAATCTTTTCTTCTAGTTTTCTGAGTTCAACATTATTCTTCTTAAATTTTGAAAACTTTTCAATAATCACTTTTACTTGGGGTATTTCAGATATATAAATGTTTTCACTAGTATTAGTTGGGCCACTTAATATCTTAGCTACAAATTAAATTATCGAATAATTTTAGTGTTTTATTTTTATATTATCTTACATATAATCCTCACGAATGTCAATAAAATGAGGAATTACTTATTTATTTAAAATTCAAACATGTACTAATTGTTTCACAGAAAACAATTTCTCCTTTTAGGCGAAGATGATGATCATCGCATGGCAACATTTAATGAAACTATTTAATTCTTCATTTACCTACTTCACCTACTAAACAGTTACTTATATCTCACCTTTCTCAGCGCTGAGATATTCCTCAACGTCATCAACATTGTCTAAGCTCTGCCATTGAGATCCATCAGCTGTTACCACGTACGAGGGACTCCGTGGCCTCTGACTAACGTACTGCGAGCAATTTTCAACCTTATGTGTTACACCACAAAGCACTTTCTTTAATTCCTTTAATTGCTTGATTGTGTCAGGAATTGTCGGATCAAAATCATATTGTTGCAGGACTAAATTATTAAACTGTAAGCAGATTATATATTTAAGTACACTACTAAAATTTAAGTAGTAAACTACTAATATCAAGCATACTCTGCAATTGAGATACTTGATTATTTTTTTGGGAATTATTATAAGTATTGATCTTTTAAAGGAACCTTACTTGATCGTCAACTCCAGAACATTCTGTTGACTGTTCCACATCCTTGTAATCAGGAGTCACATAACAACATCTATTGGTCATAAGTTTGTCAGTTTTTAATACATGTCTCCTGCTTTTGGGGGGTAGAACCTCTTCAATATCATCTTTCTTTGAGTTTTCTCTTAGTGCACTATTGGTGTTGTAATTTTTAATAGCATTCCGAGCGTTTTTACGTTGATTTTGGTACATTTCGCCGTAAATGAATCATATTTTAAATATTATTACGTTTACATTTTACGAGAAATTTATATGAAAATGTGACATATTGTTATGGCAAGTGAAATCAATCGAGAGTAATATTTTTTTAAAACAAACCTGTGATATGATTGTATGAAATCAAATAGTTTATATATAACCTTGCTACAGAAGATGAAAGATTGTGAGTGACTAAAATATGGATCATACGACTGACACCAATACCAATGATACCTTACAATAGATATTTATGGAAATAATAAAATTATTAAACACATCATATGAGCATATAAGGTTGTTATCTATAACAAATACTCAAAATGAATATTTAAAATATATAGGAATAAATAAATTATAAATAATAGCCGAAGAAAGACCACAGTAGCGTGCACTTGGAGAGGCCTATGTCCAGCAGTGGACAAAACCAGGCTCCTGATGATGATGATAAATAAATTAAAATGCTTTAGCTAACACGGCGCTTAATTTTATTTTATTACTAATAAAACAAAATTAAGCTGTATAGTATTGTATTATTACTACATTTTTTTTGGTTATTTATAGTCTTGAAATTACTATTGAAAACAATTTATTATAATTTATTATTTGAATAAAATACAATTTGTATCGAAAATTATATTTATTTGTTTATTTATTCTTTAACAATTTAATTTATTTTGATGGACACCTACATGTACAATGCTTATTATAAATTTTCGGTTTAAGATAAACAATATAGTCAATATATTTATAAGTGACTGGAAACAGCATTTCCTTTTACGCGAGGACGATAAACAATTGTAGCTGCTGGTTGGTGATCGAATGGTAAGTTAGAAGTGATCAGTGTACGAATGGTAAGCAATAGTCTTTCACTGTGCGGTAAGCATGTCAAAATTGCCATGCATCTCGTTGGGCTGAAAATCTTCTGAATCGGTCGACCGTCTACTTGCAGCTGGCAACAAATTAAATTACATTATTTATGTGGCCTATGTACTCCTGATCAACTGTATATAATCAATGTAAATAAATTGATATATATTCCATTTAGAGTATTTCTGTATGTGCTTAATTTTACTAACGACTTTCACGCCGCGTTTCATATGTGGTCATCGATGTTATTCATTAAATTGATGGGATTAATATACAATTTTAAAGAGACAATATGGAATTTTTAACAAGTTTATTAATATTTGTTAAGACTGAAAAATCACGGTCAATCAGGTTATTTGTGAAGTTATTTAGCAAACAAATGAATACCTACTAGTAGTATTTATCTACACAATAAATTGAACATAATATTAACCTCATATCCTTGAACATAAATTATTTCACGCGGTATTCTCCATTTCACCATCACGGTGTGGTCTGAAATAGTTCTTAGTCCTATGAACGTAGCTTTGAAACCGTGGCAGCTGCTTTTGACCGACTATTTATGAAAAGAGAATATCATTTAAAAAAAAACACCTATCAAACTTCTCCTTAAAAAGTAGCGTTAATCCTGACTAAATTTTGGCTACATCGTTTTATATCAGACTTGCAGAAGACCGTACAGACACACTCTCTTAGTTCGCCAGAAACGGCAAACCCTCGCACTCATATGCATACAACAACAGCAGTAAATTTTCCAGTGCTGGACTAAGGCCTCCTCTTCCTTTTGAGGAGAGGTTTTGGAACGTATTGCGTACATAACAATGAAATTAAAAGGTGTGGTTTTGAAGATATATTTGATGTAAATACGTATGTGATTTTGAAAGCATCTGACTTCCAGAGCACTTTCTCTTGAGAATTTGTTTAGCAAAGAAAAGTTTCCCAAATTTATCGATTTGTTTTTATTTTTGCCTAAAGGAAATTTAAATATTTCTTTTTTCATTGACACGATCCTCTACCCAACCTTTCAGTATGACAAACCAGTTTCAAATCTACCAGGATTCGCTAGTCTACCAAATAATTTTCATACTCACATTTATTTTAGGGAGTTGCTGCGTATGTCCCTGTTCCATATTTAGCTTCGTCGTTAAGAGCTCTGATTTATAAACAGCGTTTGTTAACACATTATTCATTAGATTGGTTATATTTTCTTGAAGCATTTCCTAAAGATAACATTAAATAATATCAGGTCTGACGTAAAGCGTTTGATGATTTCAGTTCATGTAATGGAAGATCATCATGAGGACAGTTGATGGCAAATAATAAACGCTACCAGCAAGCAATTCAGTGTCATCTTGATAGACTCAATTACATAATATAAATTCCCTCGTGAATGGTCAAAAAAGATTTTTAAAATAATACTACATAGAGGAGAGATGGCCAAACGAATAAACATAAATTCATAATCAAAAGGAAAACATTCGGAGGAAAGCTGCATATGTCAGACGAGTGTATGGTATGATGTTATCAAACCGCAATGGAGCAGAGTTGTGGAAGATGCTTAATCCGTGTATTCGAGAATCGAATATGAGGGGAATATCATGGGAAGACATCTCTGTAATAAAAGTTTATGAAATCGTCTTGTTTGCGTATAGAGCCCATCTACTTAATGTAGACGGACAATAACTATCATTTTGTCATTTATTTATACCATACATACATACCATTGACCGGATGAGATCACAATACGTTTCCTTGTCAACAGAGTTGAACATTGAATGCGTGTGCAACGTTGCATCTCTATTAATAGTTTCTAAATCCAATTTACTCTAAAAAGGAGATAATTAATCATGTATAAAGCCTGACGAAAAAAAAGTAAGGAGAAAAAAACAGAACATAAAAAAGAAACTATATTTCAAGAACCACAATAAACAAAAAATTTACACCTAACTATTGCAATGTATATTATTGACTAAATTGTATTATAATAGAGTTAATAGATACTGTTACAAAGCTTTTGGCGTACTGAATATAGAAATTATCAAATACATTAATGAATACTAAGTGACAATTGGGTGACATTTGTGTTTGCATCTGTACATATTTACGGACTTGACAAGAGTGACGAAACAGTCATCGTGACAAAAGTTACCAATGCGCGCTAGTTCTAAGACATTAAGAATTGACAACGGCGTTTAATATGGTATTAATTCATCATTAAATAGACAAAATGTTATGCAATAATAGCGGATGGATTTCTGAACGAATCAGGCAGTCCGACGCTAAAACTGCCAGCCCATTACCGGGAACAGGGCGATTGAGAGTCGAATCAGTACGCACGCGAAAACAACTATGGAGTCCGCTGTGCCAATAATTGTTAATCATTTTATTGATTCCTTACAAATAGTAAAGTGTATTTTCTTACCCGCTATTATTATTTACTCGCCTGCTATACCATCAATTAAATTATTATTACCTTAGATAGATTTGATTCTTCTTTTAAATCAGGAGACTTATTCGAATGGGATGATTGCAGAAGCGGTGAATTTAATAAATTATTCACTTCAATAAGTAACCGAGTCTAAAATAAAAGGTTTACATTTAGTAGTATTATACGTTTATGTATTTTCATTTTTAAATTGGTCATTCATGTTTACCAATGCCTGTTTTCCGTTTTTTGTTTCAACTTTATTAACACAGTCCGAAGTTTGCAATGAAATCGACTTTAATGTTGTCTTAATATTGAATTCCATTGCGGGTATAGTACAAATACCTT
The DNA here is from genome assembly GCF_905220365.1 of Vanessa cardui. NCBI lineage: Eukaryota > Metazoa > Arthropoda > Insecta > Lepidoptera > Nymphalidae > Vanessa > Vanessa cardui. The sequence goes on along the minus strand of NC_061125.1, from coordinate 10,204,121 downwards.
TACTTTCAGCGACTTCGGCGCAACTTAAATACAAATTCTTTCTCATTATCGGCCAAGTTGTATTACTGTCTATTGGTTTATTGTTCTGAAATACAAATTTTGCATTATGCTATCGAATGGATGTTAAATCTAATAGAATTATTATAAATATAAACATTACACATACTTGGTTATCCGTGTCTAAGTTTTTACATAAAATATTATCCGATGTGAGCTTATTGACCAATGTCCCAGGTCTATCCCAAACCATGTTTTGAAAAGCAAAGTCTCTTTTATTATTTTCTTTGAAATGTGGGTTAGATTCCACTTCATTACCATTTGCGGATAAGTCTTTTTTGACAGACGCAAAAATAGCACTTTCTTCCGGTCCAAAATTCGTTTGATATGTCTGTGTAATATTTTTGGCACAAACTATTTGCCTCATTATTCTACTATACAATTTATTATATTTTCTGCCTTTACTCTTTTTCGACCATTTATGCATGTTATGTTTTGATAGTTTTGTCATACTGTTTCCGGTAAAACATTCCCTTTCTTCAGGTTCCAAGTCTTTATTCACTTTACCGTTTTCTAAATCAACGATTACATTGGAATCTGTTGTATATGTTCCATTACAAGTTGCTCCAAATAAATTAGAAGAATTTATATTACTCGAGCCTTGATATTTAGTTTGAAAATTATTGTTACCGTTAATTTTATTTGTATTTACAAATTTGTTTCCACAATCGTGACTAGCATTAGTAATGAAGGATGACATTTTATCACACAATATAATACTCTTTGAGGAGTTTGCGTGACGTATATTAAAATTTTGCTTTTCATTTAAGTCTTCAGTACTTGCACCGGCCGAAGGAATTGTATATATGAATTCTTTGGACATATTTTCATATAAATATGGGACATGTTTTCTATGTCCATCTAGTGTCCCAGAAATGTCGTTATTTAACATTTGGCTTGAAGCATTGTTTGAGTTTATTGTAGATTTGTTTGATTCTACATTTGCTTTAGGCAACATTTTCGATAAATATATGTATTTTTCTAATAATTCAATGTCTCTTATGGGTTTTTGTTTTCTTGCATTAAAAATCTCGCATAGTTTGTCCGGAGTTTGCATATTATCGGCGCTATTCTTAGAAAGTACGGTGTTATTTCCTTTTTGGTGTATACCATCTCTAACTTTCCTTATGTAGTCTGCACTTTGGTAGTGAGTATTTGATGATATAATTTTTGATGGAAGTTCAGAAAAATCGGATATGTTAATTTTTTTGTCATAGACACTGTCTATATTTTTATAGTTTGATTCTGTATGGCATGCTCTTACATTTTTACAATCCGATGGTTTCCTAAGAAAAGAATCATTAGCAGATTCATTAAAGTGAGACATGCTTATAGTTTCCTTTCTTAGTTTATTATTACTTATACAACTTGGTATTTTAGATAAAGAACTCATGTGTCCATTAAACATAGATGGTGTCAAAAGTTTACCCTTTTTAACCGGATAACATGTCTTGCAAGAACTATTCTTAGCTGATATTATATTATTGCCTTTATTAGCGTAGTGGAGTACATGCTTACAATCAAAACAGTCGCATTCATTATATCCGTTTTTAAATCGAAAGCAATTTACTTTAATTTTGCTACATATGTCACATTCGCAATATGAACATTTACAAGTATTCAATGAATCATGATATCGTTTAGGACATTTGTTTAACATTTTTCTTTTCCCTTCGCACACCATGCATTCACAATCTAAGCATTGACAATCGTCGCGATTGCTTTTACTATACGATTTGGGTTTAGTGTAGTCATTACTAGAAAGAGCGTATGTGACTATAGTATCATGACTGTTAAACTGACCTTTCTTGTCTGTGTAATTAACTGTAGCTCTATGAATATCGTAGTCGCGACTTGCTCTGTCATTAGGTTTCATCATTAATTGGCCACGCATATCACATCTACAAAGTTCGCTATTTAGTTGACATGCATCATTTGAACATCTTTCACAGTGGCAGATTGCATGTGTCATTATCTCTGCTGATACTTGACGCCTCAAATTCGAAGTCATAGCATTGTAGTTATGAGTGCAATTTATACATTCACAAGGTTCGCATTGGCACAAATTCTGCTGAAGATTCCCTTGTACGGGTGCAACTATTAGTGTTCGCAGTGGAGGGGTTCCCAATGCATTACATTCTGTACATTGACAGGGCTCGCAGTTACATGGTTTTGATGGAAAATCCCAACATTTCACACAATCGCAGGGTCTGCAATCACAATTTTTTTCGTATTGGTCGTTCTTCACGACGCCTCGACAATCTTTTCTGTCACAACTAACGCAAGGACATCCGGAGTGCGGTACAGATTTTAAATCGTTTTTAATATTTCTCACGTATTTCGAGAACATTCTAGAACATTCATCACACTCACAAGGTTTACAATCGCAAGTATCATCATTAGTGGATAGAAATTTTCCAGAAATGCATTCACATACTTTACAACTACACGCGTTGTATATTTCTTTCAATTTTGTTAAAAAGTCTGGTTTGACAATTTTATTGAAATTTGAAGAAGACATATTTGTTTGTGAATTTTCGATTGAAAGTGAGTCTCTAAAATCATTAAAAGGCAAATTCATTACTTGTGCGCTTAATTTAGATTTTTCTGGTAAGTTGTTTTCTTTATCTATGGAATTTTCTTTAGGTGGCGTGCTTTCTTTTGGTAACGGGGTTTCTTTTAGAAAGGATTTTTCTTTCGGTAAGTGTTTTTCTTTGTAAAAATGATTATCCATTGGTTTATAATTAATGGCTACACTATGTATATGTTGACGAGTAGAAGACTTTGTATATGATTTATCTTTAATGTTCCAAGCTATTTTGTCTTTTGTTAGTGATATATCTTTACTGCTATACTTTCTATATTCACGATTATCATTCGATGAATTTGCCTCCTTTTTTATCACGTGACTTATGTCTTTTTTACGCTGATTTATCGAAGCTTCATTTATATTTTTTGAATCGGTCTTACCTTCTGTGTTTAAAATATCTTTACTGCATTTTTCTACGTTACGATATGAATTTTCTTCTTTAGCTTTTACGTGGCATAATTCTTTTTCGAGTTTTATTGAATCTTCATTTATATTTGTGGGAATGAACTTGTTATCTGCTACCTCTTTCTTAAGTTTTGGACAACTTTTTGGGTTTTTGCATCCAATACATGTACAAGATGATTTAGATTTTTCATTTACAGGGTAGGGCTCATTTATTGTTAACGAAGTATCTTTATCGATATCCGTTTTATGGTCACTATTATCGGCAAATAATTTTTGTTTTCCACTTAATATACGGCGAAATTCTTTTTCTAGTTGATCTATTTCATTCTTTATCGAACACTCATTAAATTTAGTATAATAGGGTTTGTTATCTGTAAGACTGTTATTTGTTGTATTATTACTTTTATCAATGGATAATTTGTTTTCTTTATTTATTACATGACACAATTCTTTTTCAAGTTCATTTATTTCATTCTTTATCAAGTCCTCATTAACTTTTGTAGAAAGGGGATTTTTTGAATTAGAAATATCATTACTGATATTTTTTGTACTTTTATGTTTGTCGGTAGATGAACTAGCTTCTACGTTTATTACTTGGCAAATTTCTTTTTCAAGGTCATTTATTTCATTTTTTATCAAGTCCTCATTAACTTTTGTAGAATTGGGACTTTTTGGGATAGAGATATTTTTACTGATATCTTTTATATTTTTCCGTTTATCAACAGATGAATTAGCTTCTACGTTTATTACATGGCAAATTTCTTTTTCAATGCCATTTATTTCGTTTTTTATCAAGTCCTCATTAACTTTTGTAGAATTAGGACTTTTTGGAATAGAAATATTTTTACTGATATCTTTTATATTTTTCCGTTTATTAATAGATGAATTAGCATCTACGTTTATTACTTGGCAAATTTCTTTTTCAAGCTCATTTATTTTATATTTTATTAAGTCCTCATTTACTTCTGTAGCATGAGGATTTTTTGAAATAGAAATATCTTTACTGATATCTGTTGTATTTTTCCGTTTATCAATAGATGAATTTTCTTCTTGATTTATTACAGGAGATAATTCTTTTTCATGTTGATTTACTTCATTTATTGTCAAATTCTTATTAAGTGTTGTAGGATAGGGTACATTTTTGGTTAGTGAAGCATCCTTGCTAACATTTGTTGTAAATTTATAAATATTGGTAAATGAATTTGTTGCATCAGTTATTACGTGGCATAGTTCATTTTTAATTTGATTTATTTCATTTTTTATCCAAGCTATATTACTTTTTGCATTGTCTGTAGGTGTTATCGTGTTAGTATATTTGCTGATATTTGTTGCATATTCACGATTGCCAATAGTAGAATTTGCTGCTTCAGTTGTTACTTGAAATAACTCTTTTTCATCTTGATTAATTTTATTTTTTACCGAAGTCTCATCAATATTTGTTGAATAGGGCTCTTTATCAGCGAGCTTTTTCGTTAATCTGGCACATTTTTTCGGCTGTTTGCATTCACTACACGTACAAGATTTTTTTTTACGTAATTCAAAGCACAAACGTAAGTTACAATGGGAGCATGAACAACAAGAATCGATTCGGGATTCAGTCATTCCGTTATAGGATAGAGTTTTTAATACGTTTGGTGTCAAATTATTTATGGACATGGTCAATGGTCTAATTTCAAACAATTATGTTTCTTTATCGTCCGCGGTGTTGCAATATTCTTAGTTTTGGGGATCTGTAAGAAATTATATGTGTCATACATTATATTTAATTGAAGGAATTGCAAGGTATGTTTCCATTAAATTAATACGATCGTACTCTTTCTCTAAGAGCTACAAATTATTCTAAAGAACTAACAAGGCAATATGAACGCCTAATTTAAAATACTAAGTCACATAATATCACTATCGTAAGCTACGATATAATAAAGTACACTAATTACAAGTAATTAAATGCTGTTCATTGCTACTGCGGTTATTATTTTAAATTTTTATTATATTTTTCCAATTTTTAAGGTGTCATTGTCACACTGTTTCGTCGAAGACTTTTTTAATTTGAAGTGTCAAAAAGTGACATTTAAGAATTTTAAATATTTGGCAGAAAGACCAAATCGAAGAAGAGTGAAAATCTAAAAAGTAAGTTTCGATTAAGAAAAAAAAACAACAAATAAAATTAAATAATCATTTAATTCATCAATGACATTCATATTTTTTTTTTTAATATTAATAACATTATTTTCAATACATGAACCATGTAAATAAAATACAAGCTTCGATTGTAAGTCGGAAGTTTTGTTATATAATAATATCCCGGCAGGCTAAAATTATTTACAGACAACACGATTGGCACGGAAATTATAAATAAAAAAAAACTCATTACAAACGTTAATCCTCGAAATATCTTAGTCGAAATGAAGGTACGATTTTGTTCGATATGTGTTCGCTTAAGTTTATTAATTACTTAGGTATTATTTAGTTATACCTAACTTAGTATAATACAATGTATATACATATACAGGTCGCTAAAACTCGTTAGACTAATGAAGGCACCAGATTGAGGTCGGTGGAGGTTAACTGAAATGGAAGAAAAAATTATTGTCAAAAAAAAACTCAAAATTCATGACACAGATAACAAACAGCTTTATCTGTTGTTTAGAGCATGATTACCCCGTAATTATAAAACCCCTGATTACAAGTTATATCCAAACACATTCGTAAATCGTGATTGAAAAACCAAAATACAAAGTTATTGTAATTTTAAACTATTATTTCTATAAAATATTATTTCCAAAAAAGATTGTGATTTTTATGGTGTTTGAGTATAATTTCCATTTTTTTATTGTAAGTAATTATAAGCTTCGAGTATAATTTTATTATTCATGATGAAAATAATACAATTCATACTTACATAAATTACACGCGAGTTCGCACTAGACATCTGTGCTCCAAACTATCGCATTTGTACCCAACGCACAAGATGGACAATTCTGTAACAACAACATTAACTCATAGAAATCAGTCATTAAATTTATTAATAATAATTATTGTGATACTCACAACAATACTTTCGATCGCATTCGCTAACTGCTCCTCCATAATTTTGACATCGCCATGATCCAGTACTTCCTGAAATTTTAATATTATAGTTCAGCATTTTTCCATTATTTTTTTTTTTTTTTTTTTTTTTTTTTTATGGAATAGGTGGCAAACGAGCAGGAGGCTCACCTGATGGAAAGTGACTACCACCGCCCATGGACATCTGCAACACCAGGGGGCTTGCAGGTGCGTTGCCGGCCTTTGAGAAAGGAGTAGGCTCTTTTCTTGAAGGTTCCCATGTCGTATCGGTTCGGAAAAACCGCCGGCGACAGCTGGTTCCACAGAGTGGTTGTGCGAGGCAGAAAATGTCTAAGAAATCGCGCTGTTGTGGATTTTCGGACATCAAGATGGTGCGGGTGAAACTTAGAATTTTGACGAGATGTCCGAAGGTGAAATTCAGCAGCCGGGATTAATCCGAACAATTCCTCGGAACATTCCCCGTGAAAAATTCGGTAGAAGATGCAGAGTGATCCGACATCTCTACGCAAAGCCAAAGGATCAAGGAGATCGGAAAGGGCTTGATCGTCGATAACTCGAGCCGCTCTACGTTGGATGCGGTCAAATGGAAGGAGCTGGTACTGGGGAGCACCCGCCCAGAGGTGAGAGCAGTACTCCATGTGAGGCCGAATTTGCGCCTTGTAAAGTTTTAGGCGATGGGCCGACGTGAAGTACTGTCTCGCCTTGCTGAGCACACCGAGCTTCTTTGAAGCCAATTTGGCTTTGCCTTCCAATTGACCGCGGAACTGAACGAGGCTCGAAATATCAACGCCAAGTATTCCGATACTACCTGTAGCGGCTATCGGGATGTTCTCAAATCGTGGAGATACGACAAATGGTGTTTTTTTAGCGGTTAACGCGCAAACTTGCGTCTTTTTGGGGTTGAAATGGACTAAATTTAGCCGGCCCCAGTTCGAGACTTCGTTTAACGAAGACTCGATTTCAGACACAAGTTTGTTCCGGTTTTCTTCGACGTTTTCCCGAGAAATATTAGCGCGGCCGGTGTATAAGGTGTCAACGGTACTGTCGTCTGCATAGCAATGAATGTTCCCGATTTGCAACAAATCATTGATATGCAGAAGAAACAGAGTGGGTGATAGAACGCAGCCTTGTGGAACACCAGCATTGACGAATTTTAAGTCAGAGCATGCACCGTCGACAACGACCTTGATGCTCCGATCTGCCAAAAAGCTGGTAATCCAATTGCATAATTTCCCGGGAAGCCCATAAGAAGGAAGCTTCGAAAGAAGCGCTTTGTGCCATACACGATCGAAGGCCTTCGCTATGTCCAAGCTGGCTGCTAATGCCTCCCCCTTGCTCTCAACTGCTTCAGCCCACCTGTGAGTAAGGTAAACTAGAAGATCACCGGCTGACCGACCCCGACGGAAACCGTACTGGCGGTCACTAATCAGCTGATTCTCCTCTAGGTACCGCAGGAGCTGGCAGTTAATAAGGGACTCCATTATCTTGGAGAGCAAGGAGGTGATGGCTATAGGCCTATAATTGGACGGATCTGAGCGGTTGCCTTTTTTAGGGATCGGATGCACCAAAGCAGTCTTCCAGGAGTTCGACGACGACGCCTAATGCGTAGGATTGCCGGAAAAGACGCGTTAAGACCGGTGCCAACTCGGGAGCACATGTCCGTAGCACGATTGGAGGGATGCCATCGGGTCCACTCGACTTGTGAATGTCCAAGGAAAGAAGTGCTTTCCGAACTGCACTTTGCCGAAATTTAACCTCCGGCATCGTCGTATCACATCGCGGGATTGATGGAGGTGACTTTCCTTGGTCATCCAGAGTCGAGTTCGACGCGAAGAGAGACCCTAAAAGATCGGCCTTCTCCTTCGCGGTATGGGCCAATGACTCACCGTCCCTGTGCAAAGATGGAAAAGAAGGCTGACAGAAATTCCCTAGGACAGCCTTAGCGAGAGACCAGAACGCACGTGTTCCTGATGGGAAGCGCACCAGTCTCTCGCCAATTCTGCCAATGTACTTCGACTTCGCCTCAGCTATCACGTTTTTGAAGGACCTGGAGGCAGAGTTATATTCCTTTCTGAATGTGCTGGTGTTTGTATCACGAGACGCCGATGCGTTAGCCCAGTCTTGGTAGCGTTCCCATTTTCGGCGTGAAGCCGTCTTACAGAGGCGACCAAACCAGGGCTGGGACTTGCCATCAATGGGCACCGCAGAATATGGAATGAAAAGTTCCATACCCTGAAGCACCACATTGGCGACAGAGTCAGCAACAACGCTCGGATCATCCATCGAGAAACAAACTCGCCCCCATGGGTAAGATGCAAAGAAGGACCGCATCCCATCCCACTCTGCTGACTTGTAGTGCCACACGCGACGACAGCCCGCGAAACGAGGTCGTGAGTATCGTGTAACTGGCACTGTACTCCGGACGAGACAGTGGTCCGACGAGCCCAGAGGGGGATCGACGACAATCTTATAGCCGTCCGGATGCGAAGTCAGCAGAAGGTCCAACAGGGAAGGTGTATGATCCTCCACGTCCGGTATTCGCGTTGGCGAGGTGACCAGTTGTGTCAAATCATAAGCCAAAGCGAAGTCGAGAACAGATCTACCCGCATGATCAGTGGTGCGTGATCCAAGCCACTCTGTATGATGAGCATTGAAATCGCCCAGAATAATGATCTCTGCGGATGGAGTCTGCTGCAGCACGGAATCTGTAGCCAATTGGACGTGCTCAACCAGTCGGTCGGTTTCGGCATTACCGCTATGGGACCTATAAAGGCACGCGTAGATTCGCGGATGGTCGTCGCAGTCTACGCGCAGCCAGATAATTGATAGGTCCTGCCCTTCAAGGCTGCCGAGGCGTCGAGAGCAGATATCATCTCTGACGTAAACGCACACCCCAGCTCGTGGCACAAAAGTATGCTCCAATTTGTACCCGGGGTAAGAGAGAAAAGACGTATCGGCAGGAGAAGATATCTGGGTCTCGGTAAGAAAGAGCAAGGCCGGCTTCGCCGTCTCAAGGTGAACGTGAACGGCATTCAAGTTGGAGTTGAGTCCCCTTATGTTGCAGAAGTCCACAGCGAGTGTGGTAGGGGTTGCCTTATGATGCCTGCTCCGCTTGCCCCGAACAGTGGCGAGCGCAAAATTGCCCCCCCCAGAATTCGGAGGGCAGCCTGGGCATCCCTGCTCAGGCGGTGTACGTCCTGAGCATGGATGCCCAGAGAGGGATTCTCCATCGCAGTCGCTGATGGTACCCTCCTGGGGTAATGTCACCAAATTCTGCACAACCATGTTTTGGGGGGAGAGGGATCGGGCCTCCGGAACTCTCACTTACCGGACGAAACGCGGTAGCATAGCTACCACTTCACGCCGATTTTAAGTGAGAGAGTGGTACTTCCCCGGGCGTGCCGGCCCATTCGACTGCAACCGAGAGGTATGCAGTGTGGCACTACCACCTAGAAATATTTAGTCAAAGTTTTGGTTTAGAAGTTTGTGCTATTCGATTGCTAAATAAATCTGTTGAATTTTTGTTTAAGGATTTTAGAGACCGAGGTTTACCTGTATACAATGTTTTATGAGTGTATGTAGTATACCACCAATATGTAGCTTTTTATTTGAATCCACTAATCGAACGTATACTAAATCGGCTCGATAACAGATCAACTCAGGTTGGTAAGATTACAGCAATGATCGTATGATGTGCGCACCTGCTGGCACGCGTTGACGGTGTCGGCGAGCGCGGGCGCGGCGGCGCACAGGCGCGCGGCGGCGCATGCGCAACTCACGCTGGCGAGGCGCGCGGCGCCGCGCAGCACGCCCGCGTTCCCGCCGCGCGCCCAGCCGCCCGCCGGGAACGCCTGCGCCGCGGCGCGCTGCCACTCCTGCGGGCGGGGCAGGCGAGGCCTCGTTTCAGAAACACCGTTGGGATGCGTATAGTACGACACAAATTAGATGTAGCATCGGAAAATGCAATGGAATGAAAATAATTTACTTGGTGGTAGGGCTTTGTGCAAGCCCGTCTGGGTAGGTACCACCCACTCATCAGTTATTCTACCGCCAAATAACAGTACTCAATATTGTTGTGTTACGGTTTGAAGGGTGAGTGAGCCAGTGTAACTACAGGCACAAGGGACATAACATCTTAGTTCCCAAGGTTGGTGGCCCATTGACGATGTAAGGTAATATATTTTACAGTGTCATTATCTATGGGTGATGGTGACCACTTTCCATCAGGTGGCCCATATGCTCGTCCGCCAACCTATACCATAAAAAAAAAACCGATTACGGCCGATTTACACAACCAATAGAAATAGCTCCCTATCGCGCCATTCGACGCTATTCGTCGCTACAGATTTACGCGGCAGAGAAAACAAATGTATTTATAAATCCACGTGACAAATTGACGAATATATTAGGTCATATGATATTACAAGTTATTACGTTTGTGCAAAGATCATATTCGGATGAGAAATAAATATTGATAATTAGGGATAGCGTACTCAATTCGGATGTGATCGGTTTTACGAATTTTGCCGATGCGACATCTAAGTTGTGTCGTACTATACGTACTTCCCGTTTTGAAGTTACGACTATGTAGATACTGGTCCGAGTCGGTGCTATACTTTATTACTTTTGTTACGAGTTGAGCGACAATATTTCAAACCGATGAGCGAAGCCGTTGCGATCGCTATACTCTTAATAATTTTACTACCATAAAAGATGCGGTTAAAAACAATTGATTTGATCACGACTGCAGTACCGCTTTCATCGGCTATACGATTTTATCGTTGATGTTATCGTAAATGATTTTTAAAACACTTTTGTGAATGTTTGTGCCAATGATCAAAGTCTGTGCTAATAATCGTTAAAGAAAATTCTTTTTAATTTTTTTTTTGTAACATGCGACAGGTATTTTATTTAAGTTAAATATATTGTAGAATACCAATCCCTATTCCTAAAAGTTATCACCAGTTTATCCAAAACCAACATTAAGATTATTAAACAAAATTAGTCAAAGTTAGACACATTATCTAACGCAGTTAAAATTAAAAATTTAGTCACAATTTATATAATAGTAATGTCTACTCACCTCACTGTCGGTCTTTGCGTCGGCATCTCCTATCGACCTAATGAGCTCTTTAGATATAGCCATTAAGAGGTAATTCGTAATTTTAGATTTTGCTTCAGCTGTCACTTTGCCGTTAACTGGAGCGATCTCTTTACAGAGCCTCGTCAGGTCCTCGTCGACCGTATTATGGATTCGGTCAAACAGATCCTCGATCAGTTGGCTGACTAGTTGACTCCTCATCGATGGACAGGAACAACGCGATTCCGACGTTATGTAACTCATACTATGGTGCATTCTTCCGTAATCAGTCTTCTTTGGTACGGCCGTATATATCGAGTATCCTTCATCGACGTATTCGGTTCTATCCGGTTTTAAATCGATACGCGATGCGTGGAAAGATTGCCTCAGTGTCTCACTTCGTAGCTCCTCTAATTCCTCGGTCTTTATCGACAGTTCGTGACTCATCGTTTTCAACTTATCGTCACATTTCCTCTTACACTGGTTAAGGGCTTTTTGCGTTAACGCTAACTGCTTTTCCAGAGATTCCACCTAGAAAACACGTCTTCTTAATAGGAGTTTCCTGGTTTCCATGCAATATATACAGGGCACTATCCACAGGTGTTCAAACATGCACTGTCTTCGTGAACCGAGCGAACGGAATATTTACATTCGACAAACATGCTGTCGTCGATTATAAGCGGTAATAAGGTCTAAAATTACTATATAGCTGAAGTTTTCTCCTCAATATTCTTATCGAGTAAAGGTGATTTATTAAATAAGCATTTTATCCCGCAACAACAGTACAACAATCTACTAAGTTAAAACCATCAAACTACAAAAGCTCTACACCCATTAAAAACAATTACTACATCTAATACAATTACAGTTGAAAATATATCCAAGGCACATATCAATTACTTCACAAACAAAGTAAACGAATTAAAAAATGTCATATTGTAATTTTAGATTACAAGCAGCTTATGAAATTGTAACCCCAACTTTACCATATAATTGTTTAATTACCTTACCCCAGATAAGTTTTCTTAATTGATATTAATTAGTATTAAGCAGCGGATATGAGAGAACGACTTACCTCCTCCTTAAGTTCACTGTTAGTTACTTCCAACTCTTGGTTGTTTTTGCAGGCTCGGCACAGTTCCTTTCTGATGCATTCGAGGTCACCCATGAAACCCATTTCAGTTTTCTTCGACAGTTCTCTATGACTCTTCAGATCTTCGTCTAACTGCTTGTTCATTCTTCGCAGTTGATCGATTTCACGCTGAAATTGAACACACGAAATAAATATAACACCATTTTGTTATGATCATATTTGGATATACATACATTATATTCGATTCAAACATTTGACATCACAGTAGGCTATTTGATAACGCGAAAAATAAAGTGTCAGTTATTGTAATCAGTATATATAACGAGTTTCATAATGATTATTTATTAACATAAGTTGAAAATAATACTCCATTTAGAATTAAAAAAAAAATTCGCGTTGGGGGACCGAGCGCTATTGTACAAAATAATAATAAGTGTTAGATAAAAGATGAGATAGGTTATCATGTGACACTAATTAATTAGGAGCGGTCCCCCAACGCGAAGTTTTTTTTTTTAATATTAATACATACTTATACATATAGGTACTTTAGGATTAATTTTCTTTTATTATTTTTTACTTTTTAAAGGTAGCTTATGTTTTTTGTGGCGGGGTTTTCTGAAATTTTTAATTTAATTTTTTATTTCATACTTTTTAAAGGTAAACATCCTTATAATATCTCTGGTTAAGTTGTAAATACGTGGGTTCTTTTCGATTTAAAACATATAAGTTAAGATTACATTTTAAGGTCAATCTTGTTCTTTTTTATTTAAGTTACTAATTAATACTTTTTGTTTCTTAATTATTATTTTTTCCTAATAATTTTATTTAATTACTAATGTTTTTTGTGATGTACAAGTCATAACCTTTCATTTGATACCCCACTTGAGCATATTTGCAGACATTCGGTTTTTCTTCCCCACTTTAATCCCCCATAACTTTGAAACGGCTAAACCGATTTAAAACACCTATAATACAAAAAAACTAAATTGAAATCGGTTCAGTCGTTCGGGAGCTATGATGCCACAGACAGACAGACACACAGACAGACACACAGACAGACAGACAGACAGACAGACACACAGACAGACAGACAGACAGACAGACAGACACGTCAAACTTATAACACCCCTCTTTTTGCGTCGGGGGTTAAAAATCCATAATTAAAAAGACATATTTTTAAACGATTGTCACGTGACACAAAACGCTCCTGATTGGCCGGGATTATGATTAAGTGACTTGCTTGGTAACCTTGATTGCCTACTATGTGTAACAGATTAAATTACAGGCATGTGACGTCACCGACCCCGTTGCAGCGCCATATTGTCCAAGCAACGTTTTCGCGCCCCATTAAATATGGAATTTTTAATATAATGTTTTTAGAGAAACATGTACTAGAAATTAAAAAACAACTTTTACTGGATTTTAAATCCCAGCCAAATAGCCTATTTTCAATTAAATTAATTAGTGGTGCCGTATTTGAATTTACCTTGAATTTACTCTCTAAAGCTTTAACAGTTGATTCAGCTTTCTTTGCATCAGAGTCCGCCTTTCCGAACATCGCAGTCAAGTTGCTATTCTGTGCTTTGAGAGTTTTTGCATCTCTCTCTGCCTTCTCCAGGGCTATTCTCATACCAGATTCTGATTCTTCAACTTCTCGCAGCTTCTTCTTTAGAGGTTCGAAGCAATTCTTGTATTGGTCTCTTTCTGTTTCCAGTTTTTTAACCTGTTGAATGTAAAATTATATAAAAGATAATTAAAATCAACAACAGCCGGTAAATTCCCACTGCCAGGCTAAAGGCCTCCTCTTCCTTTGAGGAGAAGGTTTGGAACATATTCCATCACGCTGTTCGAATGCGGGTTGGTGGAATACACATGTGGCAGAATTTCTATTAAATTTGTCACATGCAGGTTTCGTCACGATGTTTTCCTTCACCGCTGAGCACGGTATCAATTATAAAGACAAATTAAGCACATGAATCAGCGGTGCTTGATTGGGTTTGAACCCGCAATCATCGGTTAAGATGCACGCGTTCTAACCACTGGGTCATCTGGACTCAATTAAAATCTTATTTATAATATCCTTATGATATTTTTAATAGTAAAATCTTATGTTTTATTTTATTAATTATATCTGCATTTAAGTAAATTTCTTTTTCTTTTTTGCTGAATAAATATGTATACAGATTATAACATGCCTGTATAAGTTCTTACCTTTCCATTTAACTGCATCTCTGTGGCTTGAGCTTCTTCGATCTTCTTCTTGTATCCTCCTTCCATCTCCGCCCACATGTCATCAGCTTGAGTCAACATTTCCAGATACGCTGTTTCCCTTCTCTCCAACTCTGCTATCCTGTTCTTTAGTTCCTGTTCGGTTGTGAGTAGGGCACGTATTTTACTGCTCGTTAGTGGGTCTATTGGGAGCTAGAAACAAATATTCATTGTTATCAATAAAAATTAAAATTAATTATAATATGTATATTATAAATATTTTAGTAGTTCCTAGAAAGTTAGCAACTTCATTTGGATACATTTTTCATTACAGTATATTTGTATTGTCTGATTTTGATATTTTATATGAATATTTTAGAAAAAATAAATATAAATACATAGAAACATTGTGTAACATACATTGCAAGCTCATTATTATATAGACCAATCTCTTATATGGGTTCAAATAAATATTCTTATAAAAAATATTGTTGATAAAATACTTCTTGTATCAATTATAACAGAAAATCAATTAGCAAATTAAATAAAAATAATCTCATTTCTTTATAGTTTTTTAAGAAATCAGATCAATATGTCATGAAAACAATTCCGGAGCATCATCAGTATACCAAA
This sequence comes from Vanessa cardui, assembly GCF_905220365.1. Classification (NCBI taxonomy): domain Eukaryota; kingdom Metazoa; phylum Arthropoda; class Insecta; order Lepidoptera; family Nymphalidae; genus Vanessa; species Vanessa cardui. Next base: position 10,188,986 of record NC_061125.1, on the reverse strand, counting down.
TAGATAATTTATTATAGAAATCTGTCACGGCCAATGATTACTCGAGATAATAACATGTTTATTCTACGCTCTGTTTGTTTTCGTTTCTACTGTTCATAGTATTTTCATTATAACACAAGCCACTGTTTTCAAATAATCATCATAAAAATTTTCTTCAGTACGCTTTATACACAACTAGCGACCCGGCTTATATATGGTGCAATACTGATACTAAATATACTACAGAATTTATTTATTTACGACATCTCATTAAAACTTCTAAAATTATCAGTGTTTCTTTATTGTATTGTCCATGTATTATATACAAAAACCGCATCAAAATCTGTTCGAGTAATTTTAAAGATCTAAGCCTACATAGGGACAGACAGCAGTTAGCTACTTTGTTTCATACTATGTAATGATAATGATATTTTAATTGATCAAGTCTGTTTGATATGCTATGATGCATCTATTTAATATGCTATTTTATTAATTATTTTTTTTACAATAATGTAGAAGAAAGTCTACCTGTTCCTCTTCTTTCTCCTTCTTAATTTTGTCTTCCAATTCATCTATCTTCTCTTCTATTTTGTCTTTCTGGATTTCAGCTCCCCAAACCGCTGTAGATACTTGTCGCCTGGTAGTTTCTAACTCTTCTTCGAGCTCTTGTACTCTAGTTTCTAGAATCTTCTTTATTTGTGATGTTTGTTTCTCTATCTCTTTCTTCTCGTAAATTAATCTAAAAAACATACAACATATAGTAGCTATTATTTTAAAACGTGTACTTTTATTAGTATTATATTTATCCAATGATGTTCTAGTAAACAGATATGTCATTAACGCGCAAAAAGTGAAGACTAGAAAACGTCCTATTTGGGACGTTTGCCTTTAGTCGTTTTCATCATAATTATGTAGTAATACGTTTTGCGTAATTAAAACATCTAGTTATCACTTTTACTTATTGTTTTTATCAAGCTATCCTTTTTACTTGTAACGAAATATAAAATAAACGGTCCCCGGCGCGGCACACTTTTTTCTGTTGTTTAGTATGGGTATATCTGTTTATCAGAATATCATTGTATTTATCAGTTTTAAAGCTTACCTCGAGATCTGCTGCTGTAATTTCTTCACATTTGTCGAGTTACCGGTGTTTATTTCATTCCAGACGACCATTGCTCCACAACTCGATTCATTACCATCCATACCTTTCATTTCTTTCAAAGCTGATGTCGTTGCATTTCCGAAGTTACCCATTCGGTTCATCAGAGCTCGCTAAAATGACACAAAATTATTTAAAATATTTATTCGCTTACTTGATTCATATCAGTAATTGTATAATGTTTTGCATTAAATAATATTAATCTAACTGAAAATATTACCTGATTTCCTTTCGTGATATTCGCTCCGACTACTTGTAAGACATTCCAGGCGATCAGGGCTGGGACTGCCCTTTCTAAGCCGTTCAACCTCGTCAGCAATTCATTCTAAAAAAATACATATTACATTACTTTAATTATGTTCATAGTCCTTAAACGTATTTTTATTTATTTACTCTGTTTCATTCAAAGCATTTTCATCAAACATTTTTCTGTTTAGATTTTCCATTACCTTAAGCTGTGATTTATTTATAGGTTATTTATTTCCTCACCTCTCTTGCTTTCAAAGTGCACTCTCTCTTAGCGAGTTCTCCCATTAGCCTCTCGGCCTGCGCCCTCGAACACTCCCTCTGTTCAGTCATGTCTCTCAACTGCGCTGAACAGAGCTCGTAGTCCATTTCAAGCCTGAAATAGAGATTATAAAAAGCGTTAGAAATTTCGATCGATATCGCCTTTTCTAAGTGCTAGTATGATTATTAATAACTTCACAATTAGCTTCACGCCAAATAAGATTTGGCGTGAAGCAAACTTGAACCAAAAAAGGTTCAATTTGCTCCACTCATGGGCTACTATTTTGCCTAACACATAACCATCGCCCAAAACGCGATCGAAGTCACGACTTCAAGTTATAGGTAATCAATCTTCCTTATATGGTACATATAATAAAATTGGAGTGTCTGTTTGTAATATTAAAATAGCCTTTTTTTAGTCAATGCATATGTATCTATACACGGTACATATACCAAAATAACATTTTTTTACAATTTTTGCTTGTCTCTCTGTCTGTCTGTTTGTTCCGGCTAATCTCTGGAACGGATGGACCGATTTTGACGGGACTCTCACTGGCACATGACTGATATAATAAGGAGTAACTTATGATACTATATAATTTTTTTTATTAAATTCAAACGCGTACAAGGTTGCGGGCACGGCTAGTAACTAAATAGTACCAATATAATTATCGAATACGACTAAAACTTACTGCTGCCAGTGTAAGCGTGTATCATTTTCAATCTCCTCCAACTCGCAACAATCCTCCTCTAGCCTCTCATATTTATCTTGAAGGTCTGTTAGCTGCGATTCAAGTTCCTGTCGAGTTATTTATATGTTAAAACCTTTGTATTAGTGTTTGTGTTCATTAATATTCATGTTCATTCCATAATCAATGTTTCTTGGTCTTATGACCTTGGACAATCTTTTTAATAGGATTTTATTGACATTTTCACATAAAATTTTAAAATTAAGTTATATATTACTGACCTAGAATATATTGTATTACAATCAACTAGAGCTGATATGGCCCAGTGGTTTGAACGCGTGCATCTTAACCGATGATTGCGGGTTTAAACCCAGACAAGCACCACTATATGTATGTGCTTAATTTGTGTTTATAATTCATCTCTTGCTCGGCGGTGAAGGAAAACATCGTAAGGAAACCTGCATGTGTCTAATTTCATCGAAATTCTGCCACATGTGCTATCCACCAATTCGCATTGGAACAGCGTGGTGGAATATGTTCCAAACCCTCTCCTTAATAGAAGAGGACGCCTTATATCAGCAGTGGGAAATGTACAGGCTGTTACTTTACTACTTTACAATCAACTTGAAAAGTATGACATAGGTTTCAAACAAGACCGTTAAAAACATTATTGATATTTACTTGTATGAATAATTTACAACCTAACAACAATTCAATTGGAATGACTGTATAATGTTTAGCAAAGATGCAAAGGACTTATATTTTATTATACGTATATGCCGGTAGTTGTAATATTGTGAATATATTATTGTCATATGATAAATAATGTAGCTTAGTATCTTTATGCATTGTTACAAACCATTACGTCATTTTCAAAAACCATTACGAATACTTCAACACTATTATATGCATTAAAACTGCTACTAATGTCACAGTTAGTAATAAAATTGGAATAAACCTACTCTGGTTACTAGGTACTGGATACTAGGTAGAAAATTATTCTTTTATGTCCTTAATAGTTCTATTGTATATTTATTCCTTATAAGCTTTGATTTTTACTTTCAATGTTTTAGTATTGCCTATCAAACATTATCCACTGTTACAATATCTGGTGATTTATGGACATTGTCAATTGCGTTCCAAAAATTCAATCAGTTTTTCCATCACCTTATATTAAAACATTTTTCTATGACTTAGCTCTGCATTCCGACAAGTAACTAAATCGCTAATTAATAGAGAATGTACTAGCATCACCATAGAATGTTAATAAGTATGATGCAACGCCCATCACGTATAAAGACGTAAAAATAATAGCTCATAATATGGTATAACTAATCACACTGACAATATCTAGATTTCGATTTCGCAAATTTAATACATATTTTTACAAGTAAAATCCCACTACTAACTTAGTTCAGCCAATAAATCAAGATCAATGTTGTTAGTATTTGAAAAATATAACGAGAATATGTAGATAATTAATGAAGGGACAAAAGTTTTTAAAGGAGATTTTTGTCGTAATATAATTGTGCACTTACTTGTATTCGATTCTCCAGAAGAAATTCCTTCTGCAACCTCTGCGCTAGCTTGGCTTGCTTCACGTCCTGGGCCGCTTCGTATATCGATATCTTTCCCTCCAGAAACTTAAGCCTCCTCTCGTAATACTGTTTGTGTTTCTTCCCCAACTTAACGCACTTGCATTCTAGACTATCACCGTCCTCTTTAGTATTAAGCGTCCTATTCCTAACACCTTGCTTCTCTAATTTTTCCCTTATACTATTCAGTCGTTGTATTTCAGTGTTCAATTCGCCGCTACATTCAAAACTGTCGTTTATTTCCGTCTGAGTACCGATCGATTCAGTTTCCACGCCCTCGAAGATACCGCTTTCCTGTAAGATGTTGGTCGGTTTTCGTTCTTCGCATAGACTTTCCAAGGATTCGGATTTGTAGCCCTTTTGCTGGTACGGTGTGACAGTTGCGATCGCTTTGTGGGTTTTGTGCGATGGAATGTCGATTTCGGATTTTAATCTCAGATCACATATTCTTCTCGGTTTTGTCTGGAAATTTGAATTTGTTTATTATAGTTTTACATTATTGTTCTGTTGATTAATGATTGACTTTGACACTAATGACACGTTATTCTTTTCTTTATTTAATAGTTCCTTATTATTGAATAATTTAAAAGTAAAATTGTTTAATATTTCATACCTGATAGCATTCATCTTCACTAACAGAACTGCTCAACGCTTGGAAATTGTAGAGCATCATCAAAACCTGCTCCAGGCAGCTCCTGTCCTCCGCCGAAACCGCGTTTAAGATCATCTGTTCTAAGTGATCTTTGACGGGATTACTTTTCAACGAGTCACTGGTTTCCGAATTTCTATCTAAGCTGTCGGCTAGTACTTGAGCTTTGGCGAAGTCATCCTTGAAGTCATCGTGCGATGTTGTGAGATGTCTTCTTGGATTGCAGGGACTGCTGGGCGTGTGGGGGGACTTGTAGCCGGAGTCCATTCGTTTGAGCTCTGGGGACGCGGAGTCCTTTATCCGGGAGCCGGGGGACACGCAGCCCGAATCTGAGTCTGTTAGGTTGTCCCTAGCACCCTGAAAGAAAAAACAAAATTAGACTGGGTTCTGCAATACAACTATGAACAACGTAGGAGCCTAACGACCTTAATAAATCCCCAGATTGAAAATCTACGACCCATTTATATTTCTGCACGATTATAATGTGTCCACGTTTTTGTATCTTAAGTTTCAAGTAATAAATGATGTGATCATGGTTTTCGGTACACACGAGTCGCGCAGGCCTTACTATTTTTGGCAGTGGTTATAAAACCCACATAATCTAAGGCCTTTAAAAGGTATTGTTATGAATGGTATTAGCATTAAGATAATTTGATTATGAATACAAATGTTACAAAACACCGCGGCCGTTTCTCGTTTGATATAGATCTCATAACTCCTTAGACGGCGAGAGGCCGCTTCATAGAAAAATATCAACAACTGCGCGCGGGCGTACACCGTGAAATGGTCTTAACGCAACTATATAATTAACCAGACATGACGAAATAATAAGAAGACAATAGTATAAAATGTTTGTTTGAACATGTCGTCTGTGCAATATTTGTCTCATTTTGAATCGAGAGTTCGAAAAAAACCTATAAAAGTTTATAAGGAACAATGTATTATATCACTGCGATCCGATTACGAACAGTCAATTACACTTCACTGAGTATTTGTAACAGAATACAGCCATAGAAATGCGTAATCTTCTTTCACGACAACGATATGGTTTTAAATAGGCTTTCTTAGAATATTCTATTGTATATAATATTCCAACTCTACGTTGTTTAAATATCAGCATCGATTAAAATTCAACAAAATTATTTTACTTTCCAAAAATTGAATGAAATCTTTTTCTTATGCTTGAATGATGTACAATTGTATGGGTACGATTTTGTAATAAAGCAGTTAAGATTTAGCGAAGCATTTGATACGCATTACGGTACCAAGTCAGTGCATAAATAGACTTTAATTGCGTTCAAACGGAAAGAGGAAACGACTAGCGACCAAAACTGTAAGTCTTCATGCGTTATGACGTCAGATTGTAACTGCCTCGAGGAAATCGTTTAAAGTAGTCATTAAAGTAAAAAAATCTTTACTATCTGCATTTTTTATTATTTTTTTTTATTCTTTGCCTGTATGAACGAAATAATTAAAAACTCAGTTATAATTATTACGATGATTAATAATGTATAAATTTGACCTAGATTAACTAACAGACGTAGATTAACTTACTACTACTAGGTACTTATTTATATTTATTAGATACGACACAACAGGATATTGGAAATATAACGAGTATAAGAAATGTCGTAAAGGCTTCGAGGTAGTCATATGTCAATATATCTTTCAAAATAAACACTACTAATGTTTTTAAAACGTTTATGAAATCTTCTAAAAGAAGAGCTGTCTAAGATCAACACAAAATACATAAACAATCTTAAATAAAGAAGCTTAAATAATTGAAACAACTTGCTCATTAATTGTTTTCAATTCTACAGAATTTTAATAATATTAATAAATTAAATCTACTCGAATCTCTCGAAATTTAAAAAAAAAAGTGTGACAAACATGTTGATGATGCTTGCTACAAAAAAATTATATTCAAAATGATACAAACGCCAGAATATCTCTTGTTTATTTAGTTAAAACTAGCGGGAAAAATATCGCATTTTTTATTACGATTCGAAAACAATCTCTTACAATAATGGTTACCGAGATAAACTTCCTGCGACCTTGGTAAATATCCTTTCATTTCTATTGAATATGCTAAGATTCTCAAACGTGACCTCCGCTCTATAAGTAAACAAATAAAAAACATGAAATTTTCTATTGACATATCTGACAACATATATACTTGCGACTTGCAAAATATTTATCAAAAAATGTAGAGAAAGGAACACCACTAATAATATTTGTATATATGTATTTAAACCGTTACCTTCTTTACTATAAAGCATTATAAACAGTTTATTGATAATGAAAGTGTAAATATAAATATTTAATACCACAAAACATTGTGAAGAAATATATACATATGTATACTATATACCTATAAGGCACATTGTCGAGTTCGAGACTTCGGGTTTTCATCTATCAGAATATATGATATATACAAAATTAATTTCAATATCATCTAAATATTTTTCGCAACGTAAGAAATAATAACACTTCAATCGCTTGCTCATAAAATTGGCAAAACTGGCCCTCTCGGCACAAGAAAAAAAACAGTTAATGCGATTTGCTTTTTATTGAATAATCGCTAACGGACCAGGCGACGCCTAGAGTAAGGGTCTTTACGAAATGCTCATTGAAGTAATACATATTAAGAAAAAAAAATGGCGCTTGAATTTTTCGTTGATCAATTTACGTAAGTTTCATCACAATCGCATGAATGACTTTGGCTTTATAACGCACAGCGAACGAACATAGAAAAATCATTAATTTTATTTATTCATTAAAGAAAAAGAGCACTAATAACACCTGCCTTTTGTTATAAAATAACGTGTAATTATTAACTATCAAGGTTTTAAGTACACATAGCAATGAGACTTTATCTGATCAGAGGCTAAGAATAATGATATATTCATGAATAAATCATCACAAGGACTCTTGATATACTGTTATTCGAAGCAAATCTGAACTGAAGATTTGAACAAATTGTTTACAAGAATAATCAATTTAATTTCAATAGAGAAGCTAACATCTAGTAATGATAATACAATAACCAGGATCACGAGTATTATAATATTAGTCCATTATAAAATTACTTCAATATTAATTCTATTCACTGTAAGTTAGTAGAAATAGTTTCTCCATAAGGTACACAACAGCTGTAATGTATTAAATATGCAGGTCTTGCAGGAAGCGAGGATGACGAACGCTTTGTATATTTGGTTTGTTTAGTATCAGAAGCACATGTTGAATCACTACGAGTTTGAGTGTATGTACTGAGTGACAAGAAAATTGAACAAATCATATGATACAATATAGGCCAGACTATATAGACCATTTTAAGAAATTTTGGAAAATGATAATTTGCCAATAGCTTTGACTGCAAAATGCCATTTGTTGCCACTCAGCGTAAGAGTACTTAATTTTATACGACTCTCGTTTTTGTCCATATATATGTAACTATTCATTTAAATATGCTATCCTATATAGTGTCTTACTAATGAGACAAGGATCCGCTTGTTTTTGTTTATTAGTAACAATTTATAAATAATATCAATAAATAACAAAGAAATATATGTCAGTTATGACTGAACGAAATTAAATTTAACAATCTTAGTACAAAATTTGACTGAACCGAATCTGGGTATATTGTTATTCTTAAGACTAGATTAAGTAACAAATGATCAGCTAAAATATCCAAGTTCATAGAAGTAACTACCTAATTACGCAGTTATCGCTTCAACGGTCAAAACCTTCAAAGAGGTTTATTGAACAAATCACTTATTTAAACAATGGCCTCTAATGACAACAATAAAGTTACCTTAAGAAAAAGTATTACGAGATTAAACCAATATACAATCTCTTGTATTTATTTATTTAATAAATCACTTACGTTTTTGATAATAAATAAATATAAGTAATTTTTTTCTAAATAAATAATAATATCATCTCCGAATTAAAAATGAAAAATCAAGACAGTTCATCACGAAGACCGATATACACTGATTTTCTTTTGTTTCAAAGCACATGTCACAAAACTTTAATAACGATAAGGAACACTGCACATCTGGATCGTACCTTATCAGGGCTGGCGTCTTCCAGCTCGAGCAGCCTGAACTCCATGAGCTCGAGTTGGTCGCGAGCGTCGCGCAGCGCGTCCGCGAGTCGCGTGCACTCGCGCGCCGACGCAGCCGCCCGCTCCGCCGCGCTCCGGCACTGCCCGCATGACTGAGGGCACCGTGATGTCGATTAGCACGGGACATTCAAGGTTGGACACTTTCTAAACGGTTCATTTGTAACAACAACAACAGAAAATTTCTCACTGCTGATCTAATTCTTACTCTCCTTTTTGATAAGGTCTGGAATATATTCCATCACGTGATATTCCAATGCGGTTTGGTAGAATACAGGTGTGGCTGAATTTTTAAGAAAATAGACATTTACAATTTTCCTCACGGTGTTTTCCTTCACCGCCGAACACGACAATTAAGCACATGAATATTCAGTGGTGCTTGTCTGGGTTTAAACCCGCAATCATCGGTTAAGATGAACGCGTTCTAACCACTGGTCCATCTCGGCCCCATTTCGTGTGATTTATGCTTCTATTTAATTCATAAATACAAATTCTCTCTTCACAATATATGTTGCAGAATCAAAAAATAATTAACAACCTTTGCTATGTAGTGTATGATTAAGCTGTGCGAATCTTTTTGAATAGAATAGAGCTATGTCCTAAGCAATCAGTGTCGTAAAAGCGAATAAAGGGAATTTTAATTAAGCGTCATCTACCACGCAAGTGAGAAAAGGTTACCTACACGAATTGATCATGGTAACTGTATAATTATAAGAGAACAATTACATGTTAAATTTCGATTATATGTTACAAAATGATCGACTAGTTTCACTCCTATTTACTGTTACCGTCCCTTTGGGTAGATGGGAGAATATATGGCTCACCTTTCTGAACTGAGAACATCTAACGAAACATTATTATTTTAAATCAGAACAGTAGATCTAACTATCTTTAAAGCCGCATGCTTTAAAGATAGTTAGATCTACAAACACAAACGTTTACTAAAATATTTTTTTTAATTATGTGATTTTTTTTATAATTCCATTGTTGTGTTGTGTGACAGCGTTGTCACCCTACACAACAATGGAGCAGTGACGCAAGACACAAGCGCCAATAGTTTAGTGGGTGACATGCTCATATCGCAATAATGACATTAGCGGTGTGAGCGATGCTCTTGTGATATTTCAAGGCCGTGAGGTTCCGAATTCCTCGCCTCTAGTCAACATTACATCTTAAGGTAAATATTTAGCTTCGTACAATAATATCAAAATATATATATATTAATTTAAAATCTTAACAATTATTTGATAATAAATTTCATACTATAAGTTTAATATTCTATCCTTACTTATTGGAGATTTGTCGATCCAATACTACAAGCTAATAAGGCCATCGGTATGATGGAAACAAAGAATTTCAGTAAAAGAAGAAACTGATATATTTTCACACAAAAGTAATTTAATTTAAATCTGTATTACTTACAGTCAGAAACTGAATTGATAAGTATTACTTGTTGCAATTGTTATTAAATTAATTAAGTTATAATTGTGTAACAAAGCCTTATTGTTCGGAGCCAAATCTTACAGGCTTTATTTATTAGCGCAGAAAGAAATGTTAAGTAATTTATTCCATCTAGAAATATTTCATGCACTTCGAATTTATATAAAATAATAATGATAAAGGTTCAGTCTTTTTTTATTAATTAAATTTATAATAATGTTTACATAGTTCTTTTGAATTATCTTTTTATTTTACATGAAAAATTTATTAATTTACACCATATTTTTATATATTTTATATATCATCGTATATAAAATTAGATAAACAATGAGTGGCTATAGATAAAATGAAATATAAGTACTTACAAAATATTTCGATAAAATTTGGATTATACATATGACACAAAACTAATGTTATTAAAATAGAGGTTAAAATGATATAATATCACTTATATGGAGATGGCCCAGTGGTTAGAACGCGTGTATCTTAACCGATGATTGCGGTTTCAAATACAGGCAAGCTGCACTGAAAATTCATGTGCTTAATTTGTGTTTATAATTCGTCTCGTGCTTCGCGGTGAAGAAAAACATCGTGAAGAAACCTGCATGTGTTTAATTTCATCGAAATTCTGCCACATGTGTATTCTACCAACAAGCATTGAGACAGCGTAAGAGAAGCAGAAGAGGAGAATTAGCCCAGCAGTGGGAAATTGACAGGCTGTTATTGTTGTAGATGTTGTTATTGTTGATACTTACCCACATATCGTTGAGCGGTTGAGGAGAGAGGGAGGCGGGCGCGGAAGACACCGCGGAATCTTCGTCCGACGGGGCCTCCTTGAAAATATATTTTATTAGTCACTATTATCATAGAACTATAAAGTAATACTTTTAAAAAGAAATCCTATTTACTTCACATTCGGGGATATCGCATACATATGTGAAGATGACACATACGAATAAATAAATAAAGGCGCAACTCTATTTCCCCTATCTTTTTAAAGTCATATACAAGTTGGAACCATGTAATAATTATTAATATAATTGTAATAATTTTTAAAATAATTCTCACCCGATAAAAGCTTTCTTTTCGATGTTGTATATCTGTTTTCAAACCTTCACGGTTGCTCTTTTCTTTAGCCTGAAACAAAACAATAATATTAATTGAATAGGTACTTTAATACCTGGACATATTAATAGTATATTGTATTATGATAATCATAGATTAATATAAATTGCTACACACATAAACTATTTAACAAAACCTGTTAAGTAAACGATTGTCATTGCATGTTTCCTGGTTTGTAATTAATTTTATTAACTTCTAAATGTACTTCATAAAATTATACAAGCATTCCATAATCTTATTATTATTGCATAATTATTGTCAATTTACATAATAAAACTGTAACAGTTATATACCCAACTTGTGTATGTATCTTTTACAAACGTGATATTAATGTAGTTGTTACTATTTACGAAATAAGGCTTAATGCAGGGTTGTATGGGCTTATCACGGTAGCATTCGTAAGCGATCCCGTGGCGTTTAATTACAGTTTATGGAATTTAAGGGCCCTGATCTGAAAACGCATAAATTATGTAAGGACTGCTTAATATTTCTCACAGTATCATTTACCGGTTTTAGTAGGAACATAATCACACATCTGAGTATTCTTAATTTGAAATACCGCTGAATATCTGTCCAGTATTTGTAATTAAAAAGCTGATGACTACGATAACCACAAAAGTAACCTCCATTGTGATAAGCTCAAAACAGGTGAAAGGCAGTTCGGCCGAAGATGGTAATTTTATAAGCGGGACCCGCAATGTGTTCACCGCAAACACTAGGCTGGTTAACTTTCTCGGAAAATTTTAAATGTTTAACAAATTGGAAAATATGTAGGGAAAATATTGCTGGTTATATACCGATAGTGTCCAAAAGTATGAATGTAGTCTTCACTTTCACGAGTGTGTCTGTCTTTGGGGTATATTTTTTGTTGTTTTTTTTTCAAATGTTCATTTAATATTTTTTGTTTCCAACTAGCATTACAATCAGCAAAAATTAAGGATGCGTTTGGTCAATATTAATTAGACTCTACATCTTTAAAGAACACAGTGGCGTGCATTTGGAGAGGACTATGTCCATCAGTAGACAAGTATGGGCTGCTGATGGTACCTTGTTACACTATGGTTGACTTTTTATGCGACTGCTTTATTCACTCAGTTGAGTCCAGTCGTTTTCCTTCAATGTTTGTTTCGATATTTGTGAAAAATGCTTATGCTCTCTCAACATGATCTCTTAATGTCTCAGATGTTAGTATAAAAAATGACTAGATGCGATGATTTTCCAATTTTGGTGATTGCTCGCGGAATGCTCCATTCCACACCAATTGTATTCGTCACCATTCTTATAGATTAGTACCAACAGTCGACGAAGTTACTTTGATGTTTAGATTTGTTGCTGTATTTACTTTAAATTATATTTTACTTTTTACTATTACGTAAAGCAGTAACACTTATCACAAGACTTATGAAACTATATATATGTTGAACTTACGTTATTTTCCTCGTAATTTTCAAAGGTCATTTATTAGTTTTTTATATTATGAACGCACCACCATTTACGGAGTAATAAGGCAGAAAAACAATTCAAAGACACTTCTTTCCTTAAGCTTGCGACACCAAAAGTTATAGAACAGAATCTTTGATATTTGTCCTATTACTTTGGTGTTCATGTAGTACAACAATGAATAGGCGAAAGGCGTCGAGACAAAATAAAACTAGCTGCCTACTACTACTGCCCCATCCATAAAGAAACTGTGAAGATATTTTATAGTTTAAATCGGTTGCACAGCCTTTAATCAATCGAGATATTCCTGTACATATGTACAATGCGAGGTAGACCCTGTCTGTCTATTCATGCTATCGCGATGACCCTCCGTGCCTTTCAATTGGCTTTCGCTGATCAAATATTGATCAGTATCAAGGAATCCGCACATTCATAGTTAGAACACGACACGATTACTTTGTAATGTACTGTAAGTACATTATTCGTGAGGTTTTTGTTCCTATACATAAAAGATAATAAGTTCTAAAGAAAAAATAAAAACAAAGGCATAATGTCATTGACCCATTTTAAAAATTTCGTTGATATTAGATCTCTGATGATGTCATATGTATTATTCTTGTCACCCATTTAAGCTCTTTAGGTAAGGCACTCTCTTACTCTTTAAGTAACATACATTGTGTAATCAAATTTTTTGAGTGGTTCGACACATTTGCTATATTTGTGTGGTTGATGAAACACTGCCTAACTATTTTCGTAATGACCAATAAGCACAATCTATACATATAATAAAATTGGAGGGTCTGTTTGTAATATTAAAATAGTACTTTTTTACTCAATGCATATATATGCATACACGGGACATTTACCAAAATATTTTTTTTACAATATTTGTCGATCTGTCTGTCTGTCTGTCTATTTGTTTGTTTCGGCTAATCTGTGGAATGGCTGGACCGATTTTGACGGGACTTTAATTGGCAGATAACTGATATAACAGGGAGTAACTTAAGATACAATAATATTTCATTTTTTTAATTCAAACTCGTACAAGGTCGCGGGCACAGCTAATAAAATAATAATAATATTGTCGTGACGTCTCAACTGATTTCGTAATCGAAATGTCACATCGAATTATTCGAATCTCTATCGTATCCTTGTACGATCTAAAGTAACTCACGCAGATATGATTCGAACATTCAATAATCGAAAAAGATACTCGAGTCGTGAAACATAGGTCACTCATAGAACAGCATATTTAATGTTCTGTAATACATCTTGACACCAGTGATAAGTATTCGTTACTGATATCGGATTATTCGTAAACAAAAAATTGAAGACGTATTCTGACTGATTTCTGACTTTCGTCCGATTATAACATTGAAATGTTATAACATAACACTGAAATACAACATTTGTTTATTACTTGGAACATACCAAATATTAAATAATTCAGCCAGACATATACATTATATGTTTACAATATTATAAATAAATATGAGACAAAATCACATACATTACTCTGATCCCAGTGTAAGTAGCTGAACCACTTGTGTTATGGAAAATCAGAAGTAACGACGGTACCACAAACACCCAGCCCCAAGACAACATAGAAAACTATTGGTAATCTACATCAACTCGGCCGGGAATCGAACCCGGGACCTCAGAATGACGTACCCATGAAAACCGGTGTACACACCCCTCGACCATGATGAGGTCGTCTACTACATATGTACACACACAGCTCTACTATCTCTCAATCAGAAAGAAAACGCCCAATAAGATCCCAAATGCAGGACCAATGACATTACTCCATTTCTGAAGTACGGAGTGTTAATTCTACCAACTGCGTCCGAAATTATGCAGTTAGCATAGTTAGCACTGCTACTACTCTGATTTCCGAAACTGAATAACTCGAAACTGTAAACACAATAATAGTGATACTAAATAATATACACCAGAATTTGTTTATTTACGATATCACATTAGATACTTCAAAAATTATCAGTGTTCCTTTGCTATATTGTCCATGGTATAAAATCCTCTCGAATCACTCTATCTATTAAAAAAAACTGCATCAAATTCCTTTGCGTAATTTTAAAGATATAAGCATACATAGAGGGATAGACAGCGGTAAGTGACTTTGTTTTATACTGTGTAATGATAATGATGTACGCGGACGGACCATCTGATGGTAAGTTGATATATTCCCTTATTGATACTGTAAGAAGCATCAACCATTATCAGATTAACGAGAGGCAATGGGATATTAATTGGCCATTGAATACAATAAAGAGTCGAGTCTCGTATTGAGACTACATTATCATCTTGGCAACGAAAGTATAAAGTACCTGATCTGACTTTAAAAGAATTACTTCATTGATTCCATCGAAATTCTTGCACTTTCACTATTTATTGTTCTTCATAGTATTACTATCGGATCCGACTGCGACGGCATATAACACGGGCATTGTGATCCAATAGGCGATAGCTGGTCTGTAAATGAATCGCAACAAAGGCCTCGCTCTCTAGATTAAAAATCTTTTTGAAATTGACATATTCGAAAATTGATTTCTCTATAATAAATATCGATTCTTGCATCAGAACAATACTGCAACTTAACTCAGTATATGTTCATTAATTTCAACATAAGACATATAGTATAAGTATAATTTGTATTTCATTTGGACTTCCGCGTAGGGTTATCCAATAAAGTGTGCCAGTGGCGAGACGCTATATCTATATACATATAAGAAGATAGGAGTGTCTGTTTGTAATATTAAAATAGCCCTTTTTTTACTCAATGCCAAAGTAACATTTTTTACAATTTTTTCTGTCTGTTTGTTCCGGCTAATCTATGGAACGGCTGGACCGATTTTGACAGGACTTTCACTGACAGATAACTGATCTAATAAGGAATAATTTACACTACAATTTTTTTTTCTTGTTAAATTCAAATGTGTGCGATGTCGCGGACACAGCTAGTCACAAATAAATTATCCTTAAGACTATAGTCCGCGGGCTGTTTGTGGATCGCGCTCACTTGCCCCAGTTCCCAAGCTGTTGTTAATAGCCAGCCGTGACTTGCTCGGTACAGAGACGGTGTGCTCACTTTGTTTGTATCTAGCATAAATCTCACTATTGATGGGCACTTTGTAATATGACGAAATAAATTATATTTTGACGTTTTTCTTAATTTTCATTTTAGGGGATTTCATGTCTTTTAAAAACGAGTTTTAGCTATTTCAATAATTCCAAGTCCATATTTTGAATTATTTCCTTCAATATTTAAGCTAATTAAAGTACCAGGCTACGGTAATAAGTGAGTGTGAAATAATGAATCATTATTCGTGCTGAGTTGAGTTCGTTATAATGTTTTTTTTTAGCCTTAGACTTTTTTCGTTCCTTATTAAAATTACGAATACTATATTATCTAAGACATATTTCTTAATTGAATTAACAAATTCTACAAGTTCGTACCGTTATAAATTAAATAAGCGCATTCATTGCAATCACTAATCGCCTAATATAAATCACTGAGACACGATAAATAGCGATATTTCACTTGATGTAATATTTCAAGCTGTATCGTAACAACGCAAATTCCGTAATACTTAGACTTTGTCTGAATATCGATGATAATAAATCGAAATGTAAATTCAAGTGGCGCCGCACTAGTTATCGATAGAGAAGGAAAAATATAGGTTTTATTTATATACCTTTTAGGTGCAATAAATTAGTTGTTTAATGAACACCATTCTTAAACATGAACGATAACAAATAAAACGAACTTGCTTCTATTAAAGAAGTAATAGATCTAAGCCTAGTATTGTACCTAATGTTTTACAAAAAAACATTTTATATAATGTTGGATCGATAACGAATTAATAATAAAGTACATATATTGTATTGTAACTAAGAGCACAAGAGACAATTTAAACATTTTGTACAAAATTTGATAGTTTTTTTTATTCCCATATAGGTAGATGGGATGCCAAATAAACCACCTCATGTTAAGTGGTCACTACTAATGTATATATTGCCACCAATCTTGGGACTTAAGGTGTTATGTCCTATGCGAAAATATATGTATTTTTATATAAGATTTTAAATGAACATGGTTATTTTTATTATTAATGTTATTAATATCGGGATATTTACCATGTTGAGCTCGATATTTTGACATTATCTACGAATGTCTTGTTCACGAGACCTTATGTATTTTTTGCCTGTTTTTAGTCTTTTTACAAGAGTGCAAAGTCTAATAATACGAGTGAGTCAACAAATAATATGATAAATTATGAACGAATATGAAATCAAGTCACAATAAAGGCTTGGGAAAGTTCAACCCTCGCTGAACTGACCTACGAATATGACCACGACACTTAACGGGCCACTAGGGTGACCACCAATGTTTAACAACTAAATAGCTCTCAATACTTATACTACTTAATAATAGTTCTTCTCAGTAGGTACAGTCAGGGTAAGAAAATGTTCGTCACCAGATGTAGTAAGTACGTGTGCACGGTATGAGCGATTATCTGCTTTACCAACCGAGAATATATGACACTGACAGACATATTTTGACAATTCAGTGGAATGTATCATATCTAATTTAAATTTGTAATTACTAATTACTCCATCAAAAAGATGTCATAAAACTAGACGTAGTCCAAAGATGTTACACTATTTTGAACCAAGTTATCATACTATGTAAGTTTAATTTTATATGCAGTTGTCAGTTAAGTGCTTTAGCTTCAGAATGAGTTTACGACTTGATAAAGGAATGAATTTGAAAATTGACGAAGGTTTTCTTACTCCAACTGTACATAAGTAAATACAGAACTAGAAGCGACTTTGTTCTATATTACGTAGATATATGTTGTGCTATGTGATTATGGATGAGTCGAAACTTCTGTCGCTTATAACGTTTTCTGAGTAAGATTCGATTATAAAATCAAAATCGAAAGATACTTTATTCGAATAGGTTTATACACTTTTGAATCGTCATTTAATCTATATTCAGTGAAGCTATCAGCTGAATGCAATTCTCTAGATTAAATAATAATATAGAAATAAGAAAATGGTTATAAGATTTTCTTTATGGTCACTCTACAAATCGCAAGTGGGAATGATCAATTCGATTGAGATTATTTAGTGCAAAGACTATACGTGGTTATTAGAAGTGGGATATGTTAATAGATTATGTAAGTACATATATGTTGATGTCGTGTACTGTGGATAATTAAAACCCCGATATAATAAAAGGGGTATACTAAATATAAGTTATGTATCTATGTGGATACTTCATGGCACTATAGCTACTAAACGGATTAACAATTATTCAAGAATTTATTATTCTCCATGTTACTTCATTCGTTAATTATAATCATTCAGTATTTTCAAATAAATTGCAATTTTGATAAACGACCATTACATTGTTTGTAATGTAACAAAACTATTCTTAAAAATAAATGCATTCCGTTTTTAAAATATTTTCTTTGAATTGCAACGTTAGTTTGTTTCAAACGTGTAAATGAAAATGAAAACGTAATCAAATGAGAGATAATTTTGATTCCTATTATATGATTTTATGTAAAAAGTTTTCTTCCAAAATAATACTAATAACGCTGCCAAAATATTAAGTATACTTAAGAATTAAGTATACTTAATATTTTGGCAGCTGATATAATAAATAAATTCATTGATAACGCAAGCGAGTTGTACCGTACCATTTCCATTAAATATTGCTCTATGCGAATATTCAATTATGTAGTGTTATTGCGAAACATTGTCCATCACATATACATATATATGTTGATAGTGAGATGGTGTGAAAGTGCCACTCACATAATAAACTAGCCGACCGTTTTGTCTCTTTGATCGTTACGATGTATTGTATTATATTGTTATAGCATTACCATGCGACTTCTGATTACCACGTGTCCTCAGACATAAACTTACCAACCATAAGTTACCGTTAGTTACCGAAAATTATGTAAACATATACATTAAGATTGTTTTAATATAATTTATGCAGTCTGTGAAGAAAAACTATTTAGACATATGTAATTATTGCTCAGTTTTAATATTGACATTATTATACTTTATATACATCATTTTATTTTGAAAGGGATTCAACTGGTTAAGGCCTAATTATTTTTTATTACGAAAATATATAATAGTAACGGATGCCATGCCCAAGAAGGTAGTATTGACTTTGGGAAAAAGGAAATTAGATGTTATAACATGGCCAAGAAATATACATAGCTACAATTACAAATTAATTTAAATTTGGAACATTGCTGGTAATTTTGAGTCTTCTGTAATTTTTAATACCCTTCTGATTCACTGAATCTATTTCCCCATAATCAACGTACATATCGCAATTCTTAGTCAATTAAGATCATATGACTTCCATTTGTCACTTAGATTTTATACGTTAGAAGGCGGTACTCGATCAAAAAGGCGTCTGTGTTTGGCTCAGAGTACGTTGACGATTTTACGTTCTAATCTGACAACTCAAGGACCTTTGACCTATTTAGGGGTACCATTCTCTGCCATTTTAAAGATAATTTATAAGAACAAAGGAACCTACCGTACCACATTTATTGCAACAAGACTCAAGTTTCATTCGTAATATTTCATTACATTAAATATTAATAACGCAAATATTCAAATGCACATAATTGCTGTACAATTATTATTTTGTAAAATTGCTTTTGTAAAACCGTGCAGACGAGCACTTAAGTGAAAATTTAATATAAAAATAGCCGTAAATTAATCATATGATAAGAATAAATTGCAACCTCATTTAAAAATCGCATGTTTACTAAAAATGAGTTGAAGTAGGAAATAGTTTTGGGTCGAACAAGACGCATCAACTTTCACCAGACATTGCGAATTCTGATCCATTCATTCGAATATATTCGTTCGATTAATGGATTACATCATTTGATAAATGCTGACACAAATGGTAAAGAGTTTTTTTTTTCTTTTTTTTTGACTGACCTTTATGAGCTATAACATTTTGTAGATTTATAATTTATTTGTAATATTAATTCCTCTATCAATATTTTTATATTATTAAAGGAACAGCTTATAAAGGTTTCGGCTCATGGGCAACGAGGCTAGGGAAGTGTGTCGTCTTGGAGAAGAAGTTTTGTATTATTCCATCACGCTGCTCTCATATAGGTTAGTAGAAACAAGTGTCAAAATGTCATCAGACACGATCAAGATTCCACACGATTATTTCCTTCACTAACGAACATGTGAAATTAATTATAAACACGAATAAAGCACATGAAATTCAGTTAAGATTCATGCGTTCTGAACAACGGTTCATTTCAGCTCTTCTAGATTAAAGTGTGTACGTGTATATTTATTTTAAAAAAACGCATTATAATCTGTTGTAAAATTTTAAAGATCTAAACATACATTTAAAAAAAATATTATAATAATGAGAATTATCTCAACTAATTTCAGTACACTACCAGTAATTAATCAAATAATATCATCAAAATTCAATTTTCAATTTATAAAAACATGAAAAACAAAACTAAATTATCAGCCACAATTAACTAATCTCAATAAAGATCTTGAATAACACATTATACTTGATATAATGAAGTAATAAAAATTCTTTAGTCGTGAAACAGTAACCATAGTAGGCTTACTAAGACACGACGCGCCTACAAATTTTAAAACACTTAAAATTCAATACGAGTTAATAAGGTCCTAAGTTGATTTAAAAACAATAATCAATATTTTTTTATAATATAAATAAAACTGTGTTCCTAAGAGCTACTTTAAAAAAAAATATAAGTGCTGAAAGGTCTTTTGAAATATGCAAACGTTTAAGTGGCACGCTGTCTAAGTAGTTTTTTCAAGCTATGCGGTACTCAAATAGTTTGAAACTATTATCGTTAAATGTATGTAAAAAACAACTATTACTCCACTTTAGCTTCTGAGTGAAGTATAAACTTGACCCCAGTTTACTTTTTTAAGTTTAAAAACCGCAATTGTTATGTCCCTAATATTAAAAAATAGCAATAGTGACGTTAGGCGAAAAAACCTTTAATATAATTTTGTTTTTAATTTATTTATTGTGTTCATCAAAATGTTGGTAACAAAATTCCCACAATCCTCGAGAGCTTTCTAAATGTTGTACCTATCTGTCGTTAGCTAGATCTGAGATGCAAGCAGGGTCGAAGGTCCTCGGAGAGCCTACTTTTGTTATTTAATGTTTACAGGTCAATGAACTTTACGCAATTATTTAAATATATTTATAAAACATATACGAATATGATTTTGGTAATATCACTCAATGAGTGATATACTCAGTAATTGACCATAGATCGGGAGTTCGAATCCGCAAATTCTTCACTGTATTATCTGGCTGTCGATGACAAAATAAGTAGTGAGAAATCCAATTCATAAGTAACTAATAACTTAATGTTCTTTTGAAAGCTTTTTAACATTTAAATCACTACCAACATGACTTAAAATAATATTGTTACATCATTTGTCATTAATTATACCCAAAAAGGCTGTATAAGGCCTTTCAAGCAACAACACAGTCATAAAAGATATAATTTTATCTTTATATACATGCTTAAGTTTTATCTTTAACAAAGTAACAATAACAAAACTCTATAACTTAAAGAACTTTCGAGAATGATGTGAAATCTCGGATTTATGCGATAAGTTATACGATATTTCTGAGAGAAATCTCAAAGAATCCTTACGAGGCGACAAAAATGATGGAAAACAACACGTGAGAATGCAATGACTTCCGGTAGCAAGATTCCCTTAGATTTATGACTCATACATGAACGACTTACGTCAAGATTTGTAATGATAAATATTTTCAAGTATAACCTATAACACCACGACCTATAAGAAACGCCAAGTTCAATTAATAGGACGAAAATTTTACCTACTTATGTTTTCATTAGTATTTCAATTTTTTGCCACAAGAAACGGCGACACTGCCGGTGAAGAAAAATATGTTCTTAATATTTTACGTTACAATGTAACTCGTACTAGTAAAATAAAAGTTAATAATAATAAATTGTTAATATATACTCTAATTTTCGTCGTGGAAAACATCGTAATGTTTGCCACAATAATTATTACCCTAATAATTTACGATAATCAGACACTTCGATAAAGTATATTTCGTCTTTCAAAAGGGTGCTCGGTTTTTAAAAAAGTTGGAATATGTTGTAACTGCTCAATATAGTTACTGAACTTTTGAGTTCGAATACAATACTGATAACAGATTACCATTAGGCACATTCATAAAAAACGGAGTGAACATAATCGTCGAAAGTCATATTCCTTATTTCATTGCCCAGAACATCAATTTAAACGAAATTATCGTTCATAACTGTCAATAGATCACATTTTTACGCTCCGTTACATATCGTTCGAGATTCGAATTTACGCGTGTTATTGAGTCGGTCCATTATGTTAAATGTAAAAGTTTTATTCCATCATTCATTTATAACTGTAAGATTACCGACGCATTCCTCTTGTCATCTCCGTCAGGCGCACTTATTTATGGCAATTTTAATTTCCCATTCATAAATAAATCGATAATTCTCAACGATATAATGGCGGTGACGTTCATAATTTATGATGTGACTAATAAATCATACTTATTTAAAAATCGTAACTCTTATATTGCGATTTTTCTATATAAAGGATAACTCTTACCTTCACACAAAGAGAATAAGGTTTTGCTTATAAGGTTTCATTTGCATTAGATCTAGATTGGACAAAATAACTCGTCAATTATTGTCACAGTGGGTAGGAACTTAAGGACGGGTAGAAGTAAAAAGCATTCATTTTTATTTATAATGAACTAACGACCCGCCCCGACCTAAAATTATCAGTGTTTCTTTACTATATTCTCCTTGTTTTATATACAAAAACCTACCTCTTGACTCACTCTATATATATTAAAAAAAACCTCATCAAAATCCGTTGCGTAGTTTTAAAGATTTAAGGATACATAGGGACAGAGAAATCGACTTTGTTTTATCCTATGTAGTGATGTAGTGATATGCATACACTATCGATTTATTTCAAACCAATTTCAACTGGTATTGATCGATTTTTGTACAACATTCGTTCAATTTGTGCTTTCGATGTTTCGATATTCTTTCGATCTAAAGACTCTGTATGCATCGGGATTGGTTACAACCTGTTTGCAAAACAGAAGTCGTGATATATTTTCCGCTTATTAAGGGCAAGTCTATTCATATGTAAATACCAGCTGTATATACAAAGATACAAAATGTATTCTAAATATTGACATAAGATATAAATTACCACTGTACACCACATTTATTTCTTCGTATCAAGACACGCAGTAGCGTATCTAGCCAAGTTCAAGTAATATACCTTACGTCAACACATATCGTGGTTGTAACCACTTGTACTCCTAAGTGACAACTTTTTAACAAAATAAATATTTTATTTATTACGATCTATTTATAAACGCTCTACATTTTCCTGAGATTATCAGTATTCGAACGTAATATTCGAACGTAATTCTGTTTTGATGAAACTGAGGTTTTAGTCTCGGAATTAGTAGCTTTTATCACGAAAACAATCCCTAAGTAATGTAAAAGGCAGGTGGAATGTATTTATAAAAATGCAGGTTCACTTAGTAGTTATTTTATATGTATGTTTTAAGAAAAATATGTAGGTATACTATATAGAAATCATACAACTTGTATGTATTATATAAAGTTCCATGTCATAGTGGGAAACGAATAAATAAAACTTATTTATATATTAATAATAGTCGTATTTTTGCTTCCCCTTAACATTTACCGTTCTGACCGGTTGTCGCTCGGTTCCCGGTCCGGTCTGCCGTGATGGATGACCACTGTGACGTCAAATTACCGCTCAATGGGACGGGTTCGAAAGTGGGCTAACAAATTTTGGTGCAATAGTAAATTTATCGGCTTTTCGGTTTTCTCTTTGGGTGACTTTACGACACGATTACCTCAAGTTGACAATTTATTTACGTAAAAGGCGGACGTGCTGCCTGATGCTTAATGATATGAGAATTATTAACAGATCCCCACATCGCCTATGCGCTTTGCAACCGGTGGAATTAAGATTAAGATTTTATATCCGTTGTTGCAGTAGTTATTCTGGCTCAAAAACACAAGTAATCAATACTTAGTATCGCTATTTAGCGTTTGAATATTTAGGAGTAGCTTTTAAGTGGAATTTTATTTATTATTTTAACCTTTTTGTCACTGCGTATGCGATGCTATCATCGACTAATTAATTTTTTTTTAAATACAATATGAAATTAATCGTAACATTCTGGGATCGCAATGGAATATGAAATGTTCATTAATGAGTAGATACGATGCTCTCATTGAATAATTATTTTTTTTTTCTAAAATACAATATGAAATTAATCGTAACTTTCTGGGATCGCAATGGAATATGAAATGTTCATTAATGAGTAGTAGTGAATGCCGCAATGTCTAATGAGCATTGAAATCTAATTTTTTAAAAATAGGATTTGACATAAACAAATGAAAAAAAAAATTGCACTTTCTGCCAGTGTTAAGTTACACACATCCGTGATTATTTCATAGTCTCACTGTTTTTTTCTAATAGACATTACATATTGAAATACATGGATCGGTACATTAGCCATCAACATCAATGGGATATTTTTGGTCAAGGAATTTTTAATAACACACAGGGATTTCTTTTAATCGGTCTCTTTTGTTAAAAGCACGTTTAACCAATTAAAGCAGACCTGTGCTGACAATTACACGTAAATTGTTATACTGATAGCGTTTCACCATACGTGAATAGACCAAAATATATTTTTTAAATACTGTCCTGATATATTATCGCTAACTCAAGATAAATTAGCAGTATTTATTCCGAGCTTGTTATCACACAAGCATTAAAGCATTCAGCTGTCAACGTCACCAGCTTCAAGTGACAGCTTGTGAAACGCTACACAATTGAAAACTGTTCCATTGTTTATCGCATGGGAATCGAACTTGTACTTATGACATTCAGGTTTATCGGTCAAGCCATAATCGTATACCATTGAGAGGTTTTTAATTTTGGTCATTCAATTTGGAGCCCTATACTGACATATAATTTTTAGCTCATATTTTCATCAACGCAACTTGACAATTAAATTATTTAAAAAAAAATCATTTTTAGCAACGTATGTACTTACTCCTACTATAATTCTCACTGGAGAGAATAATTCTTACTTACTGATTCAACAAAAAACTTATCGACAATGTACATACATATTTGTTGAATAAAAAAAATCTAGAACAGAATACATTAAGCTAATCTGACAAAATAAAAAAGAGTAATAACGTAGGTATTTACTTTTATTCAAATATCAATTTATCTGTAATGTCTAGAAAGGAGGTTACGACGCGTCTATTCACGATTCGACGATACGCGGAGATGAAGATGAAAATGTATGAAACATTATCGATATGAAATTCGTTGTATAATCTGTAATTATCAGAGAGATGACTAAATATGGTGTTAGAAATTTTACAGCATGATATTATATACGTTTGAATTAATTGACGCCCACTCAATAACATAATACTCGTAATACTAGGCTCGATTTATGTTACCGGTGGGAATAATAGGTACATATATATACATACATATATTGATGTCATAATTTCAACTGCTTGGGAGAATTATATTAGATGACATGCACTATTAAAAGTCAAAGTTAAAATACTCATGCCCAGATTGAAGCGAATTTAATAAATGACAAACTTGCGTATCATATTTAAGCTATGTCAAAATAAGTAAGATATAATTTCCTTAAGTATAGTTTTGATTTGACTATATTTTTTAAAATGTGAGAAAATCAACAAGGTGAGTAAAATAAATGATAATTGTAAGTAGGGTTAAAGATTTTAAAAGGACTGTGTGTGTGTGTGTAAGTCGACAGTTCGTTTGTTGCTTTGATGGCGAAATCAATTAAAGGTAAGATTATTGTATATATTGTATCGATTTTAATATTCATTTTATACATTATTATTACATAATATATCTAATTCACGTCTTTGGCTAGCACCAGATTCTGTGAGTCCACCCAACCTGCATTGAAACTGTTTGGTTACAAATCTTTCAAAGAGCTAGAAAGAGCCAGCAATTGAATATGAAGTTGTTTAAATATAGTTTTAAATGCAATTGGAGATTATGCTACCTAATTTGAAAAAACTAAAATCGTTACATAGCTCTGGCGAGAAGTTAAAACTGTGTATATCTTAACTCTTTATTGTTAACATTATTTTACTTTATTTAATTAATACCTGGTGGTATAGCGCCCGTTGTTCAGTCGATCCAGCCGTTCCAGAGATTAGTCGGAACAACACACACAAAAAATGTAAAAAGCATTTTAATATTACAAGCTGACTCTCCAATGTTGTTATAAATATGTTGTTATTATTTTCTAGTTTGTAGTTAATATCGATGTATATTTTCTTACTTTATTTGACTTGTGTACACAATCCATTCTTTATAGATAATACACTAAGCTCGTGCGTAGAGCGGACCGTTATACGAACCGCTCCATCATTATTGATATCGAATGGAATTGATTTGATTGCACGCGCACAATCGAAGTGACTTCGAACTACTTAAAGGTAAATACGAGTACGGTTTTTCTAAATAATATAAATAAATGATACAGGCTTTTCAAATTTAAATTTCTCTAAATTCAAACAAGGTCTCATTATTAAATACAAGTCGTTGCATGCGGATTCGCTCATGTGTTAAGGGTTGGTTGTCATGAGTGAAACTTAAAATAGCTCTTCCTTCTTAGGAGTTAAAGTTTGATTCATAACAAATTTTACCAAATTCGGTTTATTAGTTTTGATCGTAAAAGACACGACGGACCGACAGACAGGCAGACAAACAAGAGTTACATACACTTTTTTAATATTAGTAAAGATTTTTAAACAATAAAATGTTTTATATAAAATAAAAGTATAACGTTAATTAACGAAATATGAATATAAAAACTATTAGTTTATTATATTGTATTGACAAAAACTAGTTTCATTTAGATTCCATCGACAGTTATCGTAAAAAGTAACACATCTGCCTCGTGTAAGTAGCGTTGTAATTATAGCAGGTGTTCGCAATAACTCTTCGATTGCATAATTTGACAGCTGTCAATGTACGAGAAAGCGCTATGGCACGCGAACTTCCACTGGGTGAAATGTCAAAGAGTTTTGACCACCGCTTTTGACATTCGAGTTTTTTTTTTATTCGTTACATAAATACATACATAAGGACGAAATTGTAAATATGTAATAGTGAGTATAATTCGTTGGTTATTTTAATTTACTTTCTAATAAGCGTATAGCATAAGATAATTAGTATGTGTCATAAAAAAGCTATATATTTATCATTAATTTTTGATATGGCTAGTATAAAATAGTTTAATTTAAAATCGACAAGCATCACTGATTTAATCTTATTTTTGATTTCGGTTCATTTCGGTTTTGGACAAGAACATTAAGAAATAATTTGATAACGGATTAAACTATATTACATGTAATGTCACCCCTAGACATGACGTAGACATGAATTACTCTGTGAAATATACTAAAGACGTGAAATATCTGCAATAGGACATGAATAGGATGCTTCTTAATTATTTCATAAGCCTTTTGTATTGACTAATTTAATAGAACTTAAAATATTGCTATCTCTTTCATTTGATTGGCATTGAAAGAGAAGATGTTAAGCCTTTTCAAATAGTTCCATTAATGCAAATTGCAACATTCGATACAAGCACATACTTCCAATAACGCCAAATCAATTAAGCCACGTGCACATTCGAATAATGAATGCCTAAAAGGTTACGAAACAGACATTATTATCGGCGCTATTTTGATCGAGATATGCAAATATTTGTCATCGAACAATAAGACTGGTTTAATTAAACCTTGGTCTAATACCTATAATCATCAAGTCAATTTGCTTGTAATAGAATAGAATGAATTGAATAAGGTATTTAGGATACATATATAACATTTATAGTTCGAAAAACATACAAACAATATTTTTAAGCTATTATTTTATTAAGCAAAAAAAATTCAAATTTATCTTAAATCTGATTTATACTAAACTAGTTGACCCCCCGAATTCACACGCGTTTGAATTTAGTTTGTTTGGCAGTGACTTTATTATTATTTTATGTATAATCCTAAAATATAAGTAGCCTTAGTTTCTCCTTATTACATTAGCTATCTGCCATTGAATGTCCTGTCAAAATCGGTCCAACCGTTCTAGAGATTAGCCGGAACAGACAAACAGACACATGGACAAATTATAAAAAAAAAAATGTATTGATATGTGCACCGTGTATGGTAATAACATTATTTCAAAATACATGCTTATTTTGGTATTACAAGCAGACACTCCAATTTTATTATATGTATGATGATATGATGTAAAATAGCCGTTTTGATGTATTTTTTGGTCCCAATCAAATTGAAAACTTTCGCACCAATATTTAAAATAATATGTAATTAAAATCAGATTGAGTGTATATATTACTTGCACCAAAGTGGTCGAAGAACACGTATGAACCAAAACGAATGCGCATGGTCAACAGTAATATTTGTAGCGAATAATCGTGCCAAGATCATAACTAATATTACGTGCTCGACTAACATTAAAATTCGTCGTGTGTGCACATGACATGACCATGATATTTCACTGTCCAACTGTCAATAAAACTTCACAGCATATATCGACAGACTCAATAGTTGAGCAGCTACTTTATAAAGCCTCAAGCTTTGAGTTAAAATCCCAAAGTCTTAAACGAGACCAATGAAAAAACAGTAGCAAGAGTCTGGAAATTGAATTTATTCCACACTCGAGCCTATGAAATAAATATTAAATATTGGACAACATCAACGTCTGATCTCAATGTAAGTAGCTATAGCACGTGTTATTGAAAATCAGAAGTAACGACGATACCACAAACACCCAGACCGTAGAAAACTTATTCTACATCGACTCGGCCGGGAATCAACCCGGGACCTCGGAGTGGCGTACCCATGAAAACCGGTGTACACACTACTCGACCACGATCGTCAAAATCATGTAAGGACATTGATCTAAACTGCAACTGATGCCTTTCCTGTGTTATGATAGTAAGGGAGCAATCTGCACTTCAGTTTACGCGCATGCGCCTGCACTATATGTCCCATGCAGTCGTCAAGAGGACATTATCTCATGATACATGTTACTAAGCAGACGGCACGAGTTGCAAATAGCTTTCAATATACCATCATCATCAAGTGTGTTACGTATCGTATCGTTACGTAAAAGGTCATTTCTCTTATATAGATTGTTATTGACATACGATTCATCTTAGCCATCAACTAAAATAATAAACAAATAACGAATGGGAAGTTATTAATTATGAGGAAATTGAAACGCAAAAATGTGTTATACAACAACAACAGCCTGTAAATTCCCACTGCTGGGCTAAGGCCTCCTCTCCCTTTGAGGAGAAGTTTTGGAACATATTCTACAACGCCGTTCCAATGGGAGTTGGTGGAATGCACATGTGGCAGAATTTGTATGAAATTAGACACATGCAGGTTTCCTTACGATGATATCCTTCACCGTTGAGCACGAGATGAATTATAAATACAAATATTGCCCGGATTTGAACCCGCAAGCATCGGTTGAGATGCACTTCTTCTCATCACTTGGCCATCTCGGCTATTATGTGTTATGATAAGGAAAAAATAACTCCTTTCCCTTTTCAGATGATTTCGAGCTGATTCCACCACGGTACTAAAGCGGATTGGTGGGATATACATATATATTATGTATATGTGACAGAACATGTGCAACTGACACATGCTTGTTTCATTACGTTTTCCTGTTTCCCTTCACCGCAGAGATGAATAATGATTGATAATATAATATATATATAGAATTAATGTGATAACCCAAAACCGGTTTACATATTTTAAGTGTTTATTATTTCTTATCGAGATGTACGAGATAACGGTACGAAATACGAGAGTATCCTCTGATCTGGAACCATACATCCACCAATGTTGACCCTTAATTATGATGTATGTTTATCGTATAAAGTATTCTTACTTGGTCACCACGCTTTCTGCCGAATTCTGTGGTTCCGCACTCCATCCTCTGCGCCTGTAACAAAGAACAACATTATAATATTTGATCAAACGAAAATGCTAAATATTCAGAATGATTGATTGGAATGTAAGTTCAAAATTAAAAATTAAATAATCATAAAAACAACTTTATATTTGGTAGGCGGACGAACAAAAGGTTGACCTGATGGTAAATAGTTACTATTATTCATATACATTGGTGAGGGTAGAAATATCAACCTTTCCATCGCCAATGTACCACCAACCCGGTCGTTTGCAGTTACATTGCCTCACTCAGCCATTAAAACGAAATACAACATCACTAAACATTGTTCTTTGACCAATAGAATATCTGATGGTTGAATGTCCTGTCCAGACGGAATTGTTCAAAGTACCATCTAGTAAACCTATCCTTAATAAGTAAAACCTGGATAATATTCATTAAAAATACTATGCTTTAACTTTCTGAACAAAGATAATACCCAGTAACTTTGCACATTATTATGTTGGGAATTAGAAAAGCTAGCTTATTAATTAAGTATTGATAAGTAAGAAGGGTCTGCTCTAATCACCTGTCCTTATAATCCCTATAAAAACGTGTAGTTGTTAGTGCTCGTATGTTCGCTCCCTTAAGTATTTAACGGACTAAACAGTTACTCTACTTATGTCTAATATGGTCTGAATTACCCGATAGCTATCCTAACGTTATGCCGAGTACAGTGGAACAAAAAACATCGTCCGTTTAGAGCATAAGACAGGAAAACGTAGCAATGATTGTACAGCATCCGCTTTACTTCCAAATGCCTATATATACTCGTACACAAGCAAGCTATTACAGTCTCTATCACGTGGTAATAAGAGTCACCAAGATATGTTAGAGCATTCAGTGAGCAAGTGATGATACCGTTACAGGTCTTATACCTTATTTTTAAGGGAACAAAGTTTAAAATGCATCTTTACAATTGTAGAAAGCATATGACTAATGATTTATATTATTACTATCAGGATGCGAATAATCGCGTACAAGTGAACATTTTTTGCCGCTTAATGACAACTTTCAATTGTAAAAATATGTAGAGGAGACACATTATACATCAGTGACAATCTTTTCTAACCTATTTGTTAAAGTAGAAACTTAGCCGTACAGCTCTGTCAAAGTAGTATGGAAACAACTCATACCCGGTATCGTAAAAACCGACTAATTTTAAGATGTATTTTGTTAAGCTCTTCAATAACTAAAACATGTGTATACCTCAACTGTTCATATTTTACTGAGAAACCAATACTAGCAAACCCATCCCGAAACAGTGTTAGCGGTCTGTCCTTATGGTTGATTTGTCTGTCCTATCAAATCCTTTTTCATATTATACACAGTGTGCGCGCGTCGCATACACAAGCAATTTGTTAGAAGATAGAATAAAAATCTTCATTAAAGAAGAAAATACATTTTTTTTTATGTATATTGAATTTTGTTTTTCTTTGTATAATATTCTAGTGCTTATAACTTCCTGCTTCTTATTTGTATTAGATACCAGTGGAAACTTGATTGGTTTATATATTATTTTATTGTTTTTCATATTACTATTCTATTGTAGTGTTTGTTCCTCATAAATGAATAAAACTGAAATAAGCAATATTTTTGAGCAATGACAAGAATACGATTCTTGTCATTGAACGGTTAGAAAACTAGAAATCATAGTTCCCTAAGAATTAATTTCATTTTGAATAATTATGTAATCTCCAAGATCAAACAATGTAGCTTGATTAATTAAACGTAAATAAAATGTCATATACAAATTAACATATAATAAGGATGTCAGTGATATAAATTAATAATATATTTTTAATTGTGACATTTAATAGATAAAGGTCAGTCACATCACATGTGACTCTTAAGCCATCTACACATGATGGAATTAATATTTACTATCTAACTGGTCGGCACGAAGCGGTGAACCTTAAAATGCCTTGATAAATTACACATAATGCGTCTAGATATAACTCTGGATGATATATCTAGCGTGAATACTTGGGAAATTTCACGAAAACTTTGGACAGCAGTGCAAGGTGCACTGTGCAGTTCCAAAGTTGAGCCTTGACAAAACTTTTCATCATGTAGTAAACATGACATTTCAAGGCAAAAGCAAAAGTAACTAGTGGACAAGTGGACTTGTAGTAGAATAACTTTCAGAATTGACCAAACTTGCTAATTTAAGAGTACAACCTTACTATTTTTGTAAAATTCTTCGTTACATATATTGTGTCTGTACATATGACTATTGTATGAGGCAATCAATGTATCATTTTGTATATGGGAAGTGTTAGGTAGTGTAATTATCTTATGTTTTTTTTTATTTTTTCCATATTTATGCAATCCATATGATAATCTGTTATCTTTCTTATATCGACATCAATACAAATACAAACTCATATTACTCATACAATCCTCTCTTTCTTATTTCTCATAAAGATAATTTTTCCCTTGAAAAAGATTTTTTTATACAAAATATACGAAATATTTGCTGAAAAAATAATAACATATGACGGAATAGGACGGAAATATATCTGTCTTGAAATTGTGCATTCATACATGACTTTTTTATTTGATAGCAATCTCAACACTTCAATAGTAAGCGACAAGCCACAGAATTATAAACACCTGTATAATATTTGCAAGCGCTATTAACCTTCCGAATCTGATGTACACTTCAGACGAAACGTCGCCCTGAAACGCGACCTGCATACATAATTACATTTAACGATTCTAAGCTCTATCACAATGCAATAAGAGATATTTAATATGACTCAGGTTAATATGATGACATACCAAGTATTGTGCAGTACACCTGTATTTTTAGCGATGATTATATAGTTGTGTCATTACAAACAAATTGAAACAAAAGACGTTAATTTTATATAAATTCGATAATCACTGTTGTTAAATAAATAAATAAATATTGGACAACGTCACATAAATTACTCTGATCCCAATGTAAGTAACTAAAGCACTCGTGTTATGTAAAATCAGAAGTAACGACGGTACCACAAATACCCAGACCCAAGACAATAAAAAACTAATGAACTATTTCTACATCGACTCAGCCAAGAATCGAACCCGGGCCTCGTGTCCATGTAAACCGGTGTACACACTACTTAATCACGGAGGTCGTCGAAAGGGTCGTGATGGTGTATTCATATTTTTAATTTTACACATAAACATATCTGTCTACGAAAATATTAAATATAATGTCTAGTCAATCAAGAAGTTGAGTTTATTTACGGTACTGGTCTCTAAAGACTGAGTTATTATAAATACTAGAATACCGTTTGATTCTATCAATACAACAACAACAACAGCCTGTAAATTCCCACTGCTGGGCTAAAGGCCTCCTCTCCCTTTGAGTAGAAGGTTTGGAACATATTCCACCACGCTGTTCCAATGCGGGTTGGTGGAATACACACGTGGCAGAATTTCTATGAAATTTGTCACATGCAGGTTTCCTCACGATGTTTTCCTTCACCGCTGAGCACGAGATGAATTATAAAGACAAATTAAGCACATGAAACAGCGGTGCTTGCCTGGGTTTGAACCCTCAATCATCGGTTAAGATGCACGCGTTCTTACCACTGGGCCATCTCGGCTCTTATCTATCTCTATTCTATTAATACGATGAATACAATTGTTTAACAAAATAATGTGATTTTCCATGTCCGGCGACGTTAATCTCAGTAAAACGAAGCTGAAACTCAGATATCACAAACTGGTAAGAAATTACTCCAGGGATATCAAACTCGAGTCATAAAATCCATAATTATGAAATCGGAAATGTGATTTCGTGAAGGGTTCGCGCTTGACCGGTGTTTATGTCAGTTATGCCCTGTTTGTCGCTGATATGCAATACTTTACCGTATTGTATAATATAATATGATACGGCCTTATACGGCGCATTCGGAGCTCAATTATTCGAAGTTTGTTATACAAAATGGCAATGTGCGTTCATTAAACTTTTTCACGGATTCCGAGTAAGAGGCGGTAATCTGGGGCAGACACAAAAATGCGATATAAGCGGCTGTTAGCCGTAGTAGGTATAACCAAAAATACGTTACTTTTATACTACATAAGTTTTACTTACTTTACGACTATTTTTTTTATGCGATGAATATTGCTGGTCTGGACATAGAATTTCGTAATCATTTCATACATACTCAGATATGTACACTTTTTAATTCGTAAAGTACACATTTCTTTTACTCTGAGAAGTCCGTAATGAGATATCCTATATATTCATTAAGATTATGAAGCGCTTCAGTGATCGGACATAACTAACAATTACGATCAATTTATTACATACTAGTTGTAGCCCACAGCTCCGCTCACATTTTTGAGATTGGTTTTGCCCTTCTTTGCAGTTCAAGCTTGCTTCATACCCAACATTTAATTCGTTTCGGTGGTTTGTGAAGCAACCGACATACCGAGTTACTTTCGTATTAGTATTATTAACACAGATAAAGAAAAAACATACTAGATGACATTCAATATATTTAAGACATTTTCAGTATTTGTACATTTGCAGTTATACGTACTATTTTATTGCAAATTATTTTTTAATCGGTATAAATTGACTGAAGTCGAGGTCAACAGATACATAAATGCAGTCAATACTTATACTTTTTGGAACTTTTTTTTTTGGAACTAAACATATTAAAACTAACGCTCAAGTATCAATTAAGGAACGAATGAAATCAGAATTACATATGGCACGCGATAATCAACTTTTAATCAAAATAAATTTGGTTCCTGTATATTTGATTAGTTTTTGTTGTTAGCGATTGACTTAAATTCATTTTATATATAGAATGCTCCGTCTCCTCCAATATTCTAGAATGTTCCCTTCAAATCAAAACTCATCCAATTCAATGCCAGTCAAATTGCCGTCACTATATTTGACCTGTAAAACTATACTGAACCCAGTGTTAAAAAGAATAATCGATTCATAAACAAATGAAGATGAGTGTCGCACTAAAAAAGACTAAAACAAACGGGCCAACTTTATTGTCTTAGTGTGCGTAACAGATAAGCTACACACTACCC
Source organism: Vanessa cardui (assembly GCF_905220365.1). Lineage (NCBI taxonomy): Eukaryota > Metazoa > Arthropoda > Insecta > Lepidoptera > Nymphalidae > Vanessa > Vanessa cardui. Next base: position 10,153,999 of record NC_061125.1, on the reverse strand, counting down.
GAACGTCATATTAATTTACTAGTGTGCGTGTATTTAGTGGCCAACTGTTGGTCAATATTTTGGACGCGTTCTCTTTGACAGCCTAGCCATACATAAATAATCAAATACCTGATCATACACACGAGCTAATAACCTATGTGTGAAATGAAAAGATAATGACGAACATCTTATAACACTTGGAGATGAAGATTCATTAGTACTCGTATCTGTTACACCACTATCTAGTTCATATATTAATCAACAAATTACACTCCCACGAATGAACTTACATAACAAATATGAAATTGGCTCGATTGATTTTCACTTAGCGGTGATTACAAAACGAATGCCCACAGATAATCGATAAAATAACGTATAATTATTTCATCTCCGCTGATGACATTATCTATGGAGTCAATTCTATTTGTTATGTAACATTGCCAATTGAGAGGTTCTTTATATCTATTCAATTATACTTTTATTCGAAGGCAAAGGTTGAAATTATTCTCTAAAAAGTTTATATCAACAAAAAACAAACTCTATTACAAATCTTGTGTAATTTATTAGTAATACACAGTAATGTTCATTTAATAAATTACATTTTAATAACATTTGAGTAGGTCAATTTTAAGACAGAATATAAATTATTAATTTATCATTACAAGTAACTGACTAATGTGCGGTGATATCTATTTGACTGTATTTAATGCAGAAGACGCACAGAATACTTATAAAAGAGAGAAACATTGTTACTTCTTAAAGATACCTTGATTGCACTTTTATATCCTAAATAAGAAATAGTCTCTTTTCCTGATAAATACACGATCTGAAACCGACCATTTTACTATAATATATCGCATTCGATTTAATTATCCAAGACGTTAAAATTAGTTTAATGTATCATATAAAAATTCTCATGCAATTTAATTCAAAGGTGAAGAAACTACTAAACACATTCCACATAAACTAGATCTAGAAAATATACATATTTATGTATGACTTTCTAAGGAAAATAGTAAGAAAATAAGACGTATAAGTGGGCAGCATTCCTAACGTCATTTAAAATTATAATATCATTTCTATTATTCATACAAAAGCCCTCGAAGCGATCGAATACTGTATAATGAATGCTCTAAGTTACAACATTTGTGCTATATTATATAAAAACAACAATAAATTATGTAAGAGAGAAAGTAAAATGAACTTATAAAAATTTCTCACAAAAAATTTGAAAAAACCTTTAAAGGTTACGAATATAAATAAATGTATGAGACGATAATGCGATCAATACTTTCAACGATTGATGATCTCAATTGATAAACCAGAGTAGCTATTGAGATCTTTCGACTAGAATCAACATTCCGATTAATATTTGTATTAAGCTTAAGTGTTTCTGCCTTCTTGGATAAAGTGTAATTTGATTGCATAATACACGAAATCTCAGTCGATAACAGCAAACATAAAATTGAAGCACACACGATTATATGTTACAATTAGCAGTCTCTAAATGTCTCTGCTCTACTTCCATTAATTACAATAGTATAGAGCCTATCCTAACTACTACTACTACTCTACTAACAAATTATATTTATTTTTAAATGCTAACAAATATTTTTAGTACCAAAAATGCAACACAAATATGTTTCAATAATAATGCATAACGTATACCGTAATGCAAACGTAACGTAAACAATAAATCATAATAATTAATCATAAAAGTCAAACAGTAAACGATTTAATGAAACAACGTAAACAACCGATTACTCAATTACAAAAACTCTTATAAATAATATGAATTATACCCTGAACGACTTTATTTATATAAATAATTAATAGAATATAATATATTCGATATCATGTACCGTCAGGGTAAGAAAAGGTTCGTCATCTTTAGACATTTTTTCGTGTGCTCAATATTAGCGATAATCTGCTTTACCGATTGAAAATGATACATTGCGTCAATTATTTGGTGTTTAGATTCAAAAGGTACTAAGAGTTTAAAACTCGAAAAAGGAATGAATTTGAAAACTGACGAAGGCTTACAAGTAACTATAAGTAAGATAGACAACTGGCACTTGTATCATTTTCGTAATACGAATCACGATTCCCAATTAGTAATGCTATGGCGTGTGCTTTCAAACATACAACTATGTATACCGATGTGTATTGATGTACATCGCATTACAGTTTGGTAGTAATCGCTATTGCATAATCGTCGTTAACGATTACGATGGTATTTGTAATAATATATAATTTATTATAATGAGTTTCGGAAACCTTTAGGGAGCGGACGAACAACGTTATGTTATGAGAAAGTTTTTCGTAAAAATAAATATACGATAATCGGATATTGTGAAACGTTCAATATTATTTTATTCATCGATAAGGAAGTTAAATATTCATTATATATATATTGAATATGGATTTATTTATATTTTTTTTAAATATGATTGTTTAACTTTATATAGATACATTAGCTGTGCTCGCGACTTAGTGTGCATTTGAATTTAACAAACAACTTAATTGTTATAGCCTAAGTTCTTATTACATCAGCAATTTGACTGTGAAAGTCCCGCCAAAATCGGTCCAGCCGTTTCAGGGATTAGGCGGAACAAACAGACAAAGCGGTTATTTTAATATTACAAACAGACATACAATTTTATTATATGTATTGATACCGAATGCAAAATCATTAGATGTACCTATTATATTCAAGTTCAAATCTATAAATAGAGTATACTCTTTATAACATAACTTACCCAATAAAAAGCAAAATGACCCAACACTAAAAATTACTCTCGTTAGGTAGATTTGTTCCGTGGCAGCAACAGCCGTGTGCATAACAGTGATTATTACCTATTTCTTAATTAAACTTTTAATGCGTAATTACTAGGCATTGTTTTATTACACATATTAACATGTGCCAAAGTTCATTAAGTGAGTACCAGACAATCTAAGTGGGTCACGCAAACGTCTATAGTTTTAATTGAAGTATTGTTAAAATACTTCACTGCATCCACTTAGATTATATAATAAATATCAAGACGACTCTAATGCTTTTTTTGTTCTGTTATCATGATTAGTATCTACAGTGCAATCAAGTAGGCGGATAAACACAGAGTCTGCGGCGATCGCTAATTCGATAGACTCGGTAAGTCGGATACGAAAAAGTCAACTAGATATCGAAAAGGTATGCCTTTCGAAATGGAGTGTCCACTATAATATTATGTGTAGCCAATAATTTAAATCAATGGAATAATATCAGTGTTATTCTGCTTCTACACGTTGGAATGCACATGCTGAGATTCTAAAGAGTGAGATGCTAAAATGACTATTAAAAACTAAAATAGCCTTTTTGAATGAATAAAGTATAAATTTATTTGAAAGATTGGCAATTGTTTAACATGTACTCCACATGAGAAACAATTGCCAATCATTCAATCAAAGCTTTGCCATCATGTCGTAGATGCGACATTAATAATCAATTCGTTTTCGCGGTTAAGATGTTTATCTAATTTTAGTGTTATTATTGAATACATAAATCCCTTCATCTCGCTTAGTCTCTTGGAAAGAACATAAGCTGTTTGTGGTAACATAATTAAGTCTTATACACCTCGTATTAGACTTAAAATATGTTTATCACTACATATTATAAAATAAAGTCTTTTGTATGCTTAAATCTCTAAAACTATGGAACGGATTTTGATGCAGTTTTTTTAATAGATAGAGTGACTCGAAAAGAAGGTTTTTATATACAATAAATGTAAAATTTCGTAAAGACACACTGATACTTTAGAAGTTTCTACTGTGATGTCAGTTAAGACTATTGAGATGCCAAATATGTTATACGTGTTTCATAAAAAATGTATTCAGTTGTAACCAGTCGCGTGTTTCATAAAGTGTCATATCAAACCACTCCGCACGAGCCAGGATGTTTAATTTTTTAAATGGCAAAATTCATTACTTTTAAAAATAGATCAACGTGTACCGTAAAGATGTTTCCAAAACAATTAAGTCCAGGTGAAAATATTGCCACATGTCGACCGGTTGTGATGATCGAATGATTCCGACATAATTGGTAAACGAACCGTTGAAGAATGTTAAAATACTATCTTTAATTGCTATTGGGTAAGGTCAAGTGTATTGTTAGAATTAATTTGAGTTTTTTCTTCATTTCACTTGTTATGCTTGTGGCTTCTGCAAATGGTATATTTTAATGAGAGTGTTTTTGCGTTTTTACTTTAATACATATGTTATACCATATAAATATTTTAATGGTATGAAGTTGTTTCTTAAATAGTAGAGACTAGGAGTAATAATGATTTAAAATGATGTTTTTTTTAAATAAATTAATAGTCTATGTGATGCACGATGTGTTACGATGGGAAATTGTATTTCAGTTGTTACAAAGTTGTATTGATAATGTGATTTCTATTACTCGTTTAAAACACACCAATTTAGCCTAAAATAGACCGCGCATTAGTAATTGTAGCATATGCTGGAGAACTCAAAGCCTTAGGCTGCAATTATGAATGTCTATAAAAGATTTTTTTTTCTATTGCTGGACAAAAGACTCTCCTGCGACTATGTGCCGGGAAGATTTATTTCGTCTCCTCTAGATTACATACAAACGTAAGCGCGTACCTATATACTAAATGTTGGTTAACCGGATACCATGATTTGTGTTTCAGATTTTGATTTTGACCATGCCGTTCTTACCAATATGTCTCACTAACATAAAAAAATAGTCTTCATATAAATATTTGCATAAGACTTTGCTCAATATTAATACAAATGGGGTCACATCGTTATTACCGTCAGTTTGTGAATTTCAGAGCTATGTGTAACAAATGCTTGAAAGTATTGTCTTAGAATCTCGTTACGAGCGCTTTACGTAATGCATTCTGGACTCTCATTTGTATGCTGAGTATGTTTTGCTAAGTACTTTGCCGTTTAAATTCTTAAGTAACGTCCCACTTTCTGTGCCTTCATTACGATACTATTTACTTTAATGCTTCATTTAATTTATTATAGTATGTGATAAATTGTGTATGTCAAGGATGAATTGGTATGAAGCTCTTACTGTACTTTTTTATATCTAACACGTTATGAGCAACTCACAAAAACAGCAAAAAACGAACGTCTCCGCGGCCGGCATATATATTATACATTTTAATAACATATTTTTGTTCACTCATTAACTGAATAGTTGTATGCTTTGTTGATTGAATTATTATCGCCACTGAGTGAAATTAATAATTTGTGTATTTCAAGTAGTAATCACGATAAGGATGGGTAAATGATAATAATGAAAATTGATTAACCAAAATACACTAAACAAAATCCTTTGACAAACAGATTTGTACGTTATGTAATAAAAAGAAAAATACATTTCAAACATACTCTACATTTAAGAAAATTCGAACAAAAAAATTGTATATAATTTATTGTATTGTTAGATTTGAACAAACGAGCAAAAAATCTGAAAGTACGCGCCCAACGATACACTTTCTGCACATGACATTTTAACTACTTTTGGCTAGATTCTTACATACATATCTCGTTTTTTTAAGACTTATCTTAAAATAGCGAGGTGCTTACACATAAAGCGTAAATGCGAATTAATATAAACTAATATTATAAGTGTTGGACATTACCTTCACAATTTAGATAAAATTTTGTATGGAGATATAGCCCTGCATTATTCGTAAAGGCTACTTTTTATACCTAACATTGGGTATGACGGCTTGTGTGCCATAGGCAAAACTTTATAAAACCGCAGGTTCAGGTAATAAGCAATAAATGACACTCTGAAACAAATTACAGCTCTAAAGACTTGTATCATTGAAATAATTATAAAGAGTAGTTTAATATTTATCTTTGTCTCGCCTATTTTTAGGACTATAGCTTTAATAGAGTATTATATGCATTAGCTGATATCACTTTTTTTATATATCTAATTTGCGATTATAATTCATCTCACGTTTAGCACTGAAAGATTGATTAAACCTGGATGTCTTTTGAAAATCTGCAAAATAACAAACCAAACTGAATTGGAGTAGCACGATGAATTAAGCTGGAAATTTCATTCTTCACAAAAGAGGCTGTTGCTCAGTTGTGGGATAGCTGATTTCAGTTTAGATAAGAAAGAAAGAATAATAAATGTTAGAAAGATGAGGAGAAAATTTGTTGTTCTGTTACTGAAAAACTTCTCACTGCAAATTGTTTAAAAAAAAAAACATATATTTTGGAGTAATTTAAAAATGGAATGCCCCAATGAGTTAGAGGATAAACAAACTCCATATCCGACAAGTCGTTTGAGAGTAAAAGCAGTTCATCTATCTAGGGCTATAGGTTTCCGTGAGAGTGCCTTTACGTGCTCTTTAACTAGTTCTCATTACCTGTGTTGTAGCAAACGCGAATACGAATTGTTTTCCATCTATCCAAGTTGAGTTTGCCATTACTATATTTCAGACCAGTAGTATTCCTTAAGAGTCAGCCTAACCTTGACATTTGTGTGAGATACGAAGTGAATTCTTCCACAATTATACTGCTGCAGAGAAGTGCCAAAAAACAAAATTATTTCTTATAAAACCTGACATAAATTCGATTTGATCGTAAAGCAACAATCTAGCACTTAAGACTTTTGTACTGCGCAAAAAGTATTTCCGGAAGTAAAACAAATGCTGAAAATATTTCTTTAATAACAATATCATTGAGATACAAGCTGAGTAAGATTCTGAGTATTCTCTACTTGTAAATTTCATGGTTTACATGGGTTCGCCATTCCGAGGTCCCGGGTTCAATTGCCGGCCGAGTCAATGTAGAAAAAAGTTCTTTAGTTTTCTATATTGTTTTGGGTTCGTGGTTGTTACTTCAATTTTCAATAACACAAGTGCTTTAGCTACTTACATTGGGATCAGAGTAATGTATGTGATGTTGTCCAATATTTTTTTTATTTATTAAAATATCTAAAGTATAATTAAAACCGCTTATAAGCGATAATTAAAGAATACTGACATATGTGTATGCGAAGACACGCCCATTAGTACGTACTGACAAATAAAAATGTTCTAGGAAATGATAGCGGTTTACAATTCAACGTCAAATAATGACTTAAGGAAATAAATAGGCTATTGAAATGAAACGCATTGTGATTATGTTTTTTATCTATACATATAATAAAACTGGAGTGTCTGTTTGTAATACTATAAAAATTTTAACAAAAGAAAAACCGACTTCAAACAAAACACTATTTTAAAACAAATGAATATGCACGAAAAAGTAATAAAAATAATTGCGTATTCAACATATTTTTTAGAGTCTTCCTAAGTTAAATGAAATGAAAAATATTAGACTACTTAACACCGACTCCAAATATAACAATAATTATAACTACATGATATAATCGTTAATCGACTAAACTAATACGACGAAAAAAAAAAAAATACAGACGAATTGATAACCTCCTCCTTTTGGAAGTCGGTTGAAAATAGCTCTTTCTTACTAAATGCTTATGTATACACGGTACATATACCATAATTAATTTTTTTACTATTTTTGTATGTCTGTGTATTTCTTAAGACTGATCTGGAACGGCAGGACCGATTTTGACGGGACTTTCACTGGCAGATAACTGATATAACAAGGAGTAACTTAGGCTACAATAATTTTTTTTGTTAAATTCAAACGCGTTACGGGCACAGCTAGTTATATATAATTTTGTATACGTAACGGTATTTAATTCTACTTTCATTCGAAGACATTGAAAGCCCTTTGTTGCATATTAACATGTTAATTGAAACAATTTATTAAAGAAAACACTTTCTAATACCCTTTAAACGACAAGATTATGTGATAGCGACGTTTATGTTACATGAATACATACATTAACATAAGCTGTGGAAATTAATACAAATTGGACATCAAAGAATTTAATTTATTAATCAATCTGCTTCTGCATGAGAGTTTTGACTGCGTAAAATTGATTGATCAAGAGACGCATTTCATGTTTAGAGATAAAGATTCTCATATTTTATAAGAGATGTTCGAAATTTGAATATGGTTGACTATAAAACAAGAGGAATAAGTTCGACGTATCATATTAGATGTAAATGAAATCTATACTAACGTTATAAGTAAGTTTCCCTGCATGTCTGTTGATCTTTTAATGTCAAGCTGATCTGAATCGGATTCGATATCGGATGAATTTTATAAAATTTGATATGAAGCACTTACTTACTGTACTTACACCTAACTCATTACGCCCAAGACCAACCCTCAAAACAGGAAGTATCCGCGGCCGGCATATATATGTATATATATTATAAAAACATCTTTTTGTTGATTCATGTGAACAGTTGAATTCTTTGTTGATTGAATTATAGCCACTAAGTGAAATGGATGAATTAGTTTGTTCAAAATTCAATTCTAGGATATGATCCATAGAGTCGTATTAAATTCGTTTAATCGTATTTAAATTATTAGTATTCCATAAAGACGCAAATTTTAATACAAAATATGAAAAATATTCCAAAAGAACCTTAACCAGTCATTCATTTAAGAAATATTATTTACTAAAGGTACAGTCGGGGTAAGAAAATAATACTTAATTTTAAGATCTATTTTCGTGTGCTCAGTGTGAGCGATAATCTGCTTTACCGATTGAGAAAGACATATTGCGTCGCAACGATTTGATGTTAAGATTCAAAAGGTACTAAGAGTTTAAGACTTGATATAGGAATGAATTTGAAAACCAACGAAGGTTTTCTTACTCTGACTGTACATTTTCCTAGGTATGTTTTGCCTACATCAATGAACCCGGTGTTATCCGATCAGAATTCCCAAGCAGGGTCAAGACCCTAACGCGTATGATAATAAACAATTAAACATTCCCGACGCAGCATGCGAACGTTACTGCGTGAGGTAATTCGGTTATTCGCTTCTTTGGTAAACCAGCCATTATAATTGAAATTATGGAAGCGTTTTACTTGTGAGAATTTATTTTATAAAATAATGTTCTTTGTTGAAATAAGTTTTTATGCATTTCGTTATCAAATGTGTATAATATGGAAATTTTATTTGTATGCAAAAAGTTTACGTAGGTACTAGTGATGTGCTTGCATTTCGTATGTCTGATCCTGAAGATACTTTAGTTGTATTGTCATTGCGTTGAACTTACCACTTTTTACCTTAAATAAACGGACTAGCAAATGGGTCACCTGATGATATGGAAGGTGGTCACCACCATATACATACATCGGGAGTGCGCCACCAGCATTGGGAGCTAAGATGTTATGACGATTGTTACCTGGCTCACTCACCCTTCAAGCCGAAACACGATTACGATACGGTACGGTCTGGGTGTTTATAGTCCGGCGTTACTTCTGATTTTTAACTGACTTCAAAAAAGGAGTGTTCTCAATTCGACCGTAAGATTTATTATAACACAAGTACTATGGTTACTTACATTGGGATCAGAGTAATGTCACATATGTAATGTGATGTTGTTCAAATATCTTAACCATTGATGGTACTGAAGTTTTTTTTCTTTAAACGTGTTAAAATTCAACTAAAACTGTCATAGAAGCACAATACACAATGCCAATGCAAATATTTAGAGATAAACGTTAACCAATCACCGAAACCACAACACCAAACGCATACGCAGAATAAAATAATTAACGAATTTAATTTATAAATAGTTAATTATTGGCGTAAGCGCTCCCGCCAGCTAATGGTAATTTAAACAAAACAATGGTTTTACGGTCGTGCGACCGCGGGCGATTCGCACGCTATGTTGTGTCGCGAAAATATTTGAGAGTCAAATCGTTTTGATTTCAATATAACTGTCTATAGTATACCGTTCCTCACATAAGTTTGATTTGACCACATTATCATTATCATCACCGGCCGCGTCTGTCTATATGTTCGCGTTGAACTCCAAAACTACTGAACGGATTTTCATGGCGTTTTCACTATTAGACAGATGGGTTCATAAGGAAGGTTTAGGTATATAATTTAATAAGCTTTTTGTGTAAATGAGTTGAAATAGAACGTCCATTTATTAAACATATCAGTCCCAATATATGCTTACATTTTATAAATTACGCAACGGATGATGCGGTTTTTTTTTAATACATAAAGTGATGAGAGGATGATTTTGTATATAATACATGGGGAATGTTAAAAGAAGCACTGATAATTTTAGAAGTTTCTAATACGATGTCGTAAATAAACAAATTCTGTAGTTATATATATTCGAACCATTTAGTATCAGCTTTACACACCGAAGTTGGCGTCACTAGTATTTTAATAAAAGTTATTACTAAATGGTCAAATAGCATCTCGGATCAACTCCATCCAAACGTTACGTTAAATTAGCTCACGGCTCACTCACTTTCAAAATTAATACCAACAATTACACAAATATAAGAGAGCCGAAAATTTCTTATTTATTAACGTAAACGAGTACCTACGTTTTCATGACAATGCTGGAAATAATATTAAAGCTTATATAAATTCCAAATTTATATAATAAAAACTACATTTCTGAAGGGACAAAATGAAAGGAAATATAATTAACAGCCCTAACCGGTAATCGAAGGTGTGAAACTTTCGAAGTTCGGCGCTAACATGATATTCTTAGTCCGGTCGGTTCAAAGAAAACTGGGTTTCATTCAACAGTCCCAGTATATAGCTTAAGTTATTAGATATAGCGATTAAAATCGAGTGAATTAATTATTTTTATTTAGTATGCGTGTATACAATACAGACGATCGGTTTGTGACACTGGGAGTAATTTATTAACGTAAACTATTCATAGCATCGTGGAATAAATCATTTTTGCATATTATCAGAAAAAAGATAATTATGAAGTGTTATCATAGGTTATCTCCGTCTAGCAAGCGATTTGTCAATGAAACGAAAAGAGACAAAACATGTCATGGTGTCAGAAACATTTTTTTTTAATTAGTGTGAAAATCGCTTTCGTTTTTTAACTTAAAACACGTGATAATGCAGACGTAGGTTTAAGGAGGCTTATGTGTTATGTAAATAATAAGAAAGGGTCCGTGGGAAGAGCAAATAGAGAACTTGTGAACGAACACACAGTTACACGACTACCGAACTTGTTGTAATGACTTATGACCGTAACATTTAAGATGTAACCTTCAATGAAACACAGGTATGCAAATACTAGGTATGATAAATAATATAAATAAATATGAGACAACATCACATATGTACATTACTCTGATCACAATGTAAGTATCTAAAGCACTTGTGCTATGTAAAATCAGAAGTAACGACGGTACCACAAACACCCAGACCCAAGACAACATAGAAAACTAATGATAATCTAGATTGACTCGGCCGGGAATCGAACCCGGGACCTCGGAGTGGCGTACCCATGAAAACCGGTGTACACACCACTCGACCACGGAGGTCGTCAAGATGATAAAGAAATAGACATTCGATTTTTTTTTAAAAAAGATACATTATATACTTTACGATGAAATTGTTATAAAAACATGTCTTCTTGTTTCATTTCCTGCCAGAAGGGCATTCATTAGAAAATCTACCACAAAAAAGCAATACTTTGTTTTATTGTAGTTCGGTTTAAAGGTTCAATGAGCCAGTGTACATACTAGGTTTTTCACGTATTAGGAAGTGAATGCATGTTTAATATTTCTTACAGCAGCAAGGTGTCTGTGGGCAGTGGTGACCTCTTATCTACATCTGGTGACCGATTGGCCCAACGGCGCTCTTATATCAACTAAAAATATTATTTGTTTATTATGAAATAATGTCACATCAGTTTTTCCTGACAAAACGAAATTTTACTAAGACTATTCAATACATGATTTAAATTATATAACAAAAAACAACATTAACCTTAGAAAAAATAAATAAACGCACACGCATGTTAGAAAGTGCGTGCGCATTCAAGGTGACGCATGCGCTATAGTTACGCGCCCTAGTCACGTATTCGAAACTACGATCCGCATTATCGAGTATTTCGTGATAATAATCATTACCATTCATAGACACACACACACAATATGTATGCATAGTTTACGCCCAAAATTACTAGAAGCGTTGTTATTATAGACAGACTGACATTGATTTATCGGGTGTTGAAAATTAAATGCGAGGAAAGGTTGGTAACCTGCGCGTTATGAATATAATTTAAGATAATTTATGTATCTTTATTAATTGAATCGTTACGTATAATTAAATTGTAATAGAACTGTGGTGTGGAATATGTTCCAAACCCGCTCCTTAATGGAAGAGGTCTTATCTCAGCAGTGGGAAATGTACAGGCTTTTACTTTACTTTACTTTAGAACTGTGGTGTAGATACTTTAAACTATTTACAAGTTTTACAGGAGAGAAGTGTTTTGAACGGGAAGATGATATTCTAGTGCAATTTCAAAGGATTGTTAAAAATTCAAAGACAAAAAAAAATTATTGTGATTGAAAAATAAACTAGATGTTTTATATTTATTTTCAAAGTTAGAACTTTTTGTCGATTACCCGAATCAGACTAGAGTTCTGTTTCAATATATATTCTTAAAATGTTTTGTACGATTAGCTTTACAAACATACTAATGACGATACAAAATAGAAATGGTATAACTGCAATTTATATTACGTAATTTCATCGAAACAGCTGTACGTCGCAGACAATAGCTCGGCAATTATTATTATTTGTATTGGCGATAGCTTAAAGTTATATGTCTACGATGACGTGTAGTTGTATAAGAGTAGTTTCATTTACTATTTTCCCCGATATAAAACTGAACTGATTGACTCAGACAGATAATTAACGTTAGATTAAATTTAAATTTGTTTTGTTTTTAATTGAATCAAGAATATATTGAAACTTAATGTCATGTAACTTATGTAAAATATAGATTTGATTTATTGTAATATTAAATCCAATTATTGTTTTTTATGAGGAGCATAAAATGTGTGTTCGTGTAATGAAATATCATTTGACAATATTTCCCTATTCTAAGAGTAATATATTCTTATTATTGATTTAAATTAAAAAATTTATAGATTACAAAAAGAACGTACACTACACTGCTATAGACAGCTGATATTTATATCTACCAAGTCCAATAAAATGTCCACTTCAAGTAAGAGATGAACAAATAAAATTGTGAACGTCATTTGAACCAGGAAATTCAATAAAATTACAATATAATTTATAAATACTAAAACTAGAAAAAAAAGGAAATTTGATCTAAAATGAAGGACTATTTTTTGCTTAACATATGACAACATATGAGCCGAGATGGCCCACTGGTTAGAACAGGTGCCTCTAAACCTATGATTTCGGATTCAAACCCAGGCAAGCACCACTATATATATATGTGCTTAATTTGTGTTTAAATTCATCTCGTGCTCAGCATTGAAGGAAAACATGAGGAAATCTGCATGTGTCTAATTTCATTGAAATTCTCCCACATGTGCATTCCACCAACCCGCATTGGAACAGCGTGGTGGAATATGTTCCAAGCCCTCTCCTTAATGGTAGAGGAGGCTATTAGCCCAGCAGTGGGAAATTTACAGGCTGTTACTTTACTTTATGACAACAAACCTACAACGTTTGCGAAGCCGTAAGCGACTATTAATTTTATACATAAGATAATAAAATGAGTGTAGTTGTGGATTCAAGTTAGTTTCAGTGTAATGATGCACTTTAGTGCGTGCCGTCGTTGCTCACGACACGGCAAATTGCATGTTAGATCATAAGCGGCACTTGTGATCGCTTCTTACATTAAGGAACGTCTTTAGAACTTTCCCGTTTTTATGGTGGATAGGAAACCAGTCGGTTCACCTGAGATCAGCCAGAATAGTTGATTTCCAGCCAGCGAAGGTTAAATTTAAACTATTAAGACTTATTTATTCCTATTATTATTTTGTAATACCGAGAAGTAATTCAAATTTAAAGTAATTGTTAAAACTTAAAATCCAGTAATTTTATATATAAATGCTGATAAAAATACACACAGATTGAGCTAATGTCCTTAACAAACCACTTATAAAAACAAAACATAAAAATATCGAGAAGCAATTGTACTTTTGGGTAAAGAATATCTTTATTAACATGTAATAAAATATGTCCTTACGAACGCGAATGGCGATTCGAAAACTATACTTCCCTGATAAAACGAAATCAATTTTGACCTTAGCAAACATAACTTAAGTCTCACAAACGCAAAGTCAAGTGAACTGAAATTTTAATAATAATTCTATAGGTAAGTTATTCCATGGAAGAATACAAATAACTGCTTATGATATGGCTTTACACTTCACAGGGTAAAATTGCACAGTGCATTGAAATCGATCGTCGACACAAGTACCGAAGCGCAATACGAACACGATATCCCTGAGTAAAATTCTATGGTAAATTAATATTCATTCAAATAACAACCTTAATCAGTTATAATAAAGATGTCTTCCCTTTAAATCATAATTTAGTGTCAATAAAATCAGGTTGGCTTCGGTGTTATAATATTTATGTGTTATGAAATTTCTTGTTTGTGTCTGGGAAAGCTTTGATTTGAATTCATTAACATAATTTAAATTTGTATATACGAATACTGATTTCTTATTTCCGATACATCCGTATTTGTTATGTGTAAGACTGCACGAAACATAACGCACTCAATTCACGATATCATGATATATTCCTTATCGCGAATCATGAGATGAATTATAAAGAATACCATAAACACAGTTATAACCGAATAAGCACAGGTGTTAACCTTTTCTTCTTAATTTATTTACTTTAGCTTACATAAATATGCTTTACTATTTTTACTGAACGTATAAACGTTACATAATATTCGATCAACTAGTGTTTGTTATGCTTTAAAAACTATTAAATCTTCTAAAATATAAATTTCTGGCTTAAAGAGGTCGACTAAAATAAGGTGTTATTTAACTGAGACCATAAACAACTTTCCTTGCGATAATTACAATGAGACGCATTCGTATTCGAATCAGGCTTAATGCTATCGAAGCCGCGGGCGAAACTAGTCTGATTATAATCTGTACCATAATAATTGCTATGAATCAAATACAAGTAACGATAGCAGAACAGTTTTTTTTTTAATATTTTTAACAGCACTCCTTTAACTAGCATTGAGTAATTCGATTGCTAAATTCCATTTATCTCATACTAAATATTGGATGTCCATATTATATATGTTGTTTTCTAAAATATATTTTTTTATATTATTTATGTTTTTGACGACGGTACATCTTTATTTATGTAGTGATATTGTCTATACGCACCGCCTGAAGCAAAGTTGCCACCAGGAGAACGGTGTGTGATAAATCATGTTATTGATTTGTTTTGAAAATAAATAACATTATGCACAACACATCTCATTAATAGAACTTTATGTAATGTATATTACTGTATAAGTATACTTTAATTAGTCAATTGTATTGTTATATTTCGATATTCAATTTTAATTTACGTTACATATTAATAAGAAAGCGCCCACAGAGAAAATTTAACACGACAGGATTATGATTAAAGATAGTAAAAATAAAAAAAGCATTTATTTTATTATATTTGTTTATTTTTTTGACACGCGGACTGTTAGCATAAAACGCATAATTCAATTTAAATATATATATTTTTTTAATTATATTTGATGTATGAATTACTAACCTAAAGATGTTTGCATTGTTGTTTAAATGCTGGGAGCTCGCCGATTACAAGAATATTAATTAATTTATAACTGAACAATTTAAAAAGTCCAACCTGTTTCAAGCATGATTTATGTTCATTTGAATGTTTCGATATCGATTACACATGTCTAAATGTATGTCAAAACATTAGTTGAATATATAAATGCAAGAGCTATTAATAATATTACTCAACTGCATAGCACTGTATTACAAAATTGATAGTACTCGATGTCAGAGTCGACCGTGAAATCCTAAAGAGCTAGAAACATACAATACGATATTTTCACGCATTAAATTTACAAAGTATTATTAATAAAACCAATATTGCATCGCTTTCTGATATTTATACTAGAGATCTTCGAAGCACTTTGAGTGTGTTCTCACAAAATAATATTGTTTAAACGTTGCATCAAAATAGTAACAGAAAATCATATTGCAATCAATACATAATAGGGCTTATTATACATAAATTAAGGTTCACATTTTTCAAAGTTTTGGGAGAGTTATTAATATTCAAGATTATCGGCAATCTTCCTTGATATGAATATGTCTATAACGTAATGAATTTAACGACGTTTCATTTTTCTGATTTCAGTACCTTTGATTGAATAAGATTTTTGTTTCATTTGTCCATTATTAAATGAATATTCTCTTTCTTACTTAAATATAATTAGAGCTAAAATACTCCTGCCAATGTGAATATGACCCAAGATTCGATATTTAAATTGACGTAAATTTCAAATATTATTATTTTTTTGTTATGTCTGCTTTTTCCTCTTTAATAAAAGATATCTAGAAGATTAAACCACCAATCAGCAAAGAAACAAATCACGCAACACTAAGAAATTAACGAGCTGTATTATGCTATTTATTAATGATAGTACTTTTTGCTTTTTAGTCATAACTTGTCTGCCTTCATTACAGAAGACGTTAAATAATCTTGAGGGTTACATATTCTCACATACTTAATTATACTTCCGCGTTGGCCGAGGAAAATATTTTATAAAAAAAATAATGTACTGAAAGAACAATCAATTGTATTCAATCATCGTGGTAATGTTTAAGACGTCTCTTGTAATCATTACTTGTTCATGGGTCATCATTTAATTATTTACTCTATCCAGTGGAATACGTTCCATTTATTGAATATTCCAAACATTCTTCCATTTAATACAAAGCTGTTACGTATTTGTGCTTTTAATGATTAATATTTTAATGAAAGACCATCATTTGCCTAAAAATATTTAAATAGCGAATTCGATAAAAAATTTTAAATACAAATACACTTAAAATTATTTGCAGGTTCAATTTAACGTATTTTTTTGTTCTTTGATATATTTTATACTATACAAAATAATGATTTTGGGTTATAGTATAGTTATATAATATAACATTGTTTATACTACGAAAACATTTTCGTAAAACAACGAATATATACGAGTATATCTGTAACCAAGTAAAGTTAAACAGCCCGTACACGAAGACTTCAAAATCTCTTTGCTGTGAATATAACGCCTATACTCCATTGGTGTGATAATAAGACATTTCTATTTGCAAATGGCACGATCACGCATATTTGTTCAATAAAACACCTAAATATACTTAGCACAATCAAAATAACCAGGTATTTTGTTCTTCAGCTTCTTGCTGGTTCTCGATAGAATCTACTTTACGAACCGGCGATAACTTCACTTAATACATTTATTGAATAACGATTCAATAGTGCTTGTTAAAGCCTACTTGAATAAAGTATATTTTGATTTGATTTGATAAGATTAATTTACAGACAAGAAAATCTTATCAATTGAAAATGATCTCGTATTATTCTTATATAACAACAACAACAACAACAGCCTGTAAATTCCCACTGCTGGGCTAAAGCCTCCTCTCTCTTTGAGGAGAAGGTTTGGAAAATATTCCACCACGCTGTTCCAATGCAAGTTGGTGGATTACACATGTGGCAGAATTTCTATGAAATTTGTCATATGCAGGTTTCCTCTCGATGTTTTCCTTCACAGCTGAGCACGAGATGAATTATAAAGACAAATTAAGCACATGAATCAGCGGTGCTTGCCTGGGTTTGAACCCACAATCATCGGTTAAAATGCACGCGTTCTAACCACTAGGCCATCTCGACTCCTATTCTTATATATCTGGGTGTATTTGATGACGTAACTCTCTCTAAGTGCTAACTCCTTCAACAAATATTTAATATATAAAATTGACAGATACGTAAGTCATATTTATCGTGTGTATGTTTGTCCATTTCTCCTCGCTTCCGGCACGCGCTTTCGTTTGTATTATTATTCAAGGTACGAGTACTTTCTTAGAACCATGGGCTTCTGGGATTTTAATGTGGGCTACGGAATGCAAAGGCTTGAATGTTTCAGGGATTTTAGTCTTTATTTCAATACTTTAAGGTCTATTGAGAGTATATTGATATTGATACTTAGTTCGCTATGCTTCTGTTTGTATATATTTTTTATTTCTGTGAATGTAATTGTTTATGACAATAGCGTGTTTATTTGTTATAAAAATACTTGTGACATCAAGCGCATATAGATGATTTTAATCAGCTGATATATGTATCGTGATAAAGTGAAACTTTTATTTATTATCACCATTTTCCATATAAGTATATACATTTAAACAGCAAGTCTTTTAAAGTGCCCATTTATAGGTACATATAATTCCAGAAAAGATAACATATGTACAAATTACTTTCACTAATAATCTTTCTACTACCTTATTTATTTCAAACCGCAAACCCAGAAACCTATTAAGTTACTATTAAAATAAAATTTACGATTACGATACTATTACTAATCATATTTTTTAAACATAAAAACACGCACACACGCAAACATACGCACACATCGACGACGCAAATGTACGTGAGGAACGTGAATGTATGCAGGCATGCATATAAATGTAAGAAATACTAAATGGCACTTAGGCTTAATAGAGAAATGAAACGAAATTAAGTACGATTAAAGAGTTGCTTAGTTTAATTAAATATTCATGTATATATTAAATATAAATATAGGTATCTTTTTTTTGTTGCATGTAAAATTTTCCTTCACTATCCTCTATATTTTTAAATATAATCAGTAATCAATAAGATTTAAGTTATAAGGTGTAAAAATAAATATCTTAATACTTTCATTTTACACTGATAATCATTCTTGCAACATTGTTTGTAGAAGTAATAAATTATATGTATCATATTAAATTTATTTTATTTGTGTACACATCATCGCATTTGTACAACAGTTTTCAGAGATACATCTCTACAAATTGATTATATAGATTATTTAAAAAAGATATATACATATATTTATTACAGGATACTTTTGATTTCGTGATACCACTGAACCAACTTATGAAATTATATATAAACAAAATAGCTTTTAACGTGCTGTCATCATCCATATTATATATTATGAGGTATTACATTTTAAACATTGTCGGGTTATAAAGGGTTGTTGCCAGGACTCTGGTTGTCAAAGTTTGTTAAATCAATACCACGTTGCTACGTGTTTGTGGATTACCGACGTTATAGTGCATAATTATCAATTCACCAACAGTGATCAAACACATTCAATTACTAAGAACAAGCGGTTCCAACTTGGATTGCAGGGGGACAGTTAATTGGCAATAACGGAACATTTCTCGTTCAATCACGTTCGAACTAAACTATTAATTTACATAGAGGCACGACTTGTTTTAATTTCAATACTTAGCCGGTAAGGCGACCTGGCAACTGCACGTTTATTCTAATACCCATTGACTATTTCAATGTTGCTTTTTATGAATACGGAACGTTATCGTTTATTACGCACCTCGAATGGGAAACGGTGTGTTATTATCTATAAATTATTATCGTCGGGATATGAAAATCGCGATCCACTTGGATTTAATTATTCGTAATAACTTGTAGGGTTAAAAATGTACGCTAATATTAATGGCAGATTCCTTTGAACGAGTCTATGAGAAATTATTTCATGTAGACTAATACAAGAAAACAAAAATGAAAGAAGGATAGGAATGGGAAGACGTATAGTAGACGTATATCTATAAAAGATAAACTGTTAAATGATATTAAGGAATTCAATATTCTTAAATAAGTAATAATCAAATATATAAATGTAAATTTAAAATCATCGAACATTCTAATATTAAACTATTCCATAAAAAATAATTGTCATTTTTACTATATAGAATGTGTTGATCTATAGAAATACACGACGCATTCTTGAAGCTAAGACTTATTTATTATAAATAACATAATGAAATACTTCAGTTGGTTAATATTTATCTACATTAAACAATACAAAGTATTAATGTTCAGTGTGCAATATGCAAGTGATGACTGGGTTATAGCGATTCGAACGGGCTTGCACACGCCTTAGTCAGCCCTAATCAATATTCTATCGTATCCATAAATATAAGAAATGATCGAATATAATGACGCTTTTTTATTATAGAAAATCATCTGATTGACCTTCTGTGTCAAAATGATTATGACACATGAGTTAGGCACTCATGTCATAATAATTCTGACACATTACTAAGAAATAAATGGTGTACACTCTGGCTTATGCATATGTTTATTAACGTATTACTAAGTTTTCAAAGTTTAACAAAGGGGTTCGTTGGTGTGTTATTTGAATAAAAAATCAATAATCAGAAAGAGGAAATGGAAAACAAATACCAAGTAATACGTTTGATGAATAAATAATACGAGTAAATCTCCCCTTTTACTAATAATATAAATGTTCCATACTCTTCTTTCAAATAAAAAATTACTGATGTCAGAAAGAGACAAATCGATGTCTAATAATCCCTCTTAAATATTCATAAAAAAACTTTAATAAACTATATGTAAAAGTAGTATTTATTTATGTTTAAAAAATATTGTTGATGGAAGTCCAACATGACAAGCTAGAGTTATATAGATCGATCGTATGGTACTCGAAGGAGGTTCAACATCTACGGTTTGATTAATGAAGTATCGACTATGTTAACGTTCATCGTCTGATGTAAAAGATGATGAATAACATTATTGGCATATTACGCTGTATAAGATATTAATATTAACAAGAAATATGAATACGAATGCAGTTGATTATATATTAGCCGCATCAGGATATTTTTTAATCAACGTATTCGAATTCGAGATGCTAAAAACACGGGATCAAACATCACGGCTTAAAACCTCTTTGTGCAGGTACTACTTTATGTGCTCAATAAATTATTAGAATTCAGGATGAAAACCTCGTAATAAAATGCATGTGTTGAATGAAAATCTGCCATATGTGTCCATCTAACTCGCTTGCATTGCAATTTGCATTGGAGCAGGGCGATGATATCAAACCTAGATATCATTAGATAATGCCATTTCATCTGTAACCAACTGTATACATTATATTTTTATATAAAGTATATTGTAAGGAAATTTTTCATCGATTTTTTTATTTACGTTCAAAGTTATAAGAACTTTTTTATTATACATATCTTAATAAAGTTAATGAGTTTTAATATTCGATATTTCTGACTTAAAATTATCTGATATACCTGAGAAGATTATAGGCTATTCGGCATTACGGTGGACGAGCCGTAGTTAAGCTGGTTAGAGGTAATATCATACGGGATATTATAAAATGCTAGTGATCTCTAGAGACACAATAATCTTGAACATGTGTCTGTACAGCAAAAGTATACGAATACTTCTTGCTACTTCACTTACCAACATACATTCGTCAAGATTAACACAATATATAACAACGACAAAAGCGAAGACACGACAAAAGTTATTGATGTTTTCTGGCCTTATAAAAAGAGCCCGAAGCTCGTATTGTGAACTCTCTCCTCTCGTCCAAACGAACATACCCACAAATTAATCTAGGTATACTAATATTATAAATGTGAAAGTAACTCTGTCTGTCTATCTGTCTGTAGCCCTTTCACGACCAAACCGCAGAACCGAATTTAATGAAATTTGGTGTGTAGCAAACTTAAACGCCAAGGAATGACATAGACATAGGCTACTTTTTTTCCTGTCACATAGCAATGTAAGCGAATCCGCGGATATCTAGTCTAAACCAATACAGATGTATTCATAGTACGAACACAGCATGCCGAGGGTACACGTAGAATAATAAAATCATCACATCACGCCTCAGTATAATTTATTTATTTATTTATTTTATTTGGTTCTTCAACAATTTGTACACTGTTTATAATAATAAAATATAACAAAAATAACATTCTGTTTTAAGTGTCACAATTACTTATAGAAGAACACAGCATGCACTAAAAGAAAACAATCAACATCTTAACCTAATTAGAAAATTATTTCAATCTTAATTAAAAGGAAGTAAAAAAACAAAAAAAAAAAGCGATGTAATAAATATATATATGGGACAGGATGTATCAACTTAGACTTCATTTTTGTTGCCCAGTACGATATTTTTCATGGACGCAATGGACGTAATGGATGTGAACATAGATCTGTCCGAGCCTAATGCTTGGTTGTTGAACTCTTCCTCTACGTCTAATGATTTGAAAGTCAATATATGTGATTAATCGAACATTTGCATTGTAACAGTTAAGTGCATTCCGTGTCGCGTGAGAAATGTTTACTTCGAAAACGTTACTTGTTTTATTTATATGCAAATATTGCGTATAGAAATCACACGTGATCTTATAGAAATATTGTCTCACACGAAAAAACAATCTATTTACACATCGCGTGAGCATAACCCAGTCAGGGCCACTATTTTTAATAGATTTCATAAATCAGAAAATATTTTACCATAAGTGTTTTCTGATCTTGTCACTCGCAATTGAGCTTGTGAATATTAAGCTCAGAAAACTACCCTCAAAAGGAAATGACATTTCTGTCGAATGGTATATTCAAGACCTATTAATACAAGCTAATAAAACTAATGTTCCAAATAATCCACAAAATAAAATGAGCTCTCTGTCGAATGGTACATTTACGAGATATTAATACTCGGTAATAACAGTAATGTTCCAAATAATAATAGTCGATATTATTTGGATGCATTTTATTGAATATCTTGGCTTTTTTGTAGAGTAACTTTCTAGTGGAAGAAATGTATATGAATACTATAAAAGCATAAATTACCATCACCAAGTCGCCGTAGACGTATTGTCATCCCAGAAATATATAAACACACAAAACATTTTAACACTGTTACTAAATAAATCAAATAATAGATAGTTGTAATAGTTTTCGACGGTATCAAGCATAATTTAAATAATAACAAAACTTACATTTTACATAGTGTCATAGATTTATCTGTTTACCTGAAACAATTTACGTACTATTATAACATTACAATAATCGAATAAATCTTACAACACAAAGGCGCCGATTATAGTATATTAATAATAAACACAAAATTATTTGTAATTGACAATGTCTTCACATAACATTTTAAATGATGAATCATATAAGGAATACCTCTTCGTTAATTCACAGCTGAGCAGACAGTTTTATTTGGACCTACCATATTCCGGCCAAAACGTTAAGATTTTCAAAAAGTTACCTGAATTTAAATTTAAATTTCGAATCTTATCAAATCATCTTATCTTATCATTATCTACAATCAGTGTATTGTATAAATTATTCTCGTTCAAAACAACTCCGAATACTTTAATTACTAATCGGCTTAGAAATCAAGCCATTGATTAATATACAACGCTCGTACAATCAATAAATTAAACTTGAACAAAATGAATTTCTCAACTCCATAACATGTACATAATGAATTCATAAGCATGCATGTTTCGTAATGAGTCCTACACCAAAGTCTAGGCAGCCTTAATACATATTTGATGCAATTGGGCAACTGAATTTGAACCTAGGCGAGGTTCTTTTAACTGACGCACACATTTTATCAAAGGAAAAATAATATAGAATCGAACGAAATCATTGTTAAAATTTACATCGTAAAGACTGTCTTATTTCAGCGATTGTTCTTATAACCAAATAAAAAAAAATCAAATCTATAGTCCAGCCACATTCGATCTGGAATTTTAGTAAACAACCCATGTGTCATCATAATTAGGGTTGATACACTCTTAATAAAAAATAATAATTATTATAATTACAACTATATTCATTACAGCACAATTTCCTGTTTAAACACAAAAAATTTAATTTAATACAGAATCCAAAAATTTTATTTAGCCGGTCAATACATAATTTATATGAAAATTAGCTTAAAATAAAAGTTTTAAAATTTTTAATTACCACTATAATATTACTACAAAACTAACAACCCTATATTTTAATACTGACGTAAAAAAATCGCAGGTTTGTAACATTTGGAGTGTTTTTTAAGCAATTGGCAATTAGGAAGGTATATAATAGCGATACAGGCTCTTCGTAATTGGTGGTGTATATTTTTAGTCGTATTATAATGGTAGTATAACCACAACAGGTTAAGAATGTTAACATTACACACAACGTTTCATTACACATAGATTAAAAAAAGACATCTTGCTTTGGCTAGCATAAATATAGCACTAAAATCACTGTTTCAAATTAATCTTAATGAGTCCTGTCGTTTGGGAGGCGATAGATAAAGTTAATAAAGCGAATTATATAACTACAAGGTAATTTCTGATATCATTTTAAAATTGGAAGTATTATTTTTGAGATCTACATTATTCCAGATGATCATATGATGATCATACCAGATTGATGATAAGTATTATAATTATAACCAAGAATGCGCTTAGTCCTTTGTCTTAAATATTTTATTATTAATCATCAAATTTAATTTTTATTAACATCAAAAATAATTGTTGTACATATTTCTAAAAATGTTTTGAGCATCTGCCTGACGTTGGTTGCTAAGCAACGCTTTGTTATTAAACATTCCACATCGAATTTGGCTGGAGTATAGTATGTATGTAATATGTTTTGTGATTTATTTTTTATCGTCCGATTAATTTAATAAGATTATTATTGAGGCTGTATAGAGTTTCGAGTGAATAACGAATACAATCTAAGATTCCTCATCGATTAATTTATTCAAGAATCCTCTTACTAACAGTCAAGAGATTTCTGGAAACAATAACTCTTAATAACATATGTATAGTTATAAACTGTATATACTTTGATATATTTCGTCAAAAGTAAAGTGTTAACTAAGTATATTTGAACTATTAATTCTTTAAACTATTATAATATAGCATATTGATTAAACGTTGGAATCCCATGGAAGATTATCATCCTTCCTTTAAATAGATCCGAATTTTTGTAATGTACTGCGCTGATTAAAATAAAATGTTTTAGAATAAACATTTGAAGATTCATGATGAAACCATCATGAAACTAACATGTCAAATCATCTGCCTCGTGGTCGTAGTGAAATAAATGCAAAATACTGTTCTTTAGCGGTAGAACAATCGTTGAGCGAATGGTACCACCTAAGCGAGACCGTGCATCGATTACAAGTTTTTTTTTGGTATAGGTTGGCGGACGTGCATATGGGCCACCTGATGGTAAGTGGTCACCATCACCCATAGACAATGACGCTGTAAGAAATATTAACTATTCCTTACATCGTCAATGTGCCACCAACCTTGGGAACTAAGATGTTGTCCCTTGTGCCTGTAGTTACACTGGCTCACTCACCCTTCAAACCGGGACACAACAATACTGAGTACTGTTATTTGGCGGTAGAATAACTAATGAGTGGGTGGTACCTACCCAGACGGGCTTGCACAAAGCCCTCTACCACCAAGTATACAATTATCAGAAATTATACTTTACCATAAATGTTTGCAACTATATTGTCCACTCTACCACATACCGACACTTTCAAGTATATCTCTATTGTTACTTTTACAATGTTATTGTTTTCGAAAGTGTCTCAACTCATTGAATTGCTGCACCCAAAATGGTGCGGTTGAATCGTGATCGACAGATACGGACGATGAAAGCGACCCGCTGTCCCACATGCATTGTTATTGTATTTTGCAATAAATAAATTATATTTATTATTATTGTTAAAGTGTTTTACAAACCGATTTTAAAAAAAGAAGACATTCTATGCTTATATTTTCAAATTTGGAATTAAGCATTCTGTAGTGGGTCCTTTCTAGCCGGTTCATTCAAAGGCGACGCAAAGGCAAGTGCTGAAGAGGTTTTAATCAGTCTTTCTTTATAAGATAGCTCTAAAGAGTGGTATACATTCTTTATAAGGTAAAAGAGTTTATAACTATATATAACAATCACTCCACGCAATAACTATAAGAAGCTGAACAGTAAACATAAACCAATATGTCAAAAGTGTTGAACCCATAAGTTGTATAAGTAACAGCCTATAAATTTCCCAAAGCTTGGCATTTTTTATGCTATAGATAGCAAATGGCATAAGGCTCACCTGATGGAAATTGACTATTATTGGCATCTGCAAAACCGGTGAGCGTGCAGGTGCGTTACCAGCCTTTAAAAAAAGTGTAGGTTCTTGAAAATTTGGATTTTCAGTATTTCACACGTAGGTAGCGTAATTTTATTAACCATATACAAATTACCTCACCTACCTTCACCACCGACCAAGTATTGAATGTAATAAGACATAGAAATCTAGATGTGCTTGCCCGGATGTGAATTCCGAAACATCGGTAATAATTCGATATCAGTCTTTTGAACCATCACGGTTCATTCAAAACCGCAGGGCACAGCCAGTAAAAACTTAAACTAATAAGAGCAAAACGATTGTGATGGTACAGCACAAACGATACGAAACAGTGATGTTCATTTATTTATCGATATTATCGACAAACTCATGAGCGCTAAATTTTCATGTGAAACGTTTGAGCAAAACGTAGTCAGAAGTTGTATAAAGTAAAAAAGTTGAATTCTGTCACGTATTCCATTACGCTTTCATAATTTTTATTAATATTCCAATCTATTCAAATATGCAGGAAATTGAAATAAATTGTTATACACACATAATTTAATGCAGTATTAATACATATTTTGATATGAAAAATATCTTTATTTTTAAAATTATCAATTTTGTTAATATCTATCATGTCAAAACAATCGTCGTATTTAGTTTCGATAAATAAAAAACTACAACTCTTTTTACACATAATAATTTCCTCTACAAAAACCACTGTAATTAAAATACATAATTGCATTACAACATCCAAGGTCGACAATAAGGGTCTGAGAAAATATCGACAACGTTTTCCCATCACTATCGTCGTTCGGTCAAGGCTTAGCGCGAGGTTGTGGTATTGTTTATCGTGATCAGCGGAGCATGGCTACACGGCTTTTTGAAGTCGATGAGAAATGATATTCTTTATGGGACATCCGTGTTCGTAACATTACAGTGCGACTATTCTGTTCGTAACAAATTCGAAACTCGACAATGAATTATATCGAAGTGAATTAAAACGAAGCATAAAATGAGCTTTAGTGACGTGCGACCAACGGTGAGAATCTTTATAATTTACGGACGCAATCGTTACGAAGTCCGTTTGATATATATTGCTATTTCAAATTACCCGACTACGACATTCAGTACCAACAGAAGGTTATGATTTTCACTCATATGTATAGATGTATGTTTCTCTGCTCCTTCATAACTTCTAAACTACTAATTTCGAAAAATTATGTCTTACTCATAGGCTTTGTGAAAACATTATGAATTAAATATGGCGCCAACAGAAAACATGAGATGTTGAACTATAAAATATATACTTATTAGAAATATTTGTTGGTTTTTCAATGAAAGGTTGCATACGACCATAGCTATTCAGTATTCATCAATGGAACATCATTATCTATCTATATATTTAATTAAAGTGTAGGTTGCCTAGGATGGTAAATAATGAAAAAGTTTTTATACCATAAAGCTACTTTTTAATTTTTTTTACTACGAAAACACATGTCGACAATTTTGGTCAATTTATGGTCGATATCAAAGCGTGACTAAGCGGTAAGTTTCATACTTCGAGCTATTTGTTACAGCGTTCTGGTGTTGTAGGTGTTCTTGCTGTATTAAATTACATCGCAATCGATAATAGTCCCTATGTATATAGATATAAATGTTAAAATTGAATGAGCAACAATGTACAGTTGACAGAAGCTATGGCCAAAAACTCGATTGATCGAATTAAAAAATGATATGGTATTATTACTTTTTACGGACAATTTTGTACCGGTCATTTCGATGTACTTTTTTTACCATAGCTATTTTATACATTTATATAAAAACAATAACACAGCTCATTTTATAGTTCTCTAGCAATCCGCCCCGGCTTCACACGAGTGCAATGCTGATACTAGATATGCTGCAGAATTTGTATATTTACGACATCACATTAGAAACGTCTAAAATTATCAGTGTTTCTTTACTATATTGTCCATGTATTATATACAAAAACCTGCCTCTCGAATTACTAACTAAAAAAGACCGCATCAAAATCGTTGCGTAATTTTAAAGATCTAAGCATACATAGGGACAGGCAGCGGAAAGCGTAAGCTTTATTTTATGCTAATTCTTTATACAAAAACCTAAAAAATACCGCATCAAAATCCGTTACGTAATTTAAAAATTCAAAGCATATAACATAGCAATCTAAGAAACAGACAGCGGTAGGGGACTTTGTTTTATACTATGTAATAATAATGATAATGGTAAATTTTATAATTTACTATTAGCTTTTGGTTTTTGGTTTTAATATAGAATTTTCTATATTTCTCTTATCAAACTGCAGTAATATAGGTCATATTTACATTTCTTAGCGCCAGATCGTTATCGGTACGTAGGTGTAATGTACGCAAGAGTCGCTCACAATAGGCGCCTAAGCGGGTCATGAACAGTCACCATTATTCAATACTGTGTTCACAGATATACTTATTAGAGATAATTCAGTTTCCATATTTGCAATTGTTATTTACAATTGCTAAATTACTTTAAAAATAGTTGAACCATTCTGTGAAAACGAAGTCTAATCTCACCGTAGAAAACGTTCAAGTAATGTCAGAAAGTTATAATAACATTTAAAAGATACGAGTATCGAAGTAATACGTTTTTACAAACTTTTATATATTGTAGCAGCCTATAAATTTCCCACAGCTGAGCTAAGGCCTCCTTCCCATTAAGGAGAGGGTTTCGGAACATATTCCACCGCGCTGTTCCAATGCGGGTTGGTGGATTACACATGTGGCAGAATTTCTATGAAATTTGACACATGTAGGTTTCCTAACGTTGTTTTCCTTCACCGCCGAGAACGAGATGAATCATAAACACAAATTAAGCACATAAATATTCAGTGGTGCTTGCCTGGGTTTGAACCCGTAATCATCGGTTAAGATGCACGCGTTCTAACCGCTGGGCCATCTCGCCTCTGGTTTCCCTTCAAAACGTATAAATCTTTCGCCTTTTAATAACTAAAGTCTTGCCAAAATCGAAACCTTTATCAGCGGCTAACAGCAAGTCAAAAACGGGTTCTAAATTCTCATCAAATAGGACAATGTGAGGTCAAATTTGAACAAGTTTTGTTTTAAAAAAAGTTAATTATTAAGTTAGCTGTTCAAAGAACTGCATTATAAATAACAAACGTTCTTTTGTTGAAATGTCAAACCTGAGATAATTAATCATACCGTAGAAATATCAACGTAAAATATAACTTCAAATGAAGAAGGCGAAGAAATATATTTCTTTTACTTAGTAACTCTTTTTATTTATAAATATTACATGTATGTGCCATATATATTTTTATATGTCTTGCATAAAAATTGACTAATGCTAACTCGATGCTTCTATATCAAAAAACATAACCTAGGTGAGAATTTAAAATTAAAGTAATTTTACAGACATAGTTTAGAGTTGTTTTGTTTGGTGGTAGCGCTTTGTGCAAGCCGTCTTGATAGGTATCCACTGATCAGATATTCTACCGATAAACAGCAATTCTTAGTATACCGGTTTGTAGTATGAGTGAGCCACTGAAACTAAATGCACAAGGGACTTAGCATCTAATTCTCTAAGTTGTTATATCATAAGAAATGTAAGGATTTGTTAATATTTCTTACAGTGCCTGAGTATTGCCCATTTACAATCAAATCGTCATTTATCTGTCCGTCTATATCACAAAAAAAAAAAAAACATTTTTATTCATTTTTAAATTTACGTATCACCTTGGACTGGTATATTCCTTTACTACAACAAACAAATTAGTATATTCCTTTACTACTACAAAACACATATTATACTGCACAAATATCCATAGAATTACAAGTGCACTAGCGTTTGTACTGTGTCAGTCATTTTCACACCGGGACAAGGTGTCGAAAAGAAAATCCGACACGACAGGAAAGTGTTTTATACGCACGACCAACGCCTTTACGTGCTTTCCAAGTCACGAGATCAAATATTTACGTAGCGATCAAATAGTCGACGAATTAAATTTGGGGATTTTTATAAGTTGTAAGCGAATTTTATGTAATGTATACCTGTTTATAAATACTGCTAATCTACCGTAAACCAACAGTACTCAGTATTGTTGCGTTCCGGTTTGAAGGGTGAGTGAGTCAGTGTAACTACAGGCATAAGGGACATAACATCTTAGTTCCCAAAGTTGGTGGAGCAATTACGATGTAAGGAATAGTTAATATTTCTTACAGCGTCATTGTCTATGGGTGACCATTAGGTGCAACATATGCTAATCCACCAACCTACACCATAAAAAATAAATTACCCAGTTCAATAATGTATAATATTTCTAGAAAATTCTGGAATTAGTATAGCGTTGAGAGTTTTAGACATATGAAGCAATTTTTTTCTCATTACAACTTGTGAGAAGTATATTAGGATCAATCAAAATGTATTAAAGTCTCAAACATCTGACAAGAATAGCTGTAAAATGAATTGCTAACAATGACCTGTTTGGGTGTGAAAAGGTCTAATAAAACGCAAGGTTAGAGTGAATTTGACAATTGCGTTACGCCACATAATACCGTTATGCGGCACCCTACGTCGCTGCTTGTTAGCTGGTTTCAGCATGTGCTAAATTATTATTAATTAAAAATAATATTTCAATTAACTTTACCTAATTCTTTGATCCGAACATTTGTTTAGATGTTATTGCTTTTGGATAATATAGAAAATAAGATTATTATTCTTAAATTAACATGATATTTTTTCTTTTTACGGTTATTTAATATTATTTAACATTTATCATCATTTTTATTTTGTGGAGTTCGATTGTCGAGTGCACGTAAAACAATTAAAACAAATATCACAAGTGACAATAGTAAGGTTACCCAACTAACGTACGAGAAAGGAGATAGTCCGATATAGACATTGCAACCCGTCATATGCGGGTACAATAGACAGTGTACCCGCAAACTTCAGGCTCGTGAACAAGACATTCCACCAAATAGAAATAAAAAACATAGCAAAATATCCCGTATTAAATAATTCAAGAATAAATTAAGGAAATATTTTTTACCATAACACTGTTTTAATGTCACAGTTGTTTTCTTTGTTTTTTGTATAATGTATTTTTTTTATGTTTATTTTATAGTTTTAATTAGTTTTTTAACTTTTTTTTTTCATTTTTGTAACTTGTTTCTTCTTTAATAAGCACAGTAGTATTTTTTGTCTGATTCTTTTCTTTCATTTTTTCTTTTTTTTACATGATGAGTTAGCCTGTAAGAGTGATGTACATGGTAATACTTTTTAAGAAAGGATGTATCTTGTAGAATTAGACACCTTGTATACCACGTTGGCTTCCCAAATAAATAAATAAATAAATAAATAAACTGTAATAATATAGAAAATATTAAAAACAACGGTATCATCTTCATTAAAAAAAAATCTTTTTCTTTACATAAAATGTAGCGTGAAGACAGTTTCATTTCCGTGGAAGGAAGGGCGCTATTTTTTTTAAAGTTTTCCTTCGATATGTGGACTGACAGTTTTTGTACTATTGAATAAATCAAAAATATTATAATATAGCCACCATGTATTTTGTGCAAAACATAAAACGATTGTACATAAAAAGAAATAGAGAACCCTTCACTTTTAAATCAGGCTATAAAATACACATACAATTTGACAGTTTATCAATCCAACTTGTGTGTACAAATATTAATAGAGTGTCGTGAACATTAGTGAAGCTTGTATGATGAGGCCTTGACACGGGGATTAAGTTATAGAAATTAAATGAAATAAACTCGCCTAGATAACCTCGCATGAAGTACTCACTATAGAGACCACTGACATTTACACATTGTGAACAGTCTTATTAGATAATAATTGTTTTAATTTCTCACAAGCCACCGGTTTGAAATGTGCAATTAATTTTATCTATAGATTTTATATGACTTTCTTATTTTGGGCAAGAGTCCACCTGGTAAGTGGTCATCACCAAAAACACTGGAAAAAATATCAAATTTATCTTAGACGACCAATGCGTTCAACCCCGAGAACAAAGATCTTATATCCATATAGCAAATTTGCTTACTCAGCTATATTGTGGACTAATAAGATTTTAAGTTTGTATATATTTTTATAACACAACACTTAACCAATTAATTCAACTTTTATATTACTTCCAAATTACTGATAACAGTATTGTCGACGTTGAAAGCGCCATTTTTCACAAATCCTTAGTGAACATCGTAGATTAATCAAGCTCTCGACCAATGAAATCGCTTAAATTTTCCGTCAAATGTTGTTTATTTGGCTTTTTCCTGTTATGGTTAGATTGGAGTATAGTGTCCTTATGTGATGCGTGGACAAAATCCTACCACCAAGCAAATCGGTCGTAAGGCTCTTTGTTTGTAACTGTTATTAATGTTTTGTGTGGTGCATATGTGTTTGCTTTTATAATAAATGTAGTTTAATATTTTTATTGGATTATAAAATATTTAAATAAATAAATTAACGATCGTCATAATGAATGTAGGTGTATTAATTTCTCTCCGAAATTACATGTCGAATGGTCCAAGAATTAAATTACTATACGATTTTAATTGATAATAATTAATACCTAATAAAATGATTTTGTAATTGCGATTATAATTAAGTTAATAAACATTATCCTGATTAGAAAACACATAAATTAACATGATTTAATTTAAATTATCAATTATAATACATATATCGAAATAACCGTTTTAGTAATAAAATTTTAACAAAAAGAAAAACCGACTTCAAACAAAACAGTATTTTAAAACAAATTAAAATGCACTAAAAGGTAATAAAAATAATTGCATATTTAACACAGTTTTGAGAGTCCTCCTAGGTAAAATGAAATGAAAAATATTAGACTACTTAAAAGTCGATTTACGATTATATAACGTAGTTATAGTTATTGTTATATTTGGAGCCGGTGTCAGCCACAGGCACACGCTTCAACAATCAAAAGAAAGAAGCGATACGACCCTCTTGATTGACCCAGTATAATATCGTATAAAAGGTAATTTGTAAGAAACATTTCTTAAAGTATTCTCGTATTGTTTTTCATAGGTGTATATAGGGTTGGCTGACACCGACTCCAAATATAGCAATAATTATAACTACATTATATAATCGTAAATCGACTTTTAAGTAGTCTAATATTTTTCATTTCATTTTACCTAGGAGGACTCTCAAAACTGTGTTAAATATGCAATTATTTTTATTACCTTTTAGTGCATTTTAATTTGTTTTAAAATACTGTTTTGTTTGAAGTCGGTTTTTCTTTTTGTTAAAATTTTATTTATTTTTTGATTTTAAGTGAAGCTGATGTAGACTAACATTTTTTTCTTAATATGGATAGATTAAGCGTGCCGTTTATATGAATCAGAAACTACTTCAGGGACAATTTCAAAAGAAACTTTCGAATAAAGCAAAAATACACTTTCGAAAATGCGGCTTTAATACGTCATGCGGCATAAACTACGAGGTACCACCCTCGAATGAGCTGTAATCGACCTCAGTAAAAAAACTTTGCAAAAGAGCTATTCGTATGCTATGTCGTACATCATATGACATCACATCATATACACAAAATTTGATTAAAGACAGAAAGAAATCTGCCCCAAATCACACCCTAACTGTAAGCCGTTTAGGAGTTCCGTCAATACATAGTATAAAACAAAGTCGCTTTCTCTGTCCCTATATCTTTAAAACTACGCAACGGATTTTGATGCGGTTTTTTTTAATAGATAGTGTAATTCAAGGGGAAGGTTTGTATATATAATAAATGAACAATATAGTAAAGAAACACTGACAATTTTAGAAGTTTGCAATGTGATTTCGTAAATAAATAAATTCTTTAGTATATTTAGTATCAGTATTGCACCCGTGAGAAGTCGGGGCGGGTCGCTAGTTGATTATAATATTCGATTATGACAATTACATGAACATAACCACGTTCCGGAAGGTGATTCAAATATCCAAGTAACCCATAAATAAAAGATTCGACCGAGTATTGCTAACGTGCTCCTCAGAATTGTTCCGTTCCTTCCCGTTCCCTTAATTTGTCATGGATCCTGTGCTCAGAACCTTACCAAACTTTCACCAAACTACCCTTGAAGTATATCCTTTATAATAAAAAAAGAATCATCAAAATTGGTTAACGTGATTTTGAGTTATTTACCTATTTGTCGCGCATATACATAATGCAAATTTAAGACTTATGTCGTTTTCACATGGATACCATCATCGGAAAAAAAAATAAAAAAAATGGGACCCCACGGGAAGCACTACCTTTCAAACAAAAAAAAAATTATCAAAATCGGTCCACCCAGTGAAAAGTTATGAGGTAACAAACATAAAAAAAAAAAAAAAAAAAAAAAAAAAAAAACAGACGAATTGATAACCTCCTCCTTTTGGAAGTCGGTTGAAAAGAAATATTTCCGTTACTTTATTAAATTAAAATAATTTATATTTTCAAGCATAGGTTTGACCTACTGGAGTTGTCACTGACAACTCAAGTCTGATAGATTTTCAACATAATCGACCTAAAAGAACCTCCGGTCTGTAGTAATATTTAGTTTGTTATAACATACTAATCACTCGTCCGATTTCGTTCGGATAAAATTGACAGAAATTTACGCGTTCTAAATTTAAAATTTTAGATACGTTTAAAATCAGTCGGAACAGCAAATGTAACAAATATTACGATTAGGTAAAGATTCGATTTGAGAAATACAATTACATCATTAAGTCTCCTAGAGCAGATGTCGGGATCCTATTTAGCTGTCGAGTGTTCCAACACGTTAAATGTCAGTACCCCGCCATTACAAGACTTGGTTAAGAAAATGAGCCTAAATGTTTTTGAAAAGGGCAAGATGAGACTATCGAATTGCGAAATAGTTATATATAACTCTTCTCTTATTGCGGTAATACCTTTTATATTTCCATTAACGATTGGCTATGATGTGTAATTTTCCTAATATATCACCTGATATTCATATCATCTTTCAATAATATATGTATGATCGTAAATCCTTTTTAAAATTTAGTTCAACGCGCTGTTTTAGGACAGATTTTGTGGATATGCAAACTTTGCATTTACATGAAACTCGTACAGATTAATTAATTCAACACCGACAACTAGTCGATAGATAAACATAAATTAGGCTTTTCAAAAATCCGTACTTTAAACCTGCTATCTCTTTCTCACATGTTTCCTTGTTCCATTGAATCATCTCGACTGTCAGTTTGACACTTAGCTAAACACTATTGACATTGCTATTATTTGTCCGTGAAATCCTTTCTATATGCACGTCTATTAGTGTGTCATTTTGTAACGGTATTACGTATCCGTAGAAGAAAAAAGGCAAATTAATACTTATTTCTGCGACACATATAACGTTACGTAATTGTGCAATGCATTTATCAAATTAACGTATATCTTTAAAGATTTAATGTCGTCGGTCCTACTGGCCCAGATGTCGTTCAGGATACCACTGAGACTTCATTAAGTAAATTTTATTCAAACTGCCGACTTTACTGTACTTCAAAGCGAGTTTTTGCTCGGCGGAAATTTAGAACAAATTACAATATTAAATTGATTTGTCACCAATACCAAAAGCGTGTGCAAAATATCATCGATATCGGTGGATCGGAACTGGTTTCAAATATTGAGATAACCATATGCAAGATTTGACCCACACATACGAACAGGTTGATAAACAAAAACTTATAAAAAGGGGTCACACGTGAGAGCTCGAAATACACTCCCTGAGGGTATCTATCACATTTCGGCTGAGAATGTCGCGTCGGGAATGAGAAGGGTGTTATGGGAGCACGTGTGGTAGAATGACGACACGTCTGACAACGGAACGCATTTTGTTTTATTTTTCAAATCAGCGTATTTTAAGAATAACCATACAAACAATACATACTTCGATACTAATATTATAAATGCGAAAGTAACTCTATCTGTTTGTCTCGCTTTCACACCAAAACTTCTGGACCGATTTAAATGTACATAATCTAGATCCTGAGAAAGGACATGTGCTTCTTATTAATTTAAAAAAGTTTTGCAAACAAAGAGGTCTTACATCAATATAATATTTTAAGTAATTTGTAAATAGATTCATATTATCTACGCGAGCAAAGCCGTGGGCAACAGCTCCAGACGATTTTTTTGTTTTTTAATGTGTCTGCATAATAATTAAGGGGCCAATTACATATACTTTAGACTCACCTCAAGTTATTTGCTCCGCATTCCGGCAAAACATTTTAAGAAAAGAGATTCCTCACCTGAAACAAAAAAAAAAGGTTCTAAAGTGTCCGTTTTACGAAGTCATATAGTAATTTTAGGTTTCTTAACATTAATTACATAATTTGCGTGTCAGACCGGGTTTTTTCCCCTCTGATGGTTATATCTTGCATAACACCACTTAAATGCATTGTCGCATTCTTTTTAGGGTCACTGAACTCTCGTTTAATTTTCGATTTAATAATGTCTTAACGTACTTTCACTCATTGATATAATTATTTCAATAGATTACTAACGCTGATGATGAAGATACTAAGAAAAGTAGAGCCGTTCGTAAATTTCCCACAGCTGGGCATGATAATTCCATTCACGGCAATGGATATTAGAATTAACGAACGTTGCATGTTAATCTCAGAATGTCTTGCAATATATTTTTGATGTACGATATTTTCCTTCAACGTTAAGCACTACATGAATGAATAGTAAAAATTAAACTTTGATTTGAATAGGTCATAAATATATATAATCACTAGATGTAGCCCGCGGCTTCACTCGAGTTTTAGGGATTGATTGCGATGAGTTAAACAAGAAACGCAGCCTACGTCCTTCCTTAAAGTTCAAGTATGCTTTAAACCAAATTTCATCAAATCCGGTTCATTGGTATGTTCGTGAAAGAACAACAGACAGATTATCATCACATCTATAATATTAATTAATATAGATATAATATAATATCATATTTGTGGATGAATTCTTTATTAATTTTCACACATTATTAGAGTTAATATCTAATTTTTTTTATACATCCTCCATAGATATATGTATCTATATTACTTCCGAACGTAATTGAGTACATCATGCTAATTTTAGACCGGTTTGAACTGAATAGCATATATTTGAATTACATTTATAATTGCGAGACAATCAATTTAAATCTTTGTAATCATTGACATGCTTTTTATAAACAATAATAAATTATTTTAGATATAGAGTAAAACATACGTATAACACTTACAATATTATGAATTTAAAAAATCATCTTTTCATTTTAAGTCCCAGCCCAATTGGGGTATTTTCTCAATAAATTCGAAACCCATTTTATTAGGATAAAATATATAACTGGATGTATGAAACTATTTGACCAATCGGCATGAAAGTTATCACAAATCTATTTGTAACTTGCCGATAAAGCATATAAATTTCTATACTTACCGTTAAAACGATTGCCATAACAATTGGGATATGATTGGAGAATATATATATTAGGGCAGCTAGATTGAGCTGAGATGATCCAGTGGCTATAACGCGTGCATCTTAGCCGATGATTTCGGATTTAAACCCAGACAATCACAACTACATATATATATGTGCTTAATTTGTGTTTATAATTCATTTCGTGCTCGGCGGTGAAGGAAAATATCGTGAGGAAACCTGCATGTGTCTAATTTCATAGCACTTGCCACATGTGCATTCCACCAACCCGCATTGAAACAGCGTGGTGGAATATGTTCCAGACCCTCTCCTTAATGGAAGAGGAGGCTTTTGCCCAGCAGTGAGTGATTTACAGGCTATTACTTACTTACTTACTGTAATCGTATCGGATAATTCACAAACAACATACAGACATTGCAACTCATTCCGTTCATAGAATCGTAATTTATAAATATTCAACAAAAAGCGAAAATATTTCAACGAAATACAACTAGCACTAGAAATAACGCAACGCTTAATTGAAAATTTTAATAACATTACAAATAAGCAACATACAGGTAAGTAGTGTAAAACTAATTAATGAAAAAAAAAAATATCTAAACATTTCGCGGAATCTTAATCAAGTCAATTAAGCAAATCTAACGCGACCACGGTGTAAGAATTCGCGTATCCGAGCCCTACAAACACACCGACTCGTCGTTATAGTAATTATTATAATTGGGGACAGATTTTTCTTACTTTAGACATTTAAGGACGACGAGGTTATGAAATATATTTATGAAGAAAATCTGACACTAACATGAATTTTGTGAATTTGTTAGCGTAACTCGAGAACTTTGGAATGATGCCGCTTCTTATCCCTATTGAAGCAATAACATGGGGTGTTATCCTGCTAATATTATAAACGCGAATGTTTTTGAGGATGGATATATATATGTTTGTTTCACGAAACACTACTGGCCGGATTTGGATGTAATTTTACACTTATATAGGGTATAGATCAGAATAACACATAGGCAACAATTTTTAAATATTTTATGTATTTTGGTCACAATATAACGATACATGTACCCGTGCGAAGCCTGGCGGATCGCTAGTATTATTACATAGGTTTTGGTAAAATTATATACTATGATGATATCTCGAAAAATTACTAAACCCGATGAAATTTCAAATCATTCACGATCAACAACTGTAAAATGAAGTGGTACCATAGTGGCCAGTACTTACCATGACATTAAATAGTAATTCTAAATTTAAATATTCAACAAAACTGTCGCGTGCTGGCATATCTAAAGAAGCCACCCACACGCCCGTGCGTTCTGAGGCGTGTAAAGTATTACTTAGAACAAAAAAATAAGTAGCACAAAGTGAATAGAAAAAAAATAACAAAAAAGTAAGCTAATAAATATTATTAAGCGAATGATAAGGACAAAACATCGACTTTTTTTATCGCATAAAGTAGCAGTATTTATTTTTATCATAACATTTTTGTAAGTAACATCACTGTGTAATCCATTCAAAACTCTATACTAATAATTTAAATGTGAAAGTAACTTTGTCTGTCAATCTGTCTGTCGCGCTTTCATTGCCAAACCACTGAACCGAATTTGATGAAATTTGTTACGAAGGAAACTTGAACTCTAAGGAAGGACCTAGACGAGCGAAGCCGCGGGCTTAAATATTAGATTATAAATCTTAATATTATTTACCATTCGCACTGGAATACGTAACATAATAATAGATCAATCTGACTTACTTGACCCCTAACCCACAGCCAATAAAACAATTGCTGCTAACATAACTATAACAACAACAAACAACAACAACAGCCTGTAAATTTCCACTGCTGGGCTAAAGGCCTCCTCTCCCTTTGAGGAGAAGGTTTGGAACATGTTCCACCACGCTGTTCCAATGCGGGTTGGTGGAATGCACATGTGGCAGAATTTCTATGAAATTTGTCACATGTAGGTTTCCTCACGATTTTTCCTTCACCGCTGAGAACAAGATGAATTATAAAGACAAATTAAGCACATGAAACAGCGGTGCTTGCCTAGGTTTGAACCCGCAATCATAGGTTAAGATGCACGCGTTCTAACCACTGGGCCATCTCGACTCTTAACATAACTATAATCACATCCAATTCTAATTAATAAATAGTATTCTACTTAACGCTTTATTCTGTAACCAAAACCTTACGACTTATGTAAGTAAACTTTCAAATGCAATGAATCGTTTCAACTACTTTCAAGCAACAATATATGACCAATATACTACATACAATTATTAGGTATAATAAATTAATAAACAGAAAATTTCCTTAACATTAATACAATAATAACTATTTACCAATTTTGAGTTTAATTATCTTGAAATATAATTTCCATTTGATCCTGACTCTTGATTATTAAAACAATTTTATCTCAAAGGTTGCTTAAAACAATTTTCATATATAAATAGGTCTATTCGCTATTGAAAACTTTTTTCTTAATTCTCATATTTTTATTTTATTTCATTTAAAGGAATTAAATATACCGAAATTATTGTTTATCCCCTCGGAGTAAATGATATCACATATAATATACGGGTATAAAATCTAGATTATTGATAAACTTTCTCAAAGGATTCCAAATATTGGAAAGGGATGTTAATTCATAATTATTTATTTAAATTTTTTCCTACTGCAATTTTTAAAAGGACTAAATGTCCTGCAACTTCACACTTGCAAATGAGAAAGAGCGCTACTTTATGATAAATTATTTTAGTTGAAGGATTTCATAAAAAAGTTTTTATCTATTATTCTACCCAAAATCAAATCATTACATAGTATTAAACAAAGTCGCTTACCGCTGTCTGTCTCTATGTATGCTTAGATCTTTAAAATTACTTCGATATTGATTCGAGAGGATGATTTTTGTTTATAATACATGGACAATATAGTAAAGAAAAATTGGTAATTTTAGAAGTTTCTAATGTGTAAATAAACAAATTCAGTGGATCTATAGTAATCAACATTGCACCCGAGCGAAGACGGGGCGGGTTGCTAGTTTAAAATACATACATATCATATAAAATATATCTTTTTTTAATTTTCTCTTTTAAATTTAAATGAACTTTCTTATAAGCTTGTGTTACTTAATGTATTTTATATCTGTATGGAAGTTTTTGTCCCATACAAGTTGTAGCCTCACAATGGCACGTGTATACGAATACGAGTAGCCGCTTTCCCTTATACACGATTAGCAACTTTCCTCAAAGCCCTAAGACGCGAAATTTTCATACTTGCACTCTTTAATACGTGATTTCTCCTATATACAATGTAATAGCGAATGAAACTATAATTCTAGATTTTATACTCAACATACAACATACATGAATATATTAAACGTTCTATTTATTCTACTGAGAAGACTCGTCAAGAAAGTCAATAGTTTCGTTTATCAGCAATTATCTGTGTATTTTGAGGATTAAGAATGCTTAATCTTAATAATACACGGATAATTGCTGATATATGGATAGCCGGCAATGTCGGTACACAAGCGTTCGTATTTTGTTCGGAAGAATGAAAAAAATCGAATGCTTGGACTAAAAAATTAAAACATTATTGCGTTTATATAAACTTTCATTGTGTTCTCTTTTACGAATCTTTTTTTTGTTATTTTTTCAAAATACAGCTCGAATCTTGTTGAAGTTTAAGATATCATACATTTGTCTGATTTTATTTACTGCAGTGGATCCTATACTTTTAGCCGTTATAAATTTGCTTATTGATAATTAGTTATCAATAAAATTCAATTCTTTATTTAAAATTTAAAATCGAAAGAAAAAATATGATTCTAATATTTTTATGAATGTGAAATTTGAAACACATATTTACCAATTTTTCATTTTATTGATTTTGTTTTTTTTATATCTTCAGAATTAATTAACGTAATGATTGCACAACACTTTAATTTATACAGAAAAAAAAACTACTGATATAATTTATAATAAAAGAAATCTGAATGCTAGATACACATACATATATTAAATTCGGTTATACATATAATCCTGACATATCAATAGTTGGCAACATTACTTATATTAAAAGTAATTATTTGCTTCTAGGCGACATTTCGATTCCTCTTGAAAACATGAAGTTGAAGATATTCCACGTCGCTCCAATATGAATTTAATCGCTGTGTTTTATAAAATAAATCAATAACAAACAATATTAAACTTTCTAACAAGCTATAATTTCCAACTCCGTATATTGAGACACGATCGCGACTAATATGTATCACAGACTAAAAAAACTCGTCAACTTTTGTTCCCCATTTCCTGTTTGAACTACCGCACTATACTATCCATTTTCCGTACAAATTCCAGTTTGATATAGAAAAATAAAATCAAACGAGAAATATAAAAACTTTTTTGTGCATATAAAAACAAAATCACCGTCTATGTGTGTTTCAATGTGTTTATTTACTGCATAGACAACTAACAACCATTAACATAATGTTCCGAAAACAAAATCAAATCTCATAACCCAATATCAGATGTTTCAATTTTTTTCTATCAGATTAGAAGCAAAACTTCGCTAACGTACCAACGATCATGTTTTTAACGACCATTAACTTAAATTATATTTTTGTATAAGTTTCATACAAAACAATTTTCTCCTTTTCTTCCAGGTCTCATTATATCTTAAGCCTTTTCAATATGAATTTATCTTAATAGAAATTACAGAGTACTTTTCAAATCTTTCAATAACTTTTCCCAATCAAATCCAACAGCGACTTTCATCGCATTACGTATGTAAAATCGCACATCGCACGCTCTTTCTAACACTTCATAATGCGCCTACTATGTTACTTATATCCACCGTACATTTTATTACACTATTAATATTGTGTATTTAGTTTCATATTAGATATTTTTTACTATGTATTGGAATGCTCCGTCGTACTTTTATGTAACATGAAAGCGGACGGACGAGTATTTGATGATAATTTTTTTTTTACACATTATGTTTATCTAGAGCAGCGGTTCTCAATCTTTGGGCCGCAGAACATTGTCGAATAATACAATAATCAAAGTATAGAAT
Source organism: Vanessa cardui (assembly GCF_905220365.1). Taxonomy (NCBI): domain Eukaryota; kingdom Metazoa; phylum Arthropoda; class Insecta; order Lepidoptera; family Nymphalidae; genus Vanessa; species Vanessa cardui. The sequence goes on along the minus strand of NC_061125.1, from coordinate 10,111,285 downwards.
TGTCTAAAAGAAAAAAAAAGGGATTTATTAATCAAGGTTAAATAAGTATTCCCGTATGTGAATGTAAAATTAAATGCCTGGTTGGGGATAGATAAACAAAAAATTTACCTCGAGATCCTGGGATCAAACTTTGGATTGGGCCCATAAGATTAGTCTGTAGAGAAATAGATAAATGCGCCTGGATTTCCAAAGTGGAGGTCGTATTGGATTCTGAAAATAGAAGCCAATACCCGCTAACTTAAAAAGGAGTTAAAGTTTCATATTATAATCAATAACGAATGCATATATAGATCAATAAACATTCACTATGAAAAGCAGTGAAGCGTAAAGTTAAACTTATTTTGTCTTTGAATTTAAATTCGTAGAAGTGAGAGTTTTGTTTTTAATATAGTAAATTAGACATTTTTTATGCATCTCCGATAGAAAATATCACGCTATCAGAATTTATTGATAATATTAGTGATTATATTTTTAGCGTGATATAACATTACATAACACTAAAACTGACTTGTAATCGATATATCGATTTATCCTCTGTATGAAACTTGCACACATATAAATACTTTAAAAAAGTATAAAGTTTATTTTAATAGCCAATTAGTACATTAAATAAGTGAAAAATATTTATATATGTGTGTATACTATGTTATTAAACATATATGAATTTTACACGTATAATTATGATATCCAAACAAAACATTCCATCTCATGAGAATACCGAACAGACAGACAATAGTCACGCATACAGTATTTTGTAAATATGCCGAGATGTTATTATTTTACTCAGTGATTTCTGCAACAGTATTTAAATGCGCTACTGTTTAATAATTCGAATTTAATAACATACTTCTAACAAAATTACCACGCTTGTGAAAATGAATATAATTTAATTGATTGTTGGGCTTGTGTATGCTAAGTTTAGAATCATCATGATACTGGTCAATATTTAAAAAAAATTGCAGTGTTCCTTTTTAAAAAATATTATTATTTCAGTATAATTGGAGGCACAAGATACAATACGAGCTGATTTATACTTCTGAAGAGGTGATGTTATAATAATAAATGTATACGTGTTCTATACTATACAGGCTCAATGCATGTGAATGGCTATATAGTATTTGTGTAGACGTCTGAATGCGATAATTTACATTAAATATTCGCCGTAGAGTAAGCTCCAAGACTCCTTAAAAAGAGAGTAAGGAATTTGCAGGCTGTATTTTGTTAATTAAAAATCTATGTTTTCGTCTACATAGCGTGACCACACCCTTGATCGTGTCGTTCGGTGCTCAAATCATTTGACAGGTAACGGATCAATCACTATTTATAACTGTAGCGAATCAGGTCATACATGTTGATTGCAATCATTGCGAAAACTGAATTTAACAAGTATCAAAACTATTTACGCTTCATTAAATGTATTGAATTGCATTGCGTTCATATCCTTTTTTCATAATGAATGTTCGACTCATAATCGACTTCAGGTATTTTTTTGTGATTAACGATCGAATATAATTTTTAGTGATGTTTTATACGTAAAAACTATACATTATGCTGACGTAAGCACGTTATTATAAATTGTAGTCTTCCAATCATTTGAAATATGATTTTTGTAATCACTACGAAATTCACCAGAACTAACTCAATTTTGTAAATGCTTTTACAGTTTTTATTGGTTACAAATTATACCAAAATACATTTGCTAAGTCTGCTATTATAAAATGGAAATATTCTAAATATAATACGTATATAAGTATTTATCAAAATAATTGAAGAAACTCCTCATTTGAAGGAATAACTAATATTCCTATTTACCCCTACAATTAAGCTACAAGGGACGTGAATAAGGACCAACCAGTTTTTTTAAGTTAATTTGCCTGAACACATTGCGTTTTAGACACTTCAAATGTACTCAGCATCAAATCTATCTATTCATCTCCCTATTTTTAATACAAAAAAAAAAACTTTACATACCGTTAAAAGTTAAATGAGAAGCCAAAGTCACGTGCAAAATCTAATTAGAATCTTACAAATGAATAATAAATAAAAAATATGCCTTTAGTTAGAATTAAATTTGATTAGATTCAATCTCTGCCACTTACGCGATTTTGTTAACATTGACAATTGTGTGCACGTAATGTATAACAAAACACAGTCGATTGTCGGCGGATCCCAGAGGCTGTCGGCTGGACCACCGGCGCAGCGTGACGTAACAAACACATTCTTAAGAAAGAACCGCGTCTTTATTCGATTTTTTTTAACTGTATTCGATTCAAAGGTCCTCTTTTTTAAAAACTTATTTATAATATATTAAAATATGTAAATGTATTTTCGTAAATTTATGTCATTATGTCAAACACATTTGATATAACGGTAATATTTGTATCACAGATACATTCAAATTAAAAAATACTTCATATAAAATATATATACATGTATATCTGTACCAATATTATTTTTAAAAATTGTGTTAAAGAAGCTGAAAAAAATAATATTTTCAGTTCAATGTTTACTGTGTCACAATTCTACATATAATTATTACACAAGATAAAATGTTCTCACTTCCAAAAACAATTACAACTGTTTCGTAACAAAAGATTAACTGACAAAAAGTAACGAGACTAAAACTCGGACGCATATATCTTGACAAGGCACATACACAATAGTAGAGCAAGGATCATAGAACATATATTATAAAGAAATGGCTTCAACTTTACGAAAGCGAAATCTGCTTTAAGTCATACAATCGTTTAAATTCTAGATCAATAATTAAATAATAGGGATACATCGATGTTTGTCTTAAATAATTATAAAATAACTTAATTACTTAGTTTATTTATTTATATTTTTCTTTTTTAATGTTTAAAATATGATTTATTGGCCTCATTCGTTTAGCTATAAAATATTTTTTATTTGTTCGAAATTTGAAAACTCTCTCTAACTAGAAACTTTCAAATAGTGTGAATATGCCATTTCTAAGGTGTCGGTTTTGATCTTTGGCCATGCAAGGGCGGGACCAGGTTTGGAGCATTCACAGTCGAGCCTACATTATCTCGTACGTCGGTTTATTTAGTAAATATTGACTGCCTGTTTGTCGCAACATCCGCTCTGATTTTGGTATAGTAGTTTAGATTATGAATACCTTTTATGAGAATAGAATTGCCCTACTTAAATGCTACTATGTACTATCATTGTGGTAGTACATAATAGAGTTTGGTTAACTGGTTCGAATTTTGAAAATATATATACAATTTTAATATTGTTACTGAAATTTATAATTAATATGTAATTAATAAAATAGGAAATGTAAAAAGGAGAAAATTTAACTTTTTTTTAACTAATAGATATAATTAATTTGTTTTAATTTCAATTAATATTTAAAGACTGATATTAAACTTGATAGACTCAATACTCAGGAAATGCTATGAATTTGTATGTTTGTTTCTGTTATAACTATCATACATTTTATTAAATTATGTTTAAATAAAATTTTCCCTTTTTTTCTTTAAGACGAACAAACGCATCTAACACGAATATTAAATTGATAATGAATGTTTTTAATTCTATCGCTTCTTAATATGTAAGCAACAGTGTAACTTAAGCCTATTTAAATAATATGGCAACAAAACTGTCAAGAATCACAAACCATGACGCATTAAATAAGTTGGCAACAATGGTGCGTAGGGCGCAGCATTACGGATGTGCGTAGGACACACCCACGACATGCTATGTACTTAAATTACATAACTTTTATATGTACCTTTGTAATTGATTTACATTTACCAATAAATAGCATAAGGGTTTGCATAGAAAAAACATTAATTTATTCAAATAATTCGAAACAAGTTGATAAGAATTATGTTTCGTTTCCTGATCATTTCAATTTACAGAGGAATGTATGTACTATAATTTGTAATACATCAACTATTCAGTTTGTTTTCTATTCCTGCTAGTAACAACGAATTTAAAGTTCAACTACTTTTGGATTGTTATGTAACTCTTAATTAATCTTATATCTCCTAGTTTAGAAGCTAAGTATTAAGGAATGGTTATTGGTATTTTTCAATGCTTTCAATTTTTTTGTTACTAACGGGTAGTAAAGTTGTCTTCAATCCGACTATTGTATAAATAAAATCATAAATTATTAACAAATTAACTATATCAGTGCAATCAACGCTTCTCTAAAGACGAATATCTCGAAACGAATCTCCAAATATATAAATCCACACACACAAAGCAAGAACCAGTATAAAATGTAATAATTCAGTAGAAAGGTAGCGCCAAAACCGCAAGTAAATGGTTTAATTAAACTATGACCAACTCTATATCACGGTCCAACGGACTTCAATGAAATTGGTATATCAACGTATAGAAAAATATACACTAGAATGTTACGTAAAACAATTAATATATAATAGATTTGGAATAAAATATAACACAATAATTTCGTTTTGAAATTATACAACAGTTTTGCAAAATAGATTGATTCTATCAATTACTGATTAATATTTCTCATACCGATTGTATTTGTATATTTTATAAGTCCAGACTTGAACACTACGCGGCCTTAGCAGACTGTACATTTCTCAACAGGTAAAAGTAATCTAATCAAATTAAGTCTCCGTTTAATATGACGGGTTATGTGAAAAAAGAGTATACATAACCGTTAATAAACCTCCTTAATTAGTCTCACAATTATTTTAAAACCGTTAATATCCCATTTTGTGATTTTCCCACAAGAATGCCGGTTATTACAAAGTCGGTCATTTCAAAAAAAACGCAGCCGTCGATGCATCATTGTTCTTTGTGCTCTATTTATCTAACCGCTATTCCGTATTAGGGTTCCTTAGTAATGGAAAACTACGTAAAAAACAAATATATCCTCCTTTTTTTTATATATACAAACGAAACAAACACATTTAAAAGAGTATTTACTTACAAACTTTAAAAAAAAATTAATCAAACATTATATTCGTTTAAACCAATTGAGATTTTAGTTTAACTCAACGTTGAATATTCTTTGCTGTTTCTGAACTAGATTTGATTGTAATTTTTACTATTACAGTATCGTTTTATTCAACAAATTTAGTACAATACTGAACTCATTATTCACATTGACTCCAGTAACCGTACTTTTGTAGGAACTCGAGAAAAATATCAAGGCAAACATTCAAAAAACGCAGATGTCACATGCTGATTACTTAACTGTTGTCTGAAATCTAGATAAACTGGTTACACTAACGTTCAAGACTATAAAATGAGGTTTTATGAGTTACTGAGAAACAAAAAGTTCAACATTCTAGAATGTATCCAAGAGCAGAAAATGTTACAGAAAAACAAAAATACAAACAAAAAATATTTTAAAACATCTAATAATGTAGATTATTGTATATTTGTATTGAATTGAGAATAGTTAATAAGGTTACTACATAAATATAGGTACATATCTTTCATATAAGCTCAAAATAGAGAACTGACAATCCGTTTCAAAGAAGCACTTATCGTGTGTAATATGATACTCAAAAAAATTGCGTGTATTTAATTACTTTATTATTTATTATTCAATAGATCATGACAAACAGACAACACATCACTCTTTGCCTCGTAACCATATCAAAAATAATATTCAAAGGCGATTACGATACCAACTTCAGGCATTACTTCATATGCCTAAAGCCACATTACATAGTATAAATAATAAAACAAAGTCGCTTGCCGCTGTCTGTCCCTATGTATGCTTAGATCTTTCAAACTATGCAACGAATTTTGATCGGTTTTTTTTTAATACATAGATTGATTCAAGAGGAGTTTGTATATAATACAGTAAAGCAACAAGTAAATTTTGTAGTAAATTTAGTATCAGCATTGCACCCGTGCGACGCCGGGGCGAGTCGCTAGTTAAATATAAGATACAATGACTACTATTATAAGATAAAAATCTTAGTGAATAACTTTGTACGAAAGCCGGACATTGCAAATAAGTGTCAGAAATAAAAGAACGTCTAGTTTGGTTTCGTGTAATTATTCTAATTGTAAAGCTGATCGTGATATCAATTTAATATATTATATGACATAATTCATATCGCATAAATTAATGTCTAAAGTGGATGCCGTTATTATATTTATTACGCAATCGTGCGAATAAAACTTTACTTTATAATTAGTTCAAATGACAGTTGCATGAATAAAACAGATCCGGTGAAACATTTCCGTTTCAGTAGTAGGTATAATTATGAAAGATAATTGTCATACGACTAAGTTTGATTGATTGAACGCAAACTTTGCAAAGTCAAGGTTCTTGTATTTTCATAAAATATTAATTAAAAGAAAAAAGTAAAGTAACAGCCTGTAAATTTCCCGCTGCTGGACTAATGGCCTCCTCTGTCATTAAGGAAAGGGTTTGGAACATATTCCACCACGCTGTTCCAATGCGGGTTATTGGAATGCACATGTCGCAGAATTTCAATGAAATTAGACACGGTTTCCTCACGATGTTTTTCTTTACCGCCGAGCACGAGATGAATTATTAACACAAATTAAGCACATAATAGGATCATAGGTTAAGATGCACGTGTTCTAACCACTGGGCCATCTCGACCCGCTAAATGGAAATATTAATTATTCAAAAAAAATAGCAACATCAATAATGGAATCGCCCGCTACAAAAAAAACGTTGTATATTGCATAACTGGTTCCGCTTTGGCACAGCTTTTGTTGTTACTTATAGTCGTTTCGTTGGTATAGTGTCATATTGGAAGTGCTCTTCGCTTCAGGGAACTAAAATTTTCACTAACAGATCTTTCAACATATCACTCGCGATAAGGTGACTTTAAATAGTTAATATTTATAAATACTTAATAAGATGAGATAAGTAATTTCAAAAGGAGTTCCTTAAAATAATAATTAATCAGCGAAAATTTAGAAGAGAAGCTTACGAACATATACAAAAGGCGCGTTGCTTCTAAAATTTAAATTTTGTGGAGAATTACGGCAAATGTCGATACGTGTGTTATAGTCATAAGCTGTTACGGTGTCGCACGTACACGCTACTAATGGAATTCACTATAGCTGGAGAAATGATACAAAATTCAACATTTCTTTACCATTCTCCGGAATAACTTTAACAGAAGTGAAAAGGTTAATTACTAGAAGCTTACTAGTTAGTAAATATGTAAACTATTATACAATACATATAGATTACTCAATACGTTTTACTTTAAGCACAATATGTTGAGACGTTGAACTGAAGTCCACGTTTCATATCCACCGAAACGATACGACGATATCTCTAAACTGAACACCGATCAATAACAAGATATAAAACTAATGAAATTAAGATGTGAGAGTTTCTCACGTTAATTCATTTAGCAATAGAAAACAATTTATTTATAGAAACTATTATTGTAAATGATTATGCAATTAAAATTCAATATTTTCAAGAACTCGCAATATACTCGATTGTAACTCATTATAAAACATAATTCGTGGTACGGTTGCGCACGCGCCTAACGGAACACAGAATTACAGTCACACGTTTGATTGGATACACCACGCATCTGCTCGGTGAAGTAAGTATCTTTAGTTCCGCCGGATTCTTTAGAAAGCACTCTTTATTGACTGGTGAATGAACCTTATGTTTCATTGCCAGCTATTAGACACGATTGTCTTTATATCAGCCGAATAAAAGAAAATTGTACGTGTAATAAGCAGAACTAAATATAATTCTATAAATATCGGGACACGTATATATTTATTGAATTATTTAAGACGTAAGAGTGAATCTATTTAATTATTCTAATTTCTCTTTCTATAGAAAAACCGTATTTTACAAAGCCAAAGCATCGCAAACCACAGAATCCACGACTAATGCGCACTAAAAGGGAACGCGCTTTGCATATTTAGGTGATAAATAAGCATACAGATTAGTTCTACGCTTTTTTATCACTCGTATACACATACATATATAATTGTATTCAACTAACATCAATTTGTATTTTGAATATTGAAAAAGAGTAAATAAAACAAAAAAATAAGGTTCTTGTCGGTTTTTCTCGGTAGAATCTATATTCCGATACGACAGTTCACTTAATATAGTTTGTAAAATCGAGATTCAAATGTGCTTGTAAAAGCCTACCTAAATAAACTGTATTTTGTTGTTTTTATTGATACATTTTCTTGTACTTGCTTATAGTAAACAATATTCATATTTTGACGACCTCCGTGGTAGAGTGGTGTTTACACCGGTTTTCAAGGGTACGCCACTCCGAGGTCCCGGGTTCGATTCCTGGCCGAGTCGATATAGATTATCATTACTATTCTATGTTGTCTTGGGACTGGGTGTTTGTGGTATCTTCGTTACTTCTGATTTTCCATAACACAAGTGCTTTAGCTACTTACATTGGGATCAGAGTAATGTATGTGATGTTGTCTCATATTTGTTTTATTATTGTTTAATAATCATATGGTAATAACAATCAAATAGGGATAAATATTCGACGGCTAAACGAAATAGGATGAAAATTGTTGAATGTTTTCGTAGGGACCGGTAAGTAGTAATTATGGGTTAGTAATTAGCGACGCATTCGAGATGAATACGTGGGAGCGCGCAGATGGGTATAATAAGTCATTAACCCCCAAGATTATGCGTGGTTGTAACCCATGCACTGAAGCGACAACTATATGATCAGTATGTTCGAATGTTCTTTATTTAAATTTGTTAAAATTAAAAAATTTATAATTCAAATTTGGAACAGTTTAGAGATCAATCCATTCGAAAAAGCGCGCCTTTTCAAATTAAATTAATTAATTATTAGTAACAAAAAAGTTAACAACAAAAACAACAGCCTGTAAATTTCCCACTGCTAGGTTAAAGTCTCCTTTGAGGAGAAGTTTCGGAACATATTCCACCACGCTGTTCCAATGCAAGTGGAAAAAAACCTTAACAAATTTAACCTAATTTTTATTTTTTGTTACTTTACCCTTATTCGCCTCAAGTACACTAAGAACGAACGTCACTCACGAATGCACGTCTATAGCTATTAAACCTTATTCAATGAATAAGGAAAATATAACAATAAAGAATGACATTTACGATTAACTTATTTGTTAAGTGTACTTATTTTTGAAAATCGAATAAAAAACTACAACACACTACCGTTACAAAAACTATATTTCCTGAATATCTAAATATATAGTTTGAAATATTGCTATAATGTGAATCAATTCGCTTATTCTCTGAAATTGAACCGTAACTTCACCATATTGCACTTGTGATGTTTTAATTTTAGCTTAGAGAAACATTCAAGTCGTATTAATCTGCGGAAATGTATTTACAAAATGTCAAAAAAAGACTTCAAAACTTTGGAATGTCATATTCATTTGTCGGAGTTTACGCCACAAGTGCTGTTTCAATAATTTTAAATAAGAATAAACATAATAAAGAATTTTATATTTAATATTCAAAATACATATATCTCAAAATTTATCTCTTGACACACTTTTCAGTAAAATCCGAATTTTGATAACGATAATCTCATTACTCATATAAGTTATCAATATCTATAGTGTAAAATTGAGTCTTATTAAATTTAATGAATTTAGATACTGGTCAAATAAATCACTACATATTAAATATAGAAATGGAGACCATAGTTCTATTGATTATACATAGTATATATTTTAATTTATTGGTGTAGGCAATCTTGATAAAGATAAAAAATGTCATATATGTTTTTATTATTTTTTTCAATTCAAGTTTTTTTGGTGTGGTTTTTATTTGAATATAAATAAAACGTATTATTTACGTTAGTTTTAGAAGTATATAACTTACGAGGCAATGATGTCAGCGATAAAACACTCGTTCGATACGTCGAGATATCGTATTATTTTCCGTTCGCTCAAAAACGAATAACTTTCTCCGAATAGTAGAACAATCATAGTCACGATATCTTACGAATAAGATCTGACTTATTTAGATAAATTCTTTATCCGTGATGTATTTCTGTGCGATTTTAGTTATAAACGCCAAATATCACTACATTATTTACTATTATTTCTATTAGTAAACTTTGTATGAACACACAAAGTTTACTGATAGAAATGTTCAAACAAACCTCGTCAATATTACTCAAAACTTATTAGTTTTAATCGTTTTAGTTTCGCCTACGTGAAATTCTAAATGGAGTATTTAATGGTTTCCTTTGCTTATTTAGATACGACACATTTTTTATGGTATAGGTTGGCAGTCGAGAATATGGGCCACCTGATGGTAAGTGGTTACCATTACTCATAGACAATGACGCTGTAAGAAATAGTAACTATTCCTTAAATCGTCAATGCGCCACTAACCTTTGGAATTAAGATATTATGTCCCTTGTGTCTGTAGTTACACTGGCTCACTCACCCTTCAAACCAAAACACAACAATACTGAGTACTGTTGTTTGGCGGTAGAATAACTGATGAGCGGGTGGTACCTACACAGACGGGCTTGCACAAACCCTACCTACAAATTTTACTAATTTAGACACACAAAAATCATAACAAGAAATTTCAAAAATTTATGTATTGTAGTACACACTAAATTTTCAATCCAAAATAGCATATGTTGTTAGAATTACTCAAGATTCGATCTAAACCACCTAACTACTCAACACAAAATAACACACAAAAATTTTCTATGTATTTAACTAGCCGATTATACGCTTTGCTGAGCAAAAAAGGGGGAATGATTGATAAATTAATAGTCTATAAACTTCTACGGTAATTTTGATTCATGCGATCAGTAGTTTTCACGTGATTGACACACAAAGAAAATATATCTTTATGTACGTCATGTTTGTGTGTGTGTGTCTCTCTTCGGCTAAATTATTGTATAACGTAACGCACTGCAATTGCACATTTCGTTTGCATATTGTTATTCCATTGTCATTACAAGTTGATGAAGATATCAGAGTAAAGGAAATACATCCGTATATTGTTCAGTCAACTTCCTTTCCTGGACTCGACATCACTTTACTGTGTTGTTCCTCACTCTCGAATAGTAATGAGTGAAATATTAATTTTATTAAAACGTGCGTAGAATTGTTATCACTATCTAAAAATTTTTGATGGATAATATTTAAGAAAAGTGAAATAGTAATTCATAATGTATAAGAAATCAGTGTTGAGACACATTGAGATAAATCCATTTAATAACTGGCTTTTAAATATGGCCGATTTTCTTAGATTTATTGAGACGTCATATAACCGACGCTCGATGTTACAAAATCTAATGAACACTCGTTTGGAAATATCAATTAAGGCTTTTGATTGGGCTCCAATTAAGAGTTAGCAAACAATAAAATATATAGATGTACATGAATATAAAATAAGTATGCAGAAAATATTTATCACTGTTTTGAATTATGGCATGCATTAAAAATGTCAAGCCATAATCATATCATAAATAAAAAGTCTACCCACCATCAGATATAAGAATCACTAAAAAGAACTAGGCAGTGGATTTTAATAATTATTTTTATTTTTTTATTTGGAAGAATTGATTATTCAACTCTATGTCACCACTATTAAGACATTAAAACAATTAGTAGGAAAATATTAAAATTCAGCTTAACTAAAATGATGTGTGTTAATTAATGTTCTTTAATATAAATAATGGTTGAATTAAATTATGATTGAGTGGCCATCTAAGGAAGACATAATCGTTGATCGGATGTGACTAAATGAAAACCAGTTTGGTATTAAAAGATATACGACCGATAATTCGTTACACGCTTTGATCGCGCCCACGAGAGATCTAATTCATATGTTACACTTTTATGGCAAGCTACTTTTTGAGAACTAGTTGAATTTCAAGGATAAACGCGATGAATCATATTTTTATATGTTTGCAAATGCAGGCTTCTTTTATATGCTTTAAAACTATTAATAAACCACGTAGCCAAAGTAACGATTGTTACGGCCACGAGTGAAAAGCCACGCCTATTAAAACATTTTCAAACTTTTGTGCCTGAACTTAATTATTTAATTGCCTTGTTTCGTATTGTAAATTTTCAATTGTTTCTTACCAAAATTATTCTAAATGCCCAGGCAGTCTTATCTCTAACTTTTTGTACCTAACAGCCTAACAGGGCGTATAGTGATTTACTAGATTATTAATTACCAACAAAAATGTAACCTATAGAAGTTGAATAAATGTATTGAATATTTTTAGTATATTACCACTTTAAACTTAAAACCACAGCCGATCAAGAGGTCTTTGAAACAATTTGCTACGGCCCCTTGCTCAATCCGACGCTGATTATGATGGATTAATTATCTCTAGGTAACCGAGTAAATGAGGAGATTTTTTTATGCTGAAATAACTAAAAAACCAAAATACGTAGATCTTTGCATGTTTCGATAGTTTTTGTATAAAATATTATTAATTAAGTAGATTCATTTCGTAGTATTCTCATAGTTATATTTGCTCTTAGTGTCTTAAAATCAAATTACAGTTAAAAAGTCATTTCATAAATAGAAGATTACGCAAGTCACTTTAGAGCTGAATCTAGTACTTCTATAATAAGATTTGTGTTACTGAATAATATCGAAACCGTAACGGTTTGTAAATAAGTGTATATAGACTAATTACGATAACGGTTAATCTATTTTTAATATTAATTCCACTTTAGCTAACATTACTACTAAGTTATTAACATTATAAAATTTTACATACAATATTTCGTTTTGTGATAATGACCATTGAGGAGGTCTGAGCTATGCCTAGAACCAACCCAGGGCGTATAATTAGGTCACGCTTACCATAAAAATGATTTAACATTAGAACTATACCCATTTAGAATTCATAAATCTATAAGATTAGAAGAAGTAATTCAAATTCAACTTATATTATCTAGCCTTACCTATATAATCTATTCGAATTTCAAATTAATTTAAAAAGAAACAAATATAGCTGTTAGTCTTTTGATTGGACCAGTAGGTAGGTACACCTAACCCACATGTTTCATATTGTTTTATAACAAAATCTTTAATCTGACGTATCAAACGCATTACACCCATTGTATTTAAATGAGATCGATTATTTAGACCGCGTGTCACGGACTCGGGGATATTTCGTAACATGACACAAGGTTTGCAAGTGTGAGAAATTGTATGTTATTTAATTATTTAACACGGTTCATACAAGCTAAATGAGAAGTATTTTTGGCGTTTTCGCGTAAAAAAATAGTATTTTACCAAAACAAAAATTTGCATATTCATTATCACTTATCATTAGGGTTATTGCTCTACATTGCATTGCAGGTTTTGTACAGTTTTGCAAATGTTTACATCTGTAATGACGTAACACTCTATTTGTGTTGTTAATTTTATTTTAAGTGTTTTAGTGTTGTTGTGAAAACGATGGTTTAACTATCTAAATAATTTATTTATATACTGCGGGACGTAAAAGAAAATATTTTAGAATTGAAAATCTTGATCTCTATTGTTCGTTAGACAAGTTATAAAAATAACATTCATTCGTTGAGAACAAAAAGTTTCTATACATGTTATAAATGTTATTGAGTTAACTATCTGTCCTGTAATTCCTGTGGCAATACGCATAATATGTATAATACTATGCCTTTCCAAGAACGATGGTCTATCCTGGCAGCTGCAGCCGTTGACAGGTGTATTAAAAATACAAAAAAAAGAATAAATAGTGCGATAGCTTATTGAAAGCGAAATTCAAAGAAATTAATTTTAAAGATAAATATTTATTTATTAATAATATTGTGACTGTAGGATTTGTTTATTTTTTTAAGAAAAATAAGAAAATCTGCGAACCTTATGTTAAATTCCCGTTAACTAAACTATTAGTTAAATCTTATAAAAATTACAATTGCAATATCATATAAACGACGTAGTTTTGACGGTTTCCTTTAAATTAATATGATTCATATATTTCACACCAGCTAGGAGATAAGCTCGTAAGAGGAAAAGGGACGGAAAAATCTAAATGATCATGATCAATCCGGCGAGTTTCATATCACTATGTTAATTAAAATGTAATAGAGACCCATTACAGTTAATTATTTACTATCGAACGACAGTATTTTTTTGTTCTAAATGTAATTAATAATATATAGAAAAAGTCCATCACAAATAAAGAGTTATTCAATATTATATGCATGTTAACTTTCACTAGCAATGGCATGCTATATCGATATATTGTTTCAAATATAATTGGTTTTATCGTTGTTACATCACTAATTGTAATACAATCGTTAACTTAGCGTGAGGGTTATCGTTTTTCTAATAATATATCGATTTTTTATTATAAAGCTAGGATCTATCTTTTAAGCGTTGTCTATGGTCTATTTCTTTTTATATATGTATTGCCAGATATAAAAAAAAATTTACTTAGCTAAATATAAAAAGGTTAAATCCGTCTACAGGGGTGTTGATATTGAAACGTTTTAGAACTGCTAACTTCTTTACTCAGAGCTTTTGAATTTTTAGACTAAAAATCTTAACGCCTTTATTACCTATCAAGTCATAAAAATACGTTCAAAAGAATTGGGTGTTTTTTAAACATTTATATATAATACAATTTCAGAGTATATATCTATATTGATTAATATTGTAGTATTTTTTTCTTTCGTTGAGCTAATAAAATGTATACAAATATACAAAAGATGTGTGTTTATTGGGTACCCAGAATAAAAATATCTTTTACCAATATATTACAAAAGAAGATTAAGTTTAAGATTAAGAGAAACCACAGATACACAATTGTATCCCAGTTTTTGCCTTCATATTGTTCAGCTGTACCGTTTACAAAACAAGTATGTCAAAAAAAAACATAATTGTTTCCGTGGGACTGTTCATTAATTACGGAGTAATTAAAATAGTCTCGCAACTTCGCAAGTGATTTATTAGATAAAATGACAAAGAGAAAAATGAAAGTCTATTTTCATGATTATAGAAATTAAAACATGCAAACTAAATGCTAATTCATCAACTTTAATATATTCGCTTATAAGACAAAATTGTTTCAAATATTACTTATGTAAACATTGTTTTGAAACCAAGCAAAATAATGTGAATGAATATTATATACATTAATCATACCAACATTTTCGTAAATGCTATTAACTAAACTATCAACTAAACTCTACATATTATAAAAGAAGTCCCTCCGCCGTGTTTGTCTATCTGTATTTTCTCAATAAATTCCAAAATTACTGAGTGGATTTTCATGCGGTTTTCAGAAATAGACAAAGGGATTCATAGGGAAGGTTTACAGATATATACTTTATAAAGGTTTTTGTTGAAATGAGTTGAAATATAACGACAATTATCAAACACCTTTTGTTTTTATATTTTCATTTTTGTCGGAACAAAAAATATATAAGGTAAAAAATAAAAAAAAGGTTATGTCCAGCCGTGCGAAGCCGGGACGGGCCGCTAGTGTATAATCTTAAAAAAAATCTGAAGAATTTGTGATATTGTGCCCGTTTATTTAAAAACCGCTACATGATTTAGAACTTGACACTAAAACGAGTTACAATAAACGTCATATCCGTTGATGGCTGACAGTAGGCAAGTGCGCGAAGAGATGAGCGACATTCAAAGCTGATGAAGGCGGTTTCTTAACATAGAGCTAATTAACTAAAGATACTTTCTATTACTTGACCGGAACCCCTAAGTCAAATTATACTAGATTATTCATTGATACCGGGAATTTAGACTTTTATTTGACCACATAATAATTTATTTTAATAGCAAATGTATTTATAGGAAAATAATAATATTCATATTCTCAATTAAGTGTAATCTAAGTTAGTCTACAATTACACAGAGTAAGTAATCCTGAATTTTCTAATATATAGTTCCGTTATATAGGCTATAATTATTTTATAATGCTTTAAAATTGAATTCATGTATTTGACAATTAGTCGATTACTAAGCCGAAAAACACAAATGTGCGCAAACCGTATTATAAAAACGGAATAATAGCTCTATTTTGCTAATTAATCCTTCACGATTATAATTAAGTTTTTATTAAAACGGCTATTAAAAAAATTAGCTGAGTTGTCTTCTAAATGATTGTTAGTGGATCATAGATATTACCGTTAGAAATTTATTCAAAACGTTCTCTATTTAAAAAAATCGTTTAAAAAAAAACACTTAAACGATTGACAACTTTTTTTTTATAGCAACACTGGTATCTACTATAGTTTTAAAAACGTTTACTATCCATTATCTATACTCAACAGTTTTATAACTGGTTTCCTGAACAAAAGTAACTTAATTTACCAAATCGACACGCTATTTAATGTAGAGTACTTCAAATAATTAGGTATTTAATAGCGTTTCAAATATACCAAGAAACTTGTATGTTTAACTGTTTCCAATATACTTATAAAGTCGTTTAAACAAATACAGCTACACCTAATCGTGTGTACAAATTAACTTCACATTTTGAGTGACATTTTGGTTATGTACCGTTTTTAAGTCAAAACAATTGAAAATTAGGTACAGTTATGATATTATGCTGTTTGTATGCTTCCATTCTTTTCGGGCATTGAGTCATTTATCCCCACCATTAAAAAGCTAGTTTGGGCTTAAAACGTAGTCACTTGTCTCTCCTTAAAGTATTCATCAAATCAGTATGAATCATAAATTTAACATGGCTAAATTATTTTTTGTCTCTAAGGCTACATTATATACATGGAGTTGCTAAAAAGGTCATTGTTATAAGTTTTATCAATAGTACATAATTGAGATAATTGAAAACGCTATTTTCATCATAAATTATTTGGTGTGTATTAATGTCATTATTTTTATTCAAATCATGTCGTCAGTGTTGCCCTTAATCATAATTACTAGTGTAAATCACAAGCTAGGTATGTGTATCGGGTAGAAACAACTGGTCAGTCAATAGCCTGATTATGAAACGTAGCGCCTTAAGAGTTCATTGCACCGACATGGACCCAATACGAATCATTTAAAGCAAAAAAATTGTCATGTCCGTCTAAGTCATTAACATCAGATAAGAGGCGGAAGGAACGTTTAATTTGTTTTTATATAAAACTTTTTTTTTTAAATGGAAATAATACGTACCGGCTTGAATACTGTACGAACGTTTTTTGTTTTTTTTTTTAATAATGGAATAAAATGCTTTTGTAAATCGAATCTAAACGATACAGGATTGTCTAGATTATTTATGTGATGAAAATTAATTCACAATCGAGAAATCGTGGAAGATAAAATGGCTGCTAAAATTTTACTTTTCTTCTTTTCTATCATAACAAAAAAACCTATTGCTTTTTTTACATTTACAGTCTAAATTAATTTGTACATTTAAATAATTACAGTACTAAAATTAATTACCTTAATTACTAATATTCATTATAGAATTTTTTATATTCCCTCAATGTTTCGTGCCACAATGATGGTTATACTAGGAAATATTAAATTAAAGGTCTCTCGGCTTTTGTGTTTATATTAAATAATAATTACATGCTATGTTATAATAAACGTTGCATAATTTATTTAGATATAGTTCATTATGTCAACGTAGTATGATAAAAATTGTCACGTAAGTTGTTTTGAACATTACTAAAACTGTAACAAACACACATAGGTAACTATTGTATGTAATATTTATTAATATCCAAAATAAATTTTAATAATTCCGACTTCAACACAGAGGAAACACCCTCTAATTTATTAATATCTTTGAAAACACGCATAAAAACAAAAGAAAATAGAAACATAGAGCGGATGTGCGGCAAGATGTATTCGCAATGAGTGCGGGCAGAGATCGCTTGGCATGATACTGATGGCATTAAAATATCTGCTTATATTTAACTACTTCAAGTAGATCTCATATCGAATTTTACCCATTCGATGTCGAATCGAGTAACTGGTGTTACCATATAGTTATTTTACATAATTATTATAAATTGACTGTTCCGCAGTTTCCGGTTTTAACGTCGCTAAACCTAAACCTAATTAATAAGCCTTCTCTATAATAGGCTATTTGTCGCAAATTATTTTTTTTTAATCTTATGTAGCCAGCCATGCCAGCATTCAAACAAACTCCTCTGTTAAACATAGTTTAAATTTGGTTAAAGTCGCAGCAAGTACAGTCTTATAAAATTTCATCGTAAACTAATTCTTAGAAATTTATATTCACATTGCATATCTCGACATCTTCACATATGTTTGAGGTTGACTGTAATATTTCTTAATATGCTATACTTCGAAATATTCTCAATTGAGATGATTATATTAAATACAATCTCTAACAATAATAAGATTACATACGTGCTTTATAAAAAAGACAAGCCGTATTGTATGTATATTTTACATTTATTTTGTGAATGCTTGCAAAATTCTTGCGACCTCGGTTTGGCTGAATTAATAACAGTCTTGTACAACAAATATTTTAATAACAAAAAAAATTAAAGCTGTTTAGTTGTCTCTATTTACCTTAAGAAATATGTTTCTTGAGTAATATCTTTATGTGACTTTTTCTTAATTTCTTTTTTTTTTCATTAATCAAACCACTAGGTCACTAAAGCATGATGACATTCAGCATAATCACGTTAATAAATTTTATAGAACATGATATTTTGTCATATGTAATAGAAATAGTTATTTTACGTAACAATTTCTTCCAACTCGAGAAAGTAGTTTCCATTTCATAATGCTTTCTTATCAATATTTCAGTGACTTTAAAATTGTTATATGTTTTTTTATGTAATTAATTTAAATGACTTTTTATTCAAATCAATGCATAATAGGAAAGTGATTTTAGTTTATTGCGATAGACAATACCCGAAAGTTACGAAATATTAATTTAGTAAATTTATTTTTAAATGTAATAAGTTTTTATATCTTGCGTACTTAATACTGGCACGTTTTTATTTTTTTTAAGCATTACGCAAACTTGTTTTTTTTTTAACACAAAAACACACATAAACAATCAGTTTAAGACAATTACAAAACTTCCTAGACGGCTATCCTCTCAAAATTTATAAAAATCTTTAATTACATACGGCACGCGAATTGTTTTGCGAAATCTAGTTTTTTTCGACGATGTTATTCAAGTAATTTCAATTTCGTGGATTAAAATAAAAAAGTGTTACATGACAAACCTACTTAACTCGTTCCATAGTCAATTTTCGCGGTAAAACGCGATACGCTGCGCAAATTAAATTATGAAATCCTTAATCATTATAGCATAATATTTTTTTAATACTCGATATTGGCAAAGTAAATCATTTATAAGTCAACTTGTATCTATGAATTATGAAGTTACGATTTCCATCAGACATTAATTTCTTATATGTGAATGAATTACTTAAATATGTTCATCAAACATAAATCTAGCTTAATCCAATGAATTTATATATTATAGGTACATATATGGATGTGTTGAACAAAAAATAATAATATATTTTGAATATTATTTTTAATAATAATTTACTGAATAATAAAAGAATACCATTTATTACATACATACCTAGCCTTCTTGCTGAATATACATATGAGAACTATTCATTATAAAACATTGTCTATTTTTTCCAAGAAATCTTTGCAGTCATAATTTCTAAATCCATCGTAAATGAAATAGTTTTCCGATTTCGAAATCCTACAATGTTATGTATTAATGTATTTCTTGACACTTGAAAAGACGAGGAAAGTGGATAGCCCGTTGTATGATTTGTGTGACCTTTAATAAACCCGCGCTTTCCACAGATATGTGTACTTGGATATTTATGTCAGGTGATGTGAGCAAAACTGCATTTGTATGGACGTACGACTCAAAAATTACTTTTATACCCGGTATACATACTCGGTAGTGTATCAATCAAACGACGTCTAACTAGTACCGTGAAAGATGATAAATTAAAAACTATTCAAACTATTTCAGATGACTTTTCTATAGTATCATTTTTTAATATTCCATATTCGTATCCGTCTCCGAAATAGTGTAAAGATCATTTAACTTATTTTTTTTAATGTAGACATAGACTCAAATTGTATAAGCTAATAAGAGTTTAACTAAGCTTATGATAGTAAAGTATATTTTTTCTCTCTTAGTAGAGTAAAACCGTATGCGGCATTGCAATTTGTAATTTAAACCCAAGTAAATTACTTAGAAAACAATCATAATAGCAATGATCTATCCGTTCATACTATAATGTACTGTGCTAATACATCACTGAGCGCTCCACGAGTTTTCTCCTCATGTTTTTATTAAAACACTAGCTGCGACCGCGACTTCGCGCGCGTTGGAAATTAACAAAAAGTTGGTTTAACCTAAGTTGCTTATTGCATCAGCTATCGGGTGAAAGTCCCGTCAAAATCTCTCCAACCGTTCCAGAGATTTATATAGATTAAACAGACAGATAGACAAAAAATAAAATATGTACCGTGTATACATATAGGTGTATGTATTTTTTAAAAAACGGTTATTTTAACTTTACAAAAAGTCACTCCAATTTAATTAGGCGTCATTTATACAACTTTACCTTAAGCATAAAAACCGTCATTCCTCATTTTACACCCTTTTATACCCCTTATGAGGTGAATGATAAAATGTAGCCGTAGTAGGAAAACCTCCGGGACTCAAACTATCACCATAGCAAATTTAATCTAAATCGCTTTAACGGTTTAAGCGTGAATGGGTAAAAGACAAAGTTACTTTCGCATTTATAATATTACTATAAACGTGATATTAGTAAAAATAATAATTTGTGTAAAGTATTTATATACTTTATTTAAACATTTATATGTGTACCTATAATAGGATTAGTGTATATTTAAACAATTATTCATTAATTATTATTAATTGTAAAAGCTAATTTTTATTTTCGGAAAGCTCTAAGATTTATTGTGCTATTCGTTTTGATAAGGATTAATAATTTGTGTCAAATAATTTGACCCAAAGCTAAGAGGATGTGGGCGAACGTTAGTAATTGAACATTAATATACACTGCATAACTATATAACTGAAAAACTACTGAAACAATTTCGATGATAAATTTGATCAAATCTTGGTCAAAATTGGTTGATATAACTAGAGAGGTCTTTGTTGGTTCTTCTTAATGCACCTTCATTTCGAATGACGTTTTTAATGATCACGTATGAGCTTTCTTGAATAAGGAATGTATCTTTTAGATAGTACATTGCAAATTACCAACTTTGATCACAAGACATGACTTCCTAATGGAAGCATCGGTGCTTAATGGCACCTGTCCATTAGCGACATAACGAAACCACAGAAATCAATATTAGTTCCGCCAGACCTTTCACTCAGTGCCTATGTCACAAACCCATTGGTCCTAGACACGTGTCCAACAATGCATGACTACTGGTATTTCCTAATGTAATTTCCTGTACCCTAAAAGAACTGAAATAATTAACACATTCTGCCAACGTTGGACCAAACATTGGAGAATTGGTCGGAATAAATAAAACATCAAAATAATATGTGGTGCTAATATTGGTGCCAATGTCTAGAGCAGCGCGTGAGGCATAATCGACTATGCGATTCTAAATTACGCATTCAGGCTTCAGATAAACACAGCGCTATTAGAGCCACTTCCGCACCCGCCCATGTCATTTGTGATCAACCAGTCGACACTTTCTTTACTACTATTAGAAAATAATTACGGGAGAACATCCTATCGGGAAAATTTAATAATTTACTTAGACATATTAAAAACGCATTAATATAGTCGATATTGTACGGTAAAAACAGTATTTGTTTCGCTTTTAAACTGACAAGGTTCTATATACTGTAAGTTTATAAAATGACGTAAAAGACAATTAATACCGAACCGCGTATAATAAATTAATTAACGTGTAACACAAATATTATGAAACTAGATTAAAGGTACACATTTCCTCACAAGTTAAACCTTTCACGAGTACTGAGTTCAAGTATTATAAATATCTAACGCCTATCATAAACGTTGACACAATTACGTGGGACAAATTTGCCTTTAAGTTACGAAACAAACTCGCTCTGAAATATAACAAAATGAAACTATATATACCATATACAATACCTAAGTATTATATATAAACTTATAGAGCTGAGATGGCCCAGTGGTTAGAATGTGCATCTTAACCGATGATCGCGATTTCAAACCCAGGCAAGCACCTCTATACATATGTACTTAATTTGTGTTTATAATTCATCTCGTGCTCAGCGGTGAAGGAAAACATCGTGGGGAAACCTGCATGTGTCTAATTTCATCAAAATTCTGCCACATGTGCATTCGACCAACCCGCATTGGAACAGCGTGGTGGAATTTGTTCCAAATCCTCTCCTTAATGGATGAGGAGGCTTTATCCCAGCAGTGGGAAATTTACGGGCTGTTACTTTACTTTGCTTTATATAAACTTACACGAATATATATATTCATAAATATACATCAAAGTTTTGCGTTGTTTGTGTTACTCAACGTTGTAACTTAGTCTATTATTTAATAAATTTCAATTCTGTTTTTATACATAATGTATGCAAGATGTGATTACACGAGAATAAACATTGTATATATATTTTTAAGGAGATGGAGCGCCAGGATAATTGTAATGAAGAAAGTCAATACCCGGTAGTATTATCGATTTTGAAAATACGTATATGTTATCATTTATATTATTAATTGACTTATTGAATGCGAATTTGTATTCGTACTTGATTTTGTATTCACTATTGTTGCTTCAATATAGTGTTCAGAACGCTCCTTCTGGCTTTTGATTTTTCTTATAATCTATGACATCGCTCAATCAGTTAAGTGAAACTTAAAGCAAATAATTCTTGTATCTGCTAACTATAACTTCTAATCTAGTTTTTCAAAGTTCGTCGTTCCATTTGGTAAAACAGATAACACAGATAATAAATAATATAATTAGTATATTTTAATATCTTTCATCTTAGAAAAGATAACTGTTTTTATAATATGCTCTAATTAATTTCTTTATAATACATGTATATATTATAATTCACGTGCAAAATATAAATGAGACATTAAAGTTAGTGTTCTTGTTAGCGAGATTTAAAAACTTTATGTGTATCACGAACTAGTTTTCAATTATTATAAAGGAAATAATGTCTGTGTTGCGTATGTACGATTTCTTAAGCAAAAAGCCGAGGCCGGCGCTTGACACGCGATTATAAATTGGGCTGCATCGATGAAAAATACGTTTTAAACACATAAAACGCATTGATCCGGTACAGACATACTACTACGAATTTTAAGGACATGTTCTTGTTATAATTATGTATATTTTAACTAGCTGTGCCCAGCCGTGTACGCGTTTGAATTTAAGAAAAAAAAGTAATTATTGTAGCCTAAGTTATATATATATATATATATATATATATTATTGTAGTTACTCCTTATTATATCTGTTATCTGCCCGTGAAAGTCCCGTCAAAATCGGTTCAGCTGTTCCAGAGATTAGCTTAAACAAACACACAGACAGACAAAAATTGTAAAAATGTTATTTTGATCTATGTAACGTGCATACATACATATGCGTTGAGTAAAAAATGGCTATTTTAATATTACAAACAGACACTCCTATTTTATTATATGTTCAGATTTAAATACTGAGCAAATTTCTTATCACGCAGACGAAGACAATTTTGATTAATTTGATAGACATTATATAAGGTTATATATAATAAAATTCCGGTAAGGATAGTGACACACACACGATTGTGTAGTTCTAAAAACACGTTTTCAATTATTAAAATAGAGCAAAAAGTGCGGATATGACTTTTTCTAATGATATTTAGAAACGGATGTTAATTTAGTATCCAAACCCAGTTTGACTAATAAACTGTACATAATTACGTGTATTAGGTATAACATACCTAATACACGTACGTACGTAACAATTTTGTCGGTCAAGTGATCGCTTATTATAAATATTTCATTTCATAATTCCTAAAATCAAACATAGATGGGTATTGATTTGTCTTTTATTAATGAAATATATTAACTCTGAAACATAATAAAACACAACACATAAATAGTTACTGTATCCTATGTAAACAATAAAATAAATAGTCATGTGTATATGTCTATATTTGCATCGATGATTTGCTTGTATCCGATTTATAGTAACAGGTTCGATCCTAACCTCTTGGTTGTCGTCACCAACTCTAGTACAAGCCTTACGCTTAATAAGATGGGTAAGTAGGAATAATAATGATTCTTTCCTATTGGAAGCTCATGATGCAGACGATAAAAAAGCATGGAATTAATACTTGTGGACTTCTAAATTACATACATATATAATTATAATTAATTAATATGACTTTATTTTTAAATGGTGAAAAAGAGTAACTACTGAGTTTTTTGTCGGTTCTTCTCGGTAGAACTTTCCGAACCGGTGGTAGCTTCACTTAAAAAAGTGCTTGTAAAAGCCTACTTGAAAAAAGTATATTTTGATTTTGATTTTACCATTGTACATGAGCATAGTTTAACATACTTTATTAATTTTGAAATAAATATATAATTTAACCTGCTCAGTATAATTCATGAATCATAATTTGCATACAATAATTCTAAAGATAATAAAGAAGCCTTTGTTCAAGTCGCGTTAATTGATAGCTTTCGTGCCGTATCAATTTTTAATTCATACAATTTATATAATAGTAATAAAAAACACCAAAATTATAGATTTAAATTATTAGACATTTCGAATTGTGAATATTTATAGCTATTGTTTTTCTAAACAATAAACACATCCGAGTTCACGGAAAGTCGTACATCAAAACACGAGACGTCCACAGACAATCACTCGTAAGAACACATTCATAGGCCATTGAATGCAAATACAACACAATAGAATTAAAAAAAAACAATCCAATGTTTCCTTTCGGAGTCGCGAATCGCGATTATACCAACGAGGTAATTAGATGAGTGATTGAACGAATGGTAAGCGGATTCGACCTCAATGTCTTACTCCCACGGTAGTTAATCGAGACAGATAAAAAAAAACACAGACAATGATGACTACTTTTTTAAAAATATTTCCTGACGTAAGAAGTCCGATACAGCCTAAAAAAATAAAACCTTTTTTGACATTCTACTCTTTCCAGACATCATATGATAATAACTATATTGTCACTACCACTACTAAATAATTAGAATTCTTCATTTCATATAAGAAAACTCTAAGATATAAATAATATAAATATATTTAAATAGGTAATAAGACAATAGTATGTCATAGACTTAATTCCAATAAGATAATATTTGAGACTTTTTGCAACCGAATTCAACGGAAAAATCAACGCAATTATGATGTTACCACATTACGATCATAGACAAATATACTTATCAGTGCTGCATTTTCACTTACTTAACGTCAGTTATCTATAGTGCACGCTTATCTTATCGATGTTATCTTAACCTCTGTTACAGATAAAAAAATCTTGTTATGTTCATATTTCATCTCAATTTAATTTACGATTATTTC
Source organism: Vanessa cardui (assembly GCF_905220365.1). Taxonomy (NCBI): domain Eukaryota; kingdom Metazoa; phylum Arthropoda; class Insecta; order Lepidoptera; family Nymphalidae; genus Vanessa; species Vanessa cardui. The sequence goes on along the minus strand of NC_061125.1, from coordinate 10,085,787 downwards.
AAATTTTCACTCTTCCAGAAATTGATATACATTTCTTAACTTACATATAATACATTAAAAGAAGAGCGTTTAGAAATAATTTAATATTAATATATTTATCTATATGAATAGAGAAGAACAACTCGCTTCTTGATTGTTAAAACTATGGTAGAGTTCGAAAGAAATTCCTAAAAAAATCCGAAAAATAAAATTAGCTTGAAACTTTTTTTTACGCCAGTAGCAATAAAGCAAAGGTCACAATTTTAATTTTTATTTAAGAAAATATAATGAATAATAGATAAATTTTAGAATTTTTATTTATTAATTTTCTCACTGGATGTTTCAATTATTATTTGCCATTTTTCTTGGTAGAACACTAATTTACAGCTGACATCATAAAATACTCGTTTACAGCTGACGTCATGAATACTATGTCGAAATTACTTAAGGCTACTTCAATGAAGTATAATAATTCATTTGATTAGATATGACTTACAATTGGCTATTTAGTCCTTGACACTGAAAATACATAATCAATATTAATCGCACCTTTATAACAACTATCTATATTTATATTAAACACAGAAATTAATTATTTTAATTTGTATTTTAAAATCTGCCAATCACCTTGAAAATTATATAACGGAAACGTTTGGGGTGCATTTATTAATAATATTATAGCAATATTTTATCTTGTTGATAGTTAATACGTCATCATAAGTATACACGAAATCTATTAACACATATCAACCGATCATACTCTTTCGTGTCTCCTTCATTACACGTGATATTTAAACAATATTTTGTACAATTCATTAGCGCGTCACAGAAAGCAACAACAGCAGTTAGTATGCATACCTGATTTTTTTATTTAAGCGATGTTAATTGATTAGTGATGTTATTTAAATCGTCATGAACGATGAAGAGATATGTTATATAGTTTAATGGAGTCACCAAATTTCTCAATCAAATAGTTTTTTCGAGACGAATAAAATTAAAGACCCAAAAAATCCTTTAATCTAATTTTATAATAAACTTCGTAAAGTACTTTTTATAACTTTTATTTATTACTCATTAATAATAATTAATTAATAATGTTTTGTTAACTGTGAGTACGCGGAAATAACAGGTCGTAAATGTATTAATACTCGTCAAAGACCTCCTCTTCTGACGCTAATACGCTCGTCTACTTAATTATGTTCGATTTTCAAACATAATTTCAAAATAAAATAAACTGTTATTAAAAACAATGTTACTTATAAAGAAAATTGATTCTTAATCATATCTAGTGACGTCATCGACTCTCCTATATTAACTTGCCAGAAGGCCTTTCAAGCATATTTCATAATATTCTATCCCTCAAAAATGGCTCGTACATTACTTCGCATGATTTAACAAAAATAAATTTAATACAGCCGATAGCCCAAAATTTCGCTTCCCATCATCAATCATCGACAAATTAATTTAATTGAAATTTTGACCCACATGTTTTTAATATACCTCACTACTTTCACTATCCATAGGAGTTTACCTATTATTATTGATAATAAAAGTTATTAATGTTTGCAACAAATTAATTGTTTTACACTTAATTGTAGAACTATCGTTTTTTTTTTTATAGATCGATGAAAGTATTTAAGCTAATATAATAAAAACTTTTTTAAATCTACACCCTTATTTATGTACGTAAGATATATTTACAGAACAAAAATAAATAACGATATCCAATAAAATATATGATTATAAACACACAATATTTTGTAAGTAGCAACACTTGTATAAAGAAGATTAATTATAAAAATATTCCATTACATTTTGTAAGTCATTGTAAATTGTATTTTTCTAAATTTAATCTGTGACTTGTAACATTTTTTTTATGTAAATATTTATACAAATCTGATGTTAATTTCGCGATAACTAAGAATAATAGTATTACAATAAAGCTTGTAACACATGAAAGCACGATTATTACAAGTGTTCAACTCTTCAAAGATGTAGAAAGTTCTTTACGAGCGAACAGACTGAGTGAATGACAGTTATTTATTATGGTAGACACTTATAAGATGGTTACCATAGTTAAGTTTGCGAATATCGTTGTTATTATTACAGTGTTAAGAATGAAAATCGATTATCGGTTTTTTTCTGTTCGATCGTCAAAATTATACTCATTTAATGGAATGTTAAAGCGAAATGGGTATTGTACAACTAATAGTATGATTGTAATTAACATCTCTCTCTTGTTAAGTAATGTTGAAGCAGCTACCTAAATAAATGTTACTTTGTTAACTGCATGATATGAGAAAAAACAATACTGTATAACACGACAGGTCATTTTTGGGCTCAATCTTTACAAATCATCACATGGCATACAATAATATAATCAGATAATACATTTTTCACAATTATATATGCAAAACTCTTTTACAGTATTAAAATATTTATAATAGATTTAAATATATTTTCAAACCTAAAGAATAACGTATCTTATAATGATTCGAAAAAGACAAATTTCGACCACATACGTAAATTGTACTTAACAAAATGTTAGGATTTGAATTTTATAAAACAGACGGTATAATATAATTACCGTTCTTGTTTATATTATCTATGATTAAAAAAATTCATCCTCTGTATTTTAGTTTCATCAAGATTAAAACAGGATACAAGCACATGTATATGCATACATCTTAAGACAAGTGTACGCTGAAGGATCGTGCTAATGGTTCTTGGAAGAGGCTGGACTTAATGAGGCATTATTTTAAACTCATTTCCTTATGTTTAATCTAAATACTTATCATTACTTTCACATTTTATCGACATTTAATGCTATGAGCTACTTCCTCGGTAATATATACTATTAAAAGGTCAATGTTTCGGCAAATCCTCTGTCTTTGGCCAATTTAAAAATTAATGCGAAAAATTTTAAATTCCTTATTCAAATTTTAAATAAAAACTTAAAATTTTATGTAGACGCATATAATGCAATAATTATATTATTTTTTACATTGAAATAATTATAAATATAAATTACTTAATAAAATTGTCATTGTACATATCATTTTTAAATTAACAAAAACAGTTTATAAATTCAGCTCACGTATCCAAATATTAACCGGTTTTTATCCATTTTGAATAAACTGTCCATTTGAATTCTAGTTACCTGCATTGGATACGAGCGTTTCGAGATATAACAATAAATTAGGTTTAACTTGCATTCAAAATGTGAATTACATTTAATAATATTCAAAATTCGAAACCTCGATTTTAATAATTTTTCAGACACTTAACAGTTTGGGGAAGGATAGAAATGTCAATAACCCTGAGCTACAAATAAAAATCAAAGATTGAATTTATTTAATAAACTCTTATCAGGAACAGAGTAAGTATACCTTCATACTCTTTTTAGATGTTTAATATATTAATAACAGTTAGGTACTCAAAGGAGAGTTACTGCTGATTTTATCTCAATGCTTTTACATCGAAAAATTTAACTTTTAGATAAAAGTATACTTTTAAGTTACCGAGTCTCAAACTTTAAGGTTCATCTTTTCACCAAAGTTAATATTTAACTAACAAGTTCGTCGGCGACGATGAGATTCGTTTAAATATTGACCTGCAACTCGTTTGACTGGTGGAGCTCGTAAAGTATGCCAATGGGATCATATCCAAATCGGTGAAACACAAAATTCGACTTTCTCTACTAATGAGTGATAAACATAAACAATAAAACAGGTACTTACAGTAATAGAAAGTAAATCCGAAATACAAAGTCGCACAAATAATGAGCGTTTGATCACGATTCAACGGTCACCACACAGCCACAGTCAATAAAACTAATTAAAAACACAATGAATTAAAAGAAAAAAAAATAATGGATATAATAAACACCAAGTCACAGATTATATTTACGATAGTTATTTTATATTTTTAGTCTTTCACATGAAGCTATTGTGTTTGAAAACTATACGCGGGACAAAATATCAGTCTGGTCTAACGATAGCTTCGCGCGTGCGCTCTCCGCGGTAACCGGGATCGGTCTGATGACTCGTTGCCCGCTGGTAAAGCCGGTGCAACAGCGCGTTATACACGTATGTGAATGATAATGTACGATTTTTTCCATAACTTATTAATTACATAATTATTTGTTTATATAGGTCATAATTTGTAATGAATTACATATTAAAATGTATTGTAGTAAGTATTACCTATATCAATGTTAGTCAATTGTGTTCTAATAATGTAATAAAAGTTTAATTTATGACTAATTATGAATTTGATGTGTCAATCAAAATTTTAACCATTTCTAAGTATTAAAAATAACAAAAAACCTAGAGGGACAAACCGAGTCTTCTTCCGAGTTTTAGTGATTCGATTATTTAGTTTAATTTAAATTAAACGATAATGGAAAATGATGGACAAATAATACTTATAATTTAGATTTGACTAACTAGTGTAAGTGTAAGTACTTTAAAAATAATATATATACATACGTTTTTATTAAGTAAGTATATTAATTAGTAAAATTTTAGAGACTCTATGTTTATATATAATTGTAAACCTTATCAACACAATTTTTGATAGTTCTTTATTGTTATAATTAATGATTTCCATTACTTGATAATACCAACAAACCAAACTGCCCTCAAATTTGTTTACCTGTATTAGATACTAAAACCTTCATAAATAAATGTAAATTTATAAAATAAAAATAAAAAAAGAAAGTAAGTGTTAAAAAATATACTCCTATTTTCTCTTACCATTAAATTTAAATGTGTTATATATTTTGATATTCACAAATTAAGTCATAAATATGAAATTAGTTCAAAGAACACAGTGGGTATGTAATTTTCAAAAACTTTTTTTCGTTAAAATATTATGTAACAATAACCTAATATCTAAGTATAAACGCGTTCAGTAAAAGTTAGTATTCATTACAGAACCAAAAGATGGAAAGAAAGAGAAAAAGTACGCTATCATTTATTTGTAAATATTATGAAAACTGTGAATATTAAGATCAGAATCTAACATTAAAATAAATAGGGTTCCTATTTATTTTAACGTACTTGTATGTATGTTACTAGAAAGACACTGAACACACATTCTATTCAAATCAATTGCCCACCTTCGGCCTGCTGGCAATCTTGACAGACAAACCCCATAACTTTCTACCGGCCCGACCCGAGATTGGACCTCGAGATCTAAGGCGAAGTAAGTTAGTCACTAGACCAACGCAGCAACAACATATACATGCCCTATTATTAAGTAATAGCCCTCCCATACTGAATGAATGATTCAGAACTCAAGTGGTAATCTTTCTAGTATATACATCAAAATATAATGTAACGAAAATGTACATATAATATTAACTGACGCAGTTAGGTAAGTATTTTTAACTGTCCTCGTAATGTATAATTAAAGATGAATATCGAATGAAAACTAGAAGCAAGATTGGTAAGTAAAATCGCTTTGATATTATACGAATATTATGAATTCGAAAGTAATGTATGTATGCTACTCTTTCACGTACAAACACAGAAGCAAATTTAATAAAATGTTCTATGAAACAAGCTTTAACTCCAAGAAAGCTACTTTTTTATGCACCAGATAATAACCTAAAAACGCGAACGTTCCACGAGCGACAATTAGTTATAAACATATGTAGGTATATATGTATATATTTTTTAATTGTTTAGTTGACACGTATGTCTACATAAAACTTTTTTTGTAAATATATATCACTAAAGTACCTTTTTGTTATTTAATTGTGAGGGATTTTGTAGTCACTACAGAAACCATGTATTAGAGTGACTTTATTTAAAATATATGTTTTATATAGAACATTTATACATTACAGTAATCGGTAAGCGATAAGCATATTTTCCTTATTTAAAACTAAAAATACCGTTGCACTGCGTAACATATTATTATTATTCCTTAGTACCACGTTTGAAATATGTAAAAAGATTGATTATAATTGTTTTAAATAACGTGGAACGAACTTGATTCCCATCTAATTGCTATCCCGAGGCGATTTCACATGATTTACGAATTCCTTTCGTCCACACTGGATATTATCCTGTCTCTTTTCTGAGTTCCAAACATCTTAAGTTAGAGAAATTTGTAATTATGATTATTTGTTGAAATTATTATTTTGTGCTTTATTAATAATCGTGAGAAAATGTATTGAGTACCTTAAAATGCGGTCTAAGTGCGTACCCACTTAACGGACAATTAACTGCTTCAAAAATTATCTTGAAAAAAATCTCGTACACTTATCAGCGGTTACTAATAATTTAACAATTAAATAATGTTCCAATAAATATAATAAGTATATGATTTTGCACAGCTAACAATAAATTAGTTTTTGGGTTGTATTTCAAATTAATAGTGTTATTCTCTAAGAATTCACTCCGAATCTCACTTGTAAAATATTAACTGACATACGGTGACGCATGATTTTGGTACCTATATCCTTTACATTTTATAATACTTATTGTCAACTAGCCCTTCCCAGCTTCGCATGGGTGGACTTAAGTTTTTATTAATATTTTTACCTTTTATTTATATTTTTAGTTTCTTTATACATATTTAACAATTGTCGTTCTGACTTAAGTTATTTGTATGAAAACCCTAAATAATTATATATTTAAACCATTATTATGAATCACTTTGTCCATTAGTGAAAACCGCATTAAAATCCGCTTAGTAGCTTTTTTCGCGAACATACAGACAGACAGACGCCGCCTGGAGACTTATAATATGTAGTAATGTCGCATATCACATTCTAACAATTCGCGTTCTCGTTCTGAGATGAGTTTCGAGTTTTTTTTTTTTACAGAATGCTTTGTACGACATAATAGAAATGGTTTTCAGATTTGCTAAATAATAATACATACATATCATATATACATATCAAAAAACGAAAGAGAAAGGTAACTTAGGCAAATATTGAAATTAATGGTAGTCACATAGTTAGTAAGTACTTACAACCGTTTACATATAATGATACATAGGTATATACCTCAATACCTCTCCTTATTAAGAGCAACTCTACATCTTTAATTTAAGTCAATGTTTATGTAACATGTATTCTTGCTAATCACCCATCATTTGTTTTTATAATTATTTATTACAAGAAAAATGTGTAACCATTAGTTACTTGTAAAATGTATGATTCTACACATTGTATGTTTTTCTCGTATTAGAATTGAAACAAATGGTTACAAGTTTGATTATGTATTTTTTTTTATGGAATAGGTTGGCGGACGAGCATATGGACCACCTGATGGTAAGTGATCACCATCACCCATAGACAATGACGCTGTAAGAAATATTAACTATTCCTTACATCGTCAATGCGCCACCAACCTTGCGAACTAAGATGCTATGTCCCTTGTGCTCGTAGTTACACTGGCTCACACACCCTTCAAACCGGAATACAACAATACTGCGGACTGTTGTTTATCGGTATAATATCTGATGACAGGCGGGCTTGCACAAAGCTCTACCACCAAGTAAAAGCATTATTTAGTAATTACTTAATTTCAAAGTGATGTATTCTTGATACACACTCAACATGTTTTTGAGATTGATACCGAAAGAAAAGCCCTATTTATACTAATCCCCAAAGAACCTTTAGTCCGCTTTATAAGCACAAAGTTATATCTGCCTGTGTGATATAAGTCCTACTCGTATATATGCATATTATATAGCTCTAAGAATAGACGATCGATGACGCTACAATTACACCTGTCAAAGCCATATGCTAATGGCGCAGGTGTGTTTTATTCTTATAATACAATTATATAAAATACTCATTTCTGTAATTAAAATTAAAAAAAAATAAACAAAAAATATTTCATACGCCAACATCGTCACAGTTATATAACTGTTTTAAGCTCAAATTTTATAACGTTCCTTATTTAAATAATATGAAGAATATTAATGCGCCAAAAAATAAACGTCTATTAATTAAAAAAAAAAAAAAGACTTTATGCCGTAGTTAAATTTATTACCACAGGAAAACCATAATCACTGTAGGGCTTTCTTCGAGATTTGCCTGGATCTTGTATTATGGGAAGCCATGTTTATGAGCTGTTATATGGTGTTAAGTTTCATAAGTAACTTACATCGTTAAAATAAGTAGGTACTTACTTGTAACGAGTTTCATTTTATTTACTAAAATATTAACGCAGGAATTGTTATTTAATACTGTAAAAAGTAAAATAAGTAAGGAAAATACGCTTCTCACGCGCGGTTTTTATCACGTATTTAATTGTATGGAAACGAATAATTCAAAACGTTAAGAAAAACATTATATGAATTCTTTTAATAAGACTTACCTGTTCATTTGACGCTGCCCGAGCCGCCTCTCTCTTCAGCTGTATGATCACTCGCTCTTTCGATTTGATTTCCTCCAGCTAAAACATAATACGCTACATTAAATAAATGAATATTCAAAAATAACCATAAATAATGAAGTAGACCCTAAAAATAGTTTTGACTGAATCCGTAGCTTAAATTGAGATCTTAGACATCTTGAAAACAAGTTAAATATTATCTTTGTTATAAATTTCTAGCTTCATCTGCGGTAAGTAAATAATATATGCGTTTTCGGTACAACGCGTATGCGTCAAACACCTCCATGAACAAATCGAATTGGTTTAGTATCCTAGAAAGAAAGGCACATAATAATGTGTTTTTCCATTGAAGAAAGGTACCCGTTAATTCTCCTAAAATGTAGTGATATATAACAAACTTTTAGTAAAATTGGTTAGTATCTAGTTTACACACGAGTTAGTATCTAGTTCGTATCTACGTCTACACACGAAATGAATACCACTTCTTTAATAATAGTATTATCAAACTCGTCATATTACAATTTCACTGGTGACGTTATGATTGCACGGAATTTCGTCACTAATTATAATATCACGGTTTTGATATAATTAAAAGGAAGTATCGCCTCTACTTCGTTTGCGTGAGGCAAATGGAGCAGTAACACTGATTAACGTCTATGACTGCCGCCAGCGAAAAAGTAAAGAATATATACAAGCTTTGAAAGCTTTATATTATATTTTGTTTCCTTGGTTCACCTTCTTTAATTTTTGGACAATTCAAAAATATACATACATACATTCATACATACATACGTAAATAAATCTGATACTACTCAGGTGATCTTGCAAAAAGTCGTACCACCCAACAATAGTGAAATATACAAATCATTGTTTACGTTTCTAATTCTGACTTAAATATTCAAGATGTAGTATTTTAACACTTCATAGAAATTTATCTGATAATATAATGATATAGAACTAGTTTATTCACACTCATTAAGATAAAGCACATATTTAAGTCGTGTAAGTTCTTAAAGCAATGTTACTTTACTGTGTGTAGTTGCTACTATTTTTTCGCAGGCGCTATACTTTCTTCATATTTATAAGTAGTTATTTATTAGTTATTTTACTGTTTTGAGTATTTTTGTCAGTGTAATCGTAATCTAAATATTAATACGATAAAATATATAATTCTAACTAAGAAGTTACGAAATTAATAAAAAATAAATCGTAACATATTCGTTTAAAATGTTAGACGTTGTCATCTGATGTATTACCAAAAAAGTTTTCTCCATAAAACAAAATTAAACACAGTCAAAAATGTATGATAATGTATGATGTATGATCCAGACACACATTCATACACATTGTTTTTGACAAAGATCTAATTTTCACACGGTTTCGCTTTTCGAGACTATAAAAATATTATTGTAAAATAATGATACTGACCAATTTATGACATTGTGCACGCGTATCTCTCCGCGCGGCTTGTTCGAGCGCATTGTGCTTCGCAACTTGAGCGCGCAACTCAGCCGCGCGGGCGCACTCCGCCGCCTGTGCAACCTGCAATAACAACCATCACATCAAAACATACTTTATCACCATTTACAGAAATCTTCTGAAGATGAAGAAAGAAGATTTCTGGGTCGAAAATTTTTATCACTATATACACATATATCACGTCATACAAGAGCCGAGATGGATATATATATATATATATATATATATATATATATATATGAATTATAAACACAAATTAAGCACATATATATATATATATATATATATATATATGTGCTTAATTTGTGTTTATAATTCATCTCGTGCTCGGCGGTGAAGGAAAACATCGTGAGGAAACCTGCATGTGTCCAATTTCATTGAAATTCTGCCACATGTGCATTCCACCAACCCGCATTGGAACAGGGTGGTGGAATATGTTCCACACCCTCTCCTTAATGGAAGAGGAGGCCTTATCCCAGCAGTGGGAAATTTACAGGCTGTTACTTTACTTTACTTTACTATACATATATCCCTCAAAATAAAAGGTCGAAAAAGTAAATTATAAATGCCGCTACGTCCTTTTATATGGGTAATATACACATTGCAATCCAATCAAACGTTAATTGACAAGACCGCATTAGAAAATGTTGTTATGAACGCAATTAAACGATGCTAATATTTTCTTTGCACTGTAATTGACGGCTTTTAAACACACCAATCACCCGATGATATGCTGCTAATGATCCCACGCGGCTTATGAGGCCTCCTATACCCACATCACCCTTAAACTCAACAGTCTATCACCACACGCGAATCAATATGCTTCGAATCATATTTGCATTGGGTTTAGCGAGTTTTTGCTTATGTCTTGATCAGTCTACAGTGCTTTACAATGAAGTATTCACTTACCACAATGAAACGTATTTTAAAGCTGAATTTGCGTATCAAGTTGTTCAGAAAATATTTAACGCATTCAACCAGTGGTTTTTCACTATTACTTTTTGTGAATTCACTTATTTCGAAAATAGAATACTAAAATACACTGAAAATTATGGCTACGGTTATCCCGTCATGCTTTTGAATGGTTGCCAGAATCTTAATACTACCAAAGTGAAACCGAAACTAAATAGGCATGGCCAAACTGCTTATCTAGTCACTTCAGATGATTTAACTATCGATGACAGTGAATACGCGATAGAGGCCCTAACAAGAACTGGAGTTTTTAAACCAAGATCTGCTGTAATATTCGTCATAAATGTACCTGTCCAAATCAATAGCTATTTCTATTATTCGATGATGAATCATTTTCAATTATTATGGAGTAGAAGCATTACGAATTCCATTGTAGTTTTATGGTCAGATCGTTTGAGGATGTATTCATACAATCCTTTTTATAAAGAGATAAAGGAAATAACTGATATTAAGGATATCAGTATATACCTTCTTCGATTATACAATGATCTCTACGGACATAAACTAAGATTGAGCGTTTTTAGAAAAATATATACTTCAGATGATACGGGACCAGTATACTGCAATTCAATACTGGCTAAAACAATCATGAAACTACTAAATGCAACGTGTATACCTCTCCCTCCAAGAGATACAAACACAGTGGGAGATTTATTAGAAAATGGGACTGCAACTGGAGTAACAGCCGATTTGCTAGACGGATACACTGATTTAGAATTAAACTCTCGAATTTTAAAGAATTCTTACTATGGTTACATCGATACGACATATCCATTGCTTCAAGACGAACTATGTTTCATGGTGAAGAAATCTACGAAACAATCCACGTTTATGACAACATTAAAACTTATATCAGTCGACATGTTGATGCTTTTTATATTCACTGTTATAATATTTATAGTAGTAACCATAATCACCCGTAGGATCGAGACCAATATTTGCATGATAACCGATAAGAGATCTACTTCTGAGACAATTTTGGACTTGGTTAAGTGCTTCATAAGGCAGACAGTTGATATTAAATTTTCTGGTCTAATTTTCAGAATGTTGGTCTTGTTAATTATGATATACTCTTTGGTCATAGATTGCGCTATTGATGTAAGTCGCTCACTTAATTATACATTATATATATCCGCTCTAACTTGACATCTATAAAGTATAGATGAAAACCAGTAATTTTATAAATTTCAACATCAATTTGGTATTTTTATGTTTCAGGGTATTATCACATCAGCTATAACATATCCAAGATATAAACCAGATATAAACAGAATACCTGAAATATTCAACACAAATTTAACCATTGGCGTACATACTCGACATTTAAAATTATTCATGAAAAGCCTAAGCGAAGAATACTCAGAAGAACTTTTAAAAAAAATTGAAGTAATGAATGATAAAAAAATCAAAAGGGTCATTGATAATAGAGAATTTCAATATGCGTTGCTATTGAGAAAATCAGACGCAGAATACATTAGTCGGAAGCCTTCGAATGTCGTCGACGGCAGACCGCTTTATCATACAATGTTAGAATGTCCAGTGCCCTGTTCAATTGTTTTCGGATTACGCTACGGAAGTCCATATTTACAAAGGCTTGATTATATATTAAGCCATTTAAATCAAGGAGGAATATTACAATATTGGATGAAGTCAGATGAGTATACTCTCTTCCGAACTCGCAATAAGATACTTTTTGCTGACGACAGCAAAGATAAAAAGCCTTTAAATACGAGCAACCTAAAGGAGGTTTTCATCGTTTGGTCCATAGGGATTTTGATAAGCACGTTTATATTTCTTGCTGAAATTATTGTGTACTACCTTAATAAAATACCACACTTCTAAATATGAATAAATTAACTATTGCAAAATTATATCCGAACTACAATAGCTTCCAGTTTACATACCTTGAGTTTTTCTTGAAGACCCTTATTCGCAGCTTTTAAAAACTGAATTTCTGTTGAAAGCCTTTTCAATTCCACCACTTTATAATTAGCCGGTGGTTCTTCATCTTTTTCTGGTTTCGTTATTGCACGTAATTGTTTTTCAAGGAGATCTTCCTTCTTTTTGAATTCAGTCTTAATATTTCTGATTGTGCTTTCTTGTCGGGCTTTAAGTGCTCTAACTTCGCTCCGCTCGATGTCGAGCGACTTCTTCAAGGTTGCATTTTCAAGCCTCAAACGCTCGACGAGGCCTTTCAATTTATTAAGGAAAGCTTCATCGACCGTGCGCTTGTGTTCTTCCATGGCTGCGGCAGATATTTGGCTGGAGGTCGAAGTGTCGGTAGACGCCATAGTGACGTCACCGGCTCGTATAGTTCGGGATGTCCCGGTCGTCCGCGGTCTCGCCCAGTCAGGGCTCGCGTTATCGTTTGACACTGCTTCGTTTTAATCGTGAAACGGATTCTGAAAAAGAAATAAAATTAATTGTAATTGTGTTAAAAATCAATCGTCCATCTTTTACACCTTGATTTTTATCTTTCACTTTGTACGCACGATTAGCTATTTGTTATATAAATAACGCACCCTATTGCGTCAAAAATTTCCGCACCCCACAATTACGTGTTGTAGTAAGCTCCCTAATGGCTATTCGTGCCGTGTAGTGATGACGTGAAATATTAAGTATATGTAAATTTTAAGTATATGCTTCAAGCTCTACTAAAATAAAATAAAGAATTACTAAATTTCGGACCGATCGTCACTTCGCGCAATTACTTCTTAATACCTATTTGATTTTCTCTTGAACATTTCAATCGCTCTAGATTATACGATCAGAGTTAGACGAACAAATTAGTCTCACTTTCATAAGCAGAGAGGGGCAAAGGACGCTCGCAATTGTGCCAATTAAAGCGGAATTGAACCCGACCTGAATCATGCTCACGGTACAATGGCGACTTGCATCCAGTGTACCGTAGCGAACCTTAATATATTATCTACAGAATAACATGTTTCATTTTAATATTTATTTATTTTTGCAATCTTAAATTTGCAATTTTGCAAAATCAAAATTGCAATTTTGCAATTTTGATATTATATAAGTTATGACTGCAAATTTTCTTTATTATACGCACTCAAGTATACACTTTTTTTTATTTTATTTAAATAAATTCAAGTCAATAGTCGTAAGGATTTGTTGTTTAGTTTTTGTTAATAAAAAAACTTATTTAATTATTTAACAGTGTAAATTATACATAAAATATAACGGATTTTTGTAATATTTAACGTCAATAACTCACCTTTATGCAAATAAGTACATCATAAAGTACTTTAAACGAAATAAAATACATTTCATATAATAAAATAATTATTGCAGCGATACAGGAATGTTATCATATTCCCAATATATCTCTGACGCTATTCTGAATCATATAAGCATATGTGTTTTAGGAAACATTAAATTAATACTTATATAAATACATTCAGCTGGCATCATCTCAAACAAGTTATCCTACTCGACTTTACACGGAATTGTATAAGGATATTTACATGTATTTTAAATTAACATTGAAGCATTATGACCAAAAGGAAAATTATTTTACCGACTGGAAAAGTTGAATTGTCGAATTCTCTATTGATATAATACATGTTTATATGTATATAAACCGTTCTATTGAATCACTCGGCTTATTGATGATAACCGCCTTGAAATCCATTGCGTTTGAATTACGAAAAAACTACGCAGTTTAAAAGATCTAAGCGTACATATGGAAAGCGATTTTGTATTGTGTAGAGATACCTTTTCTTTATTAAATTCATTAATGTATAAGATTCAGCGCATTCGGCATAGATAGGGCTTTATGCAGTAGTTATTTGAAAGAGAGCCTCGAACTCCAAATAAAATTAATCTATTGTTAATTATTTGGAATTCAGTCAAACCATTCCATTACGGATGTTAGTTACTCCTACAATAGTTCCGACCTTTACATTTACGATACGTAATTATAATATACGAGTATACCTGGTAATAGGTATGTATGTGTAGGCCCGTCTACCCGCCCTATGTTACAAGGATGAGCCTACACTGACACTGATTACAGGTCAAAAGTCCACCAAAATTAGGGACTAAGATTATATTTTAAGTTTCAAACGTTGCTAGCGCATTGGCGATGACGTAAATGGTTAAAATTTCTGGTGCCAGTTATGGGCGTTGATAATCACTTACCACATTCTATTTTATATTTACAGTCCTTTACATATTGTATAATATAATTAAACTGTTTGCCTTGACTCCTGATTCACTACAAACGCTAACTAAAACTACTGAGTTTACAACACTTTTGGAAAATATGTTAATGATAACAGCGTATCATCCGCTATCAATGGATTTTTGGAAGTCTTACTTTAGCGGAGAAAATGTTATGAGAAACTGAATATAAATATTTCCCGTACAAATACGGGACGAACTGCTTGTCACTTATAATCCAAATTTAGCGCCGCACTGTAGTACTTAGTTATTTATAATAAGGATAGCATAATTAAAAGTAATTAATTGCGGTTTTGTCAACACTTCTTAGTAAACTAACCTAAAATTATAGTGTGTAGAAAAACACTTACCGTACTTTCTTAAATTCTGTATTCTTTCTTTTTCACGATTTATAGAACTCTTTATGTATCTACCAATGACTTTTGCCAGCGGATAAAGAGATACATTAACAATTTTATATTTATAAAGTTAGTGATTTCAATTCATTATTTTTATGATTATGAGAGCTTGTCTAATGAGTAAAAAGAAAGTAAGGAAACGTTTGCTTAGAAAATAAAAAATAAACTATCACTGAGTTCAGTTATACACTGAAATAATTGCGGGGTCATAATTCAAACTGTAATGAATTATATCAAAATTCAATGTATTATTTAATGGAAGTTATAGAACAAATGGTCTGGCAAAATTAAAACTTACCTATTATTTGCATTCATTAAACAAAACCAACAACTACAACTACAACAAGTATCTTTTTCAGTCTTGTAAGATTTTTAAGTTGACATAGTATCTGATCACGACACGAAATATCTCTATAAATTAATTCATTTTTTTAATAAATACAAAATATTGTTATATTATTCAATAACAGTTACATTAATTTATTTGATACTAGTGAAAATAGATGTAGATTAAATATGAATAAAACATTATATGCATTAAAATTTCGAGATATGTGTAACTAGAGTATTAATTAATCATTTTGGTTGAATAGTATTTATACATATGCATACGTAAAACAAACGTAGTAGTAAGTAATATCTTTTCAACCAATGATATTTTACATGTTAAAATAAGTCTTTAACACATTGCGTGCCCATGGTGTACACAGCCCCAGGCAACCGATGACAAACAAACGTAAACACAGAAAATTATTTCGGTCAATGAACCTACTTTATTTAAGTTTGAAGGGTCAATACACTATTGCTTCAATATTTAGAAAAGATGCTTTATAAAGACTACACTCTATATAATCAAAAATACTTGTTGTTTTTATAGAGATTCTCCCTATTGCGTAAAATTATAAACAGTGTTCTGGATTTCCGTTGTAGAAAAAATGTTATGAGTATACCTACTGGTTTTCTAGGTAATAATTTTCCTTTTCAAAGTAAAGTTATTCAATAATTTCCATTTTGCATTCAACTACTGTTTGATATCTAGCGTCTGAGAATTTTCGTGTCTATATTAATGTATTTAAATGAATAAAATAGAAACACATATGCATTTTAGTTTTAAATCATCTCATACTCGATAGTGTATAAAAATTTCATATTATGGTCCACCTGATGGTAAGTGGTCACATTCGCCCATAGACAATGACGCTGTAAGAAATATTAACTATTCCTTACATTGTCAATGTGCTACCATCCTTGGGAACTAAGATGTTCTGTCCCTTGTGCCTGTAGTTACACTGGCTCACTCATAATCATCCTCATGCTTCGGATGAAAATTTGCCAGTTACATGTTTAGCCCCCACAAGTCCCACAACACAAATTCGTTTACCGAAATGGTTGATAAGCTCCAAACCTTCTTTTTTAACCCAGTGATGAGATTTGTAGGTTGTAATTGTTTTGTGGACAGATATGATTACTTATAGTAGTTAAACCACGGGAACATGGCTTGACAATTTTCTTCGTGCTAACTATTTACGGATGTAGCATTATATTTTTGAATTTTTTAATCATAAGCCCTTTATATCAGGCACGAAGAATTGTGTCTGATATAAATAGGTACTGTTTTTTTAATAAACACAAATAAGAGCTTTTTTAAACAACTTCTAAAAAAGGAGGAGGTCATTAATTATGTTATTTTTTTGCATGTTTGTTAACTGAAGATGATCTATGAACGTATACTTCCCGTTTGATCATATTGAATCTTTAAGAAAAAAATGACATTGGTTATTATATTAAAATTTTATATTTCAAATATTATATCAATGTACACAGATTCGTACAAGCGAATTTAATTACATATACATCAATAGACTCATGTATAAAAGACGATGCTGTAATCAACACTCATCACCTCACATTTTAAACCAAAACTCAGCTCTACTTCGATCTAATTAAAAACATGACTTTATTTAACATAAACAAAGCCATCGGGTGTCCTAATGAAATACGTCAAATCTAAAATACTTGACCTTCGTATTGGACTCATTTCCACTGAACATTACTTGGCAAAGCGCCAAACCGCCTTGACGCGATCAACTTTCAAGAAAACGAATTTTGTTCACAAACTCTGGGAAAAGAAATAATTGGTACATACGAAAAAGTTTAGTGAATTCGACTGTTGAAAGAACTGCTCCGAAATGAATATATTTCATTGTTTCTCGATGATCCAATGGAAATTTCGAAATTTGAATTTTGATATTTGGATAGGTTTTCTTTTATTTACTTACGCTGATTTTTATTGAACCAGAGCATATATAGATATAGATTGTTTAGTATGAATATAGATAACGTTTTTAGATTATAAAACCGGAAAATTAAATAAGTGCGATTTTTATTGTAACATACCTATATATTCTGTTTGACTCACAGAATTCTTAATTCATACCTTGCATGTTTGTAGTACATTAAATGGTCTATAAATATTTATTCCAGAACGAAATGTTTTTTTATGTTAAAATTAAAAAAAATAACATAAAAAAAACTTAATTAGCCGGTCAGTTCCGGCTAGATCCCACAGGGGCCGAGTAGTCTGTTTCAAATGAAAAGGTAAGGTAAAATCTACCTTACCTTAGGATAAGAGTCTGATAGACCTACAAAAACAATGTTTGTTATGAATGACATCGAGTTTGTAACGTTGTTTTTTGTTTTATTGATCAATTTACTTCGTGATTTATCATCATACGTGACTTTCGGAAAATATTTTATGCGTGAGCTGTATTTGTTGCTGAGATCTAAAAAAACTGTGAATGTAATAATTACGTAGTTATCTAGCTATAGACAAACTTATCTGGGTAGGTAAAGTCCGCTGAACAATAGCATTTAGCACTGTTGAGTTGAATTAGTTAGTTAGTACCTAAGTTTTAAAGGTGAGTGAGTCAATGTAGCTACAGACACAAGGTGGTCATCTTACCATCATATGGCCGTCCCCGTCCGTAATTTATATTAGAATCCCTACTAATATTATAAATATAAAAGTAACGTTGTCTGTCTGTATGTCTGTCGCTTTTTCACGACCATGCCAATGACGCGAATTAGATAAAATTTGGTATGAAGCAAACTTGAAGTCCGAGGAAGGACATGAGCTACTTTTTTGCCTAACACATGACAATCAATCCCTTAAAACGCGAGCGAAGCCGCGGGCGATAACTAGGAAAGAAAAAAGTAAAAAAAAAAACAAAAACAAAAACTCTTTCAAATAATTTTCATGACATTCATTCATTCATTCTCTTACGTGTACTTAATCTTACGTCGGTCAGTCCATTCATATTGTAGGTAAATATTTCATGTTTGATGGGACAATTGTCTAAAATTGTGACCGCCGGACTGTCTGCTGAGTGGGAGTGGTGTGGGGAGTAGGTGTTACCCAAAACGGCTTACTAATTATTCTAACCCCAAATAGTTATTTGTAGTGGTATGTTTCGGTTTTATATTATATTTTTCATGTTAGATTATACCTTTAATTGGTTTGTACAGTAGTAGTTGCTAGTTTATACGATGTGTTTTCCTAAAATTATTAATAATCATCTATAATCTGTTTACAAAGTTTTTAATTTATATTCAGATATTTCTACATTTATACCAATTGGTTTGAAGTTATTACTTAAAATCTGAGTTTATATTAATTACATCAACACGAACCATGGTAAAGAACGTGATATGAAAATTCAAATTTCATTAAATTTCAGGAAATTCAGTGTTACTTAATACGACTTAACCGCAGTCTTAGTTCACATTGCGCCATTTCAGTTTATTTAATAGATACTAGTTCACGCCTGCGATTTCGCTCGCATTAGTGGGTTGATTGACAGATGTTTGGAGTTTAAATTTGCTTGACACAAAATTTCATTAAATTCGATTTATTAGTTTTATATCATTATAAAACTAATAAATCACACTAATATACACTAATAACAGAGAGACAGACTGCGTCCCTTTCACATTTATTATACAGTGCAACCTTAATATAACGTAACCTCAATATAACGAATTCCTTGATTTAACAAATTCTTCATAATCACCTTGAATTGTCCATAAGAGTCAATGTAAAATATACCTTTACATAGCAAACATTTTTTGCGAACAACCTCTTTATAACGAATTTTCAACTATCAAGAATAAGTATAAATACCTCTAATTAACGAATTTTGTCAATCCAAAACCTTTATATAAAATTCCCAACAAGATATGTACCTACTTTTACGTATTTCACTGCATTTAATTTTGATTATTAGTGTAAGAAAAAAATAATGCATTACCCATCTAATTGTTTTTAAACAGAAAATACATAAAATAATATGATAAACATGTGTTATAATTTATTAGTAGAAGTTGAACAAGATGAGTACGTAATGTTGAGGTGTATAAAACCTAACAACAAAAAATATATATTTTTTTTATTTTTAACCTGTGTATTTATAACTGTGAATTTTAGACCAACCTAACCTCAACATAACTAACCTCAGTTAAACGAATTTCTTGATATAACGTATATTTACTTGTTACCTACCGATTTGTAACATCGAGTTTGCACTGTATTAGTATAGAAGTATAAATAACGTCATGTTAGTTTTGATACTTTTCCCAATTCGCGTAATTGTTTTCATACCGTTTTGAACATTCAGAACGGCATATAGAATCTTATAAAAAATATATATAATCGAACTCCTACGTCATTAAAATCCCAAAAATTAAGACACATAAGAAAACTGTAAAAGTAGACACTAAAATCACACAAATAATTTTATTAATCGTTATTATATGTATGTAAATAATATATATTTGTAATTACTAATAAATACATAATTATGATGTCTGCCATGTTTTCTGTAGCATTATCATTTGAGGCTCATATACAAACCTATACTAACCTTACACTATACTAAAAAAGTCCAACAATACGTCAGTCTGGTCTGTGGACGGAATGATATTACAATGTCCGTCACGCAAACTTATTCCCCCTAATACAATTGCCTCTTGTAAATCGAAACAATGGGCTTATAAATCTTGTGTTTTTTGCCATAAAAATACACAAAATTTTATAATTAAAAAAAAGTTTGTCTTCCTTGTTTGAATATTCTTGATCCTTACTGATGGTAAAAATCATTGCCAGTATGAAAAAGTCATTCACTTTTTCATTATTAAATTGTACAGTTCCGCATTTCTGAGGAATGTCCTGTAGTAACCATTATCATCAGTTGGTCTAAACTTACATTAGATTATCTGATTGGGATGACTCGTCATAAGTTGGATCATCCAATACATCAACTCGATAATAATTGTGATTTTCCAAGTAATAATAAAAAAAAGTACATATTTTATTTTATCATCGCTTGTCAGTGTGATTTCGACAGGTTATAATAGAACCATCTTAAGTCTACACTAGATCTGTAGAGCCGACTAAGGACTCCTTTGTTAAACGAAATCTTAACCACATGTGTTATGTAGCACGAAAGTAACTCGTCAGGAAGAATATTACAAGTGCGTTTTTGCTATATATGGAGTATTGTTTCCAATTCACCATAAAATATTATAATTTTCAGCGTTTTATTTTAAAATACACTACATCAACCCTAAATTAATAGTGTAAAAGCACGAACGAACTCATTGAGTGCTTGAATGTTGCGTGTTTTTCGAAATAGGCAAAGATCTAATTCTCTTCGTCTAGAGTAGTACAATACAGTTAAATATATAAATACTCATTTTAATCTACAACGATTAATTATTAACGATATTTAGTCTAAAAGTAAACTTCCGTAGTTTTTTGATGCAATCTCATTTCAAATTCTTCTTCATTGTACAACGCCAGTTGTAAAAACAAAGATTAGTGCCGTACAGTTGGCAACATTGACGTGATTAACAGCTGAAATAAATCTTGAAATTTTCATCTCTGCGCACCGTAAATAAAAGATGCTATGAGCGTTCTTTACATCATCTGTATTTTTATCGTGATAAAGTTATGCCCGTGAAAGCAACACTCCGTATCAGTTTCTCATAAATACTATTGTATACATTAAAGTTAATTACTTTTATATTAAAAATTAAATTACTTACTTTAATCAATCAAATATAAAAATATTAAAGTCAGCTTTATTTTTTTACCAGATTATGAAATAACAAACAATATCTTAAACGTAGGGATTTTAATTTCAACCAGTAGGTACTATCCACCAATCAAATAAAATTAAATTTAATATTAAACGGCTTTCAATAAAAATGCTTGTAATTCAGCCGAAAAGCCCAAAAAATTATCAGTTATTTTATTGCATGAATAAAATATAGATAGAAAAAATTAAAACCTTTTAAAAAAAGAATCCTCGATAAATCCTCTATATAATAACACAAATTCACCAAAGCATCCAAAACGTACAATTTGAATATCGAATTCAAACCGTAGAACGCGTTTTGCCTTTTCCCAAAAATATATAAGAAGGTTTGTAAACAAATCACACGCGTTCTTTTAAACTATGTAATAAATAAATAGATAAATAAAAAAGCAATTTGGCGGGAAACCGGCGGACCGCGCGGAGTGGACGACGAGACTGAGTTTCAGTGGGCGGATCACCGCCCAGTCGCCAACTAAATATACACACGCGTCATTTAGTAATGAAATATTTGATGTGGCCTATTTTTTATAATAATCCCCATTTTTTTATTCCACTATTAAATTTTATTTCAATGATATCCAAAGCCCCAAATCATTTTTAAAACAATATACCTATTTAGTAAAACAAATGAACCATATAGATCTTTAGAATTTTTCCTATGTGCTTTAAATAGGCAAAAATTATGATACAGCTTTTTTCTTGGAAATATTGGTTACTTTATAATTGCTAACATCAATAGCAGAGAGAAAAATAGTAAAAAAAAATAATAATATTCTTTTAAAACATTATACTACATTAATTTCAGGAATACTGAAGTGATAACAAAAGGTAAGTGAACACTTATCTACGATTTTATGTAATAGGTTCAAATAAGAGGCAAAAACTAAAACGCAATGTACATTGTAAAAAAAGTTGGCGTGTTGTCTATGCACACGATAATCTTCATTTTAATTTTTAACAGCTAACAGCTAGACGATGAGCGAATCCCAAAGCTATTGACCTAAAAATAACACGCACGGACGCTTGAAAGTATTGTTCACTATAAAATTAATATGAATATTCTTCGCTTCTCAAGATACAATACAGGCGCATTGTGCATTACTTGTAATAAAATTGATAAGACGACATGACAATGTGTCGTGTACTTTAAATATTTAAAATAAGAATTCAGCAAAAAACGTTCTCTTTAAGATTTTTAAAGATTAGATAGTACTAGTATCTTGGTTTGAAGTCTATGTACATTTTGGTTGAGATGTTATTTCATTTAAACGAGAGTTTTATAGGTCAAAAAAAGTTAAGCAAGTGTATCGATAAAGTAAAAATAACTTCACCTTCCTGCTTAATGTATTCTAAAGAAAATCTAAACAAACATGGCACGAGTTTACTAATAGATAAACATTCGTATTCAACATTATTTTCCACGGAAATTTCAATTCTATATTGTAAGTAATAGATTCCATTTTAATTGTATTTTTAATTTAACTATTTCAGAAACTCTAAGAAAAACTCGTTAAAGTCTTGTCTATGAGATAGACAGATTCTTTCATCATTGTATTATTATATTTTACTTATAACAAAACTAACAAGATCGAAAACATATTTGAATTGTAAGATTGAAAAAATGTTGGAATTGCTTTGGATATATAATAACAATGATATCAATGATATTGTAGTTAACAGATATGTTATTAACGCGCAAAAAGTGAAGACTAGAAAACGTCCTAATTGGGACGTTTGCCTTTAGTTGTTTTACGTAGTAATACGTTATAATACATCATAATTACGTAGTAATACGTTTTGCGTAATTAAAACATCTAGTTATCCCTTTTACTTATTGTTTTTATCAAGCTATCCTTTTTACTTTTAACGAAATGTAAAAATAAACTAAAATAAACGGTCACCGGCGCGGCACACCTTTTTCTGTTGTTTAGTTTGGATATAACATATCTGTTTATTAGAATATCATTGATTGATATACAATAATAATTGAAATAGTTCATGACATCAAATGAAACAAAAACGTTGAAACATTCACATTTTAAATTAGTGAATTAAATCGATTTGAAATTTCAAATCAGGCAATAAAAAGCGCTGAAAGAAAATTAACGTATATTTTTCAAAATTTTATACACCACACTACGATTTAACATAAATGATATAAGTGTTCATTTTATCTGAGCAATAATTTTGATGAATTTATATATATTTATGACGTATAGCTTCTTTGTTATAAAAAATTCGAAACTCGCCATTTCTATAAATCAAATCAAAATATAGGTACTTATTAAAGAAAGCTTATATATACACTATTGAATCGTCTTTAACAAACTATATTAAGTGAAGCTACCACCGGTTCGGAATGCAGATTCTACCAAAAAGAACCGGTAAGAAGCTCATTAGTTACCCTTTATCGACAAATAAAAATTCAAAGATGGTTAAATACAATTATATAACCAGGCAATCGTTAAATTACAGCTGTACCCAGTGAGGTGCGACAACATGGTCGGATGTTTAGTTCACTTGATAGTCATTGATTAAAAGTCAATATTATAATATGATTTAATTTTACATAACATACAAAACAAGATGATTACCTTAAATCTCACTCTAAAGTCATAAAGAGTAACTCATAAAGGTTAACTAATTTCTGAAACATAAGATTTTTCTTGTCATAATGGTTACACAAGACTCATTTCTAATATCTGTTGGTAAAATACGTAGCTTAGCACTTTTAAATAAATAGATACAAATAATGAGGAATCGGGGTCATTACAAATTATTCGACTTTCCTCAGAAAACAGATCGGTTAGAAAATTGATATCTCATTGGACAGAGTCACTACGAGAAAACTCGTTCATAGTTTAATAGCTTTTGAGTTTACCAACCTGACCATAAACATAGCACATATTTTATAATTATTCTAATACAACAAAAGTTAAAGTTTGTATGTGAACTTGTTTACGCTAAAACGGTTGAACGGATTTAGATAAAATATGAAATAGACGTAACATAAACCAACCGAAATCATTGACATAGTGTTAAGGATTTCGGTACACGACATACAGTACATACACTTAGGTATACAATCAATAAGTGAGAAACAAAATCGGTAGAGAATGTTATCCTGTGCTTATCTATTTCGCTACCATTTTCAATTACACTGAAATATTTTTATAATGTCTGATTGATGTCATTATTAAAGTACATGACGCTTTACGTACTCAGATAGCTCTAGTTTTTGTCGTTAGCGATCTTTTAAATGGAATCACCCAGTGCTTTGATAAGTCTACTTTAATTATATATACATATTCAGTTTTTTTAGTAACTTGAGGTATTTTACCCTATCACTTATACCAACTATCGTCGTTATTTACATACCATATGTATTATAAAAATATTTATTTTATTAAGAAGATTAAAAATATTTTATTTTGAAACATAAACAAACATAATAATTCAACCATAAAGCTCTTCATAAGTTTTCCCTAACGATTAAAAAATCCAGTCCCTCTCCCTCCATACAGTAACAGGCACTATTTTCGTAATGGGGTTGAATTTAAACTGATAGATGAACCTACTAATTCCGATTTATAATGCTCATCAATGAATATTTAATCGGTTTATATAAATGTTAAACAAATATCAACATTTTTATTGAATTATGATTAGGTATCTAAATAAATAAAAAAAATATACGCAGAAACTATTACGTGACCAAAAAAATAAACTATTTATATATCTTAAAATTTTCCGCATTATTAAGTTTTGAATTAATCTATATTTATTTGTTGGAATTTTTTGAAGACTAAATATATATAATTTAATTTATTTAACTAAAACCAGAGATTCTTCTTCACAACAAGCAGTGAATCATCCGAAATTCCAATTCAGTATTATCAGCGGGTCAATTTTGCCAACATAGAAACAAAATAACGTTCCATTCTTAATTTAAATGAAAAAGGAGCGCTTACGCTTTAAATTCAACTAAATTTAAATTCAAGTAAACTATACTAAATTCACAGATATATGTACGTATAAATATCATTTGAATTTTTATTGAAGTTTAACTTGAACTTTAAATTTGAAGTTTTATTTTTAATATTTAGTTACTGAATTTTGCTTCTAAATAAAAATTATTTCATTTTAAAACGTGATAACTGCTAAATAGGTCTGCGTGTAACAATCATAAATCACTATTTGTTCTGTGTGCTGCCAAATATCTGACAGATGATAAAGTATATCTGATGTGATGTCTTCAGTTTTGTCCGTCCGTGATTAGCCACTCCTATCTCGGCAATACTTAATTAGTTATAATTTCATAAATTTTGCCACGAGAGATGTAGTTTTGTGATCTCAAAAAGGATTTCGTCAAAGTTTTATGGCTTAAATATCCAAAGACAAGTAAACAAGTTAAAATGACGGGACGCTCAGGCCGTGGTGTGTTTGGTAAGCTCTTCTCGAAGAAACAGTATGCTAAAGATGAGAGAGTCACAGAGATCGGCATGCCTACTAATGTTAAACAACACATTCACGTTAGCATGAACTCTGAAACGGGAATGCTAGAAGGGTTACCATCATCATGGCTACGACAATTAAATGCCCAGATATCGCCTTCGGAACAGAAAGAGAACCCGAATGCAGCGCTTCAAGCAGTTACGTTCCACAATTTTCACGTTTTGAAAAAGGAACAGGCGGAAAACGAGCCATGCAAACCTATTGTTACAGAGGAGGCCATTACAAAAGAGGAATTGGAGATGAAAAAGTTTTTAGCTAAGAAAAATGCCCACCAAAGTCAGGATTCAGATATTTCAATAGGCCAAAGTAGTGAAGAAGATAGTGCTCCATCTGACACATTCTCGCAGAGACAGACAATGCCCGCTGCAACTACTAAGAATAATCTTAAAAAGAAAGATGCGATGATGGATTTAACAGCAATAGTTGAGGATCTAACATTGATCGGCGCAGAGCCAGAGGAGAGTCCCATTCTTAGAAAAAAAGAGATGATGAATGCAACTCTATCTGATGAAGAAATATATGAAGAACTCAAAAGAATTTGTAACAAAGATGACCCATATGTGCGTTTCCAAAGAATCAAACAAGTAGGTGCTGGAGCTTCAGGTAATAATATACTTCATATTTAAATAATATTAATTCCTTAAATTTTCCATTCTCAATAATTTATAAATCATATTGAAATATAAACATGCTTACAAACATTTAGAAATATGTTTTGTGTGCTATGACTTAAGGATTTGAGATATATGTCTCTAAAATTATCTTTTAAGATTGTGTTCTATGTAAAACATTACCATTTCAAGCATGACTGCCATGAAACCAAGTAATTGTTTTATCTCTCGGCAACCTTGAATAAAATAAAACAATATAAAAATTTTAGCATGTCATGAAAATAAAAACCAGCGTAACAAATATCTTGCAATCCCATTGTATGGTAATCATTGTTGTTACATACTTAAAATATACAAAAAAAATTATATGTGCTGATTGTTATTTAAGTTTTTATGATATAAAAATCAATTTAAATTTTACATAGTTCTAGTTAGTGGTTAAATTTTCAATAACATTTACAAATATCTTCATTTTTAACAAGAATTTTATTATAATTGATTACTTCACGTTAGATATGATAATTACTACCATATCACATAACAGTCAGATAAGCTCGAATGTAGTGAAGTGCATTTCATAAATTTAAGAATCATCTGATATAACCCTCAACCTTTAAATTACTAATTGTAATGTTGATTTTATAGAATACAAAAAAAATAAAACCAAATATTACTCTCGCAATATTCCTATCAACAAATCAACGATAAATTCTTTGAATGAAACCAAAATCAAAGTGTACAAATACTCTACATAATTTTAATGATTTTCCATCAAAATGTTACAAAGCATACATTATAATTAAATAATTTATAGAATATTTTAATAAAAAATAATTCTTAATTATTCTCATATAGATTTAATACACTGAATTTTTAACCATTAACTTTAATAATAATAGTTCTATTAATAATAATTAAATAACTTGTTGCAATTGTGCAAATTAATGCCAATTGCTATAATCAGATGAAATCATAAGACTCATAATCTTACTCAAACACTTGTTAAATTATCTCAACTTTTCTGCTATAAATTGTAATGTGTAATTTGTTTCTTTGATAACTATAAACAGAACTTGACTCGAGAAAATTGTCACTAAATGAAGCTGTTGTCTATTATTTATATTTAATGTAAGCCACTGTGTGTCACTTTCCTGGTTCAATTTGTCACTACTCTGCCAGTAGTGTCACTCCTCTGGTAACATATTTTCCTCTGGTACTTATAAAACACAAAAAAATGAAAAATTCTTCTGGCCCCCATCATTACAAATATAAAAATAGTGTCAAATAGAGAAATAATAAATATAAAATAGATTACATTACTTTTTCTTGTGGGACACAAAAAAATCAAATAGGGTATTTCACCCATATGTATATTATTAAAACTTAAAATCTATTCAGAGTATATTAAACATGTCTTATTGCAAAATAATAGAATGTTTTAAATGTATACTAATATTAATGTACTTGATATTCAGGAGTCGTGTTCATCGCAATTGACCACAAGGACAACTCAAGTGTCGCCATCAAAGATATTGACCTGACGAAACAATCTAAAAAGGATCTCATACTCAATGAAATTAATGTCTTGAAGGGTTTCAATCACAAAAATCTCGTCAATTTCCTCGACGCATTCCTTTGCTACGACCATCTTTGGGTGGCAATGGAGTTACTAGACGGAGGATCTTTAACTGATGTGGTTACAGAAGTAGTTATGAAGGAAGGTCAAATCGCAGCGGTCTGCCGAGAGACGCTACAGGCAATAGCGTTTTTACATTCCAAAGGCACCATTCACAGGGACATAAAATCTGACAATGTACTTCTCGGTATGGACGGAGCCGTGAAAGTTACCGATTTTGGTTTCTGTGCGAACATTGTGGGTGATGAAAAACGACAAACGATGGTAGGTACACCGTACTGGATGGCCCCTGAAGTGGTCACCCGAAAACAATATGGAAAGAAGGTAGATGTATGGTCGCTTGGAATAATGGCTATTGAAATGATCGAAGGAGAACCTCCGTATATGAAAGAATCTCCATTGCGAGCTTTGTATTTGATCGCGGCCGTCGGGAGACCCAAGATACCCAGATGGGACAAATTGTCGCCAGAATTTCAAGACTTCTTGGATAAGTGTTTGCAAGTTGATGCGGATGAAAGGGCAACAGCGGACGAGCTGTTATCTCATCCATTCCTGAACTGTGCCATGGAATTAAGAACTTTAACACCTCTCATTAAAGCAGCACAAAAGATCCTCCACAAGAACTTCGACTGAACGAAAAGGTAAAACTTATTTCCATCAACGTTTAATTTATGTACGTAAATCTAACTCAGTTAATTTTCCTTCAAACTTTTGAAAATCTTTCCAAAGTATTTGACAAATGTTATCGCTTTTTGTGATTAAAATAACATCGGTCGAATTAAAAAAAAAAGTAAGTGCCAACGTTATAACTAGGGAACTTTTATAAAATGTTGATTAACAGTAGTAAACATCTTTAAAGATGGAATTACATGGAATTAACTCCTACAAGATGCGGTAATTTATACCATTGCGTAACATGAACAAATTTTACTAAAAATTTACGACGATAAGGAAGATAAATCTAAGATCAAAAACCATTGACTTGATACTAGCAATAAATGTATGAATTCTGTTCAGTATTCGTTATGAAATCGCTAGATATTCATTTTGGCAATACGCAAAGCGTGTTTTAACTCGGCTTATCATCATTCTATTGTAGATAGGGTTTTATCTGCTACTGATATAGATATACATAGCACATCACGCATAACATTCTCTGACGCGTATGTGAAGGCTCTATGTATGTACAATTCAATGCCATATTGTGTTAAGTTTTAAATTCGTTAAAGCTTCTCTAAAAGCTTTAAAGTTACTTAACGGCTATTATAAATTATTCTGTCCAAGTATTTACGAATTTTAATACATAGGATGTACAAAAAAAAAATCGCGTGTAGGCCATCGTATCTCGTAAAATATTGTCTATTTTGATATTTTTATATTGACAGATCTACAGTTTTTACAGAAATCCAATTTTTATAATAATTTTTTTTTACTGTGTAATTATAATATTATCACAAATAAGCACTAATGTATGATAATATTGTCACGTTATCTAACATAGGCCCTAACGCACATATTTTCATAATGACAGCGATGTAATAATCAAGCGAAACTCATATTGTTATACTCAATAAAATATATTTAGAAGACAATAATCATACGTTTGATTCAAATACATAACAACAAACCGTTTAGAATTATATGGATTTAACACGCACTACGCGGTAAATACTAAATAGGTACTTTTTAACCAAAAGACACGTGGGTGCATAGGACTTCGAAAAGCATCAGTCAGTACAAAGTAACCACGTATAAAACAATTGAAAATGTACTTTATATTTATCAACTAAGGCCGAAATTCCCTTATCATATATCTGAAATAAACTATCAATTTGCCCGAGGATATATATAATATAGAGATACGTGGGTCTTTTGCTTACAAAAATCGCTTGCTTTTGTATTCTTTAAGTTAGGAGCAGTTTATATCAATTTACCAAAAAGCTGTACATAGTTTGTTAAGTTAGTTATAATATGATCACATGTGGCATTTTGTATGTATAAGGTAAAATTATAGTTTTTAATGTAATTTTATATTGCAAAAAGTGCATAACTTCCCGACTGTATCAATGAAATCAATAAGAAGGTAAATATAAGCTTTCTTTTTCGAATTCTTAAAAATCTAAAATCTTTCTTTACATTCCTATTCTTGCATACTATTTGAAACGACCAAAATTTTTTAATTTAATGTTTTTAAACTCTGCTTCTAGATTTAAGGTTTAATTAAGACTGTAATGACATTATGCTCACATTCTATAACTATGACTGTTCATATATAAAATAAAATTGTAATGTTACAATAAAATTTTGTATTATGCCTTGTATTAGTTGTATCTATATCTACTCTCTGTATAAATGTGCGTGCTTTGTTTAAAAGGGCAATTGCATCCAATTGAATTAAAAAAAAAAACTATTGTATTTTAGGCGCCAAATTGTTATTTGCTTGTTTTATATTGGAATATCGTGCAATAGATATTTTAAAAACAAAATTGTTCTAAAATAATTCCTTTATTTTTAAAATAATGTGATTAAGTGTCAAAGAAAATAGCGGCCATCTTGTTTAGTTGTTAAAAAAACTAATATATATTAGTAATTATTATAAAAAATATTACAAGATACTTTTATTTTAGTATTATTTTGTATTATTTTATGATATAAGCAGTCGCCATATGTGGAATCACGTAATAAATATCAAATATTGACGGATTATAATGGAATTGGTGACACTACCATAATACCCTCCACCAAGAGTGCCTGCTTTACGTTAATTATAACTGTATTAATAGTAGAATAAATGCATTTTGTCGCACAACGAAAAATTGTGGTATTGTATTTAAGCTAGATCGCTGTAGTCATAAGTTTATATACACCAATGACACTTTTTGAACATTTTATTACTAGAGATTTGCCTATTAAATTATTTTTGTAAAAGTTTATATGGTTTTACTAAAATAACACAAAATATAAACCCGAATACAGGACATGAAAAACTCTGTGGTGAAATTAAAAAAGATAAATTAGTTTGATATCAATTTATTTACAATTTGCTATATATTAGATATATTTAATCTATGTGGATTGCTTCATTGATCAAAAGCTGACTTTTAATGCTACTGATCCCGATATCTTAGGATCAAATCCCATGTCAGCCCATTAAAATGTCATTATTGTTCTGTCGAAAGATTCTCAATATCAGTCTAGAAATTGGAAATGTGTATGTGTCTACTCCAGAGTAAAGCCATAGCTGTCTGCGCCTGAATTATTTCTGTTCGAGTCTGATTTGACATTCCATCAAATGATGTGAGTGACATAATACAGATTGCACTTGTTTAATACATCCCTCACAGATGGCTAATCTCCTTCATCATCATTAGTTCCATACATCAGTCAAATATCTTTTTTCTTTTTGCATAATGGCCATGAAATTTTCTGCTTCCTCCTCGTTTAAGTTTCCATGTTTGACTATACTTTGTTGAATCGCATCTTTGACTTGTGTTGCCATATTTTTTATATCTCCACAAACATAAACTTGAGCACCTTCCATTATTAATTTTGTAACTTCTTCGCCGTTTTTTATGATTGCATCCTGAAAAATACAAAGAGACACTTGTATTATAAATAATGACATTAAAAACTACTTTATTTTTATAAAATAACACAAATTCAATGTAAGTTTGACTTGAAATGATATAAATCAGTTATTTCTTTGGTGATGATGTGATGAATTCAAGCAACTTTTTCTGAATTTAAGCTTTGGAAATAATAGCTTTATTATTATCTTTGAAAGGGCCCATTTTCGATAAAGTTGATTACCATATTTTAATGAGAACAAATAGCTTGGTTTTACCGTAAATTTAAGTCTTTTTGAATTTTCTAACTGAAAAAGATACTAAACCATACCACATAATATTGTGGGGAAGGTTTTAGTGCACACCTTCTACATGGTAGACGTCGCCGACGCTTTAACAAGTTATTTAAAAAAGTTTTGGATATAGGAGTAAGTATTGCCATGTTTCGATTTGGTTGAAGTTACCCAGTAACAAAGACAATAATATCTAAGGTCTTTAGAGCAGGAAGGAATGTCTTGAGTACAAATGTTTATGTGTTCTTTTCAACCTGAACCATACCTGTACATAATGGAAATCTGCATTTTCCACTCTTGAAAACGAAGTTATTAATTTACTAATAACACCTTTGGAAGTAAATGATTTTAGCTCATCTTCATAAATGAAATCAAGTTTAGGGTTTCGACATCCAAAGAACAGCCACACACAGCCAAATTTCTTGTCTGGATCATTCTTTTGCACATATTCTCTTTCTTCTAAAAAGCCTATGAACGGAGAAACTCCAGTTCCTGGGCCAATTAATATAAGAGGAGTTTCTGTGTTTTTAGGTAAACAAAATTCATTCACATTTTTTCGTATGTAGATTGGTACTTGAACAGATTTATTATATAGATTTAAATTATTCATTTTTTCTTCAATATCACACCTCTGTAAAATAATATCCTCAAGCCAGCCAGTCGTAATACCTTTTCTATTATCACCAATATCCATAACAGAAAAACATATTTTTAATATGTTGGGATTACTGTGCCTTGTATTAACAATTGAATATGGCCTAGGTAGGAGTCTAGGAAGATGTTCCAAAATTACTTCTATGGGAGGTTTACATGATTTGAATAATTTAAATAAATCCAACACACTAATTCTTTTGTTGAGGATATGAGTGGTGTATTCTGAAGACCCTTCTTTACTGCAGAGGTACTCCAATAGTCGCTTTTCACATTTATCTTTTGTGTGCTGTGCCAGAGCAAGTAGGAATAACTAAAAAAAAGCAAACAGTTGGTTACAGGTGAAAATAATAAGAAAACGACTATCTGTAACTATTTTAAAACCAAAAGTAAAATTTTAAGAAAATAATCCAGTTTCTCAACACCCAACCACAGAAACTATGATCAATATGCTCCAGAGCAAGTAAGCCAACAATTTTAGTTCTATGGTTGTTTGACCTTGGTTCAAAGACTTCCGTCAGGGCGTCACGGAAGCATGCGTAAGCAATCCCGTGGCTCCCGCCGAAAGACGGAGAGGGTACCGCTGGTTTTTTAGTGGGTAAACCCGGTGGACCTGGGCGCACTCCGCGTCCAAGTCCAGGGGAGTCCCACATTCCATCACGTGGGGGAATCGCGTAACGCGTTTTTCCAGCGAGAAAAAAAATGGTTCAAAGAATTCCACTTGAATATGTGACAATGTGGTTTGTTGCTTTACCATCAGCCAGTAGAACTTTAATAGTAAATTTAGCATTCATAACTCACAAAAAACTCAAGAACTAACTACTATTTGTTTGATTGAGCATTACTTACACATACAAAGCAATGTTTTGACTATGGAGATGGACAATTGCTAAAATACTTATAAGCAAATACAAACATTCCAATTCCTAACTTTGTAAGACTTATTATTGTACTGTAATTTATTAATACAACAGGTTATTGTTAATACTAACTTTTCAATGAAAAAATTCCTAGCTAATTTTATTCAAAAACTTATATTTAAAAACGAAAAAAATATTTACTAACAATTTTATACTCATATTTTATACATTGGATACAATTTCCAATATTATATTATTTACAGATTTGCAAATACTTTTTTAAACCTAGAATTAAATTATGTTAATAATAATTATAGAATGATGTGTAAACTTAGGATCATGTGGGTTCCTCTTATTTGCATTTTATCATCTAACAATATAAAAATAATTTATGCAGGATTTCTGATAATTTAATCTTGGAATGATCTTTTATATAATTTTAATAAAACAGACATCTTATTTATTTTGTTCTCGTTGATATTGCTTATCGTTTCTTTGGTAATGAAAAATAGAGATTAAAATCTGCTATAAAAACAATATAATTTTTGTGAATTACCTTTTTTATAATTCCTCTAAGATCTACACAGTGAGTGAGTACATGACGTAGAGTTGATGTCACTGGTATATAAGCTGGTATTTTTGCACCCTTCTGTTCACTGGCAACTCTGAGTGTATAATTTAGATCAACTACACTAATCAATTCCAGGTGATTGATAATATCATCAACCTCTGATTTATTATTTTGAGGAACAATTCCAATTGTATCGCCAGCTGCAAAATCGAAGTTACTACCCTAAAATAAATTATTTTCAAATTGTATACAATTATAGCTTTGAATAATCAACAGGAAATAATTTGAGTTAAATCTGAAAATTAACAGTGTAAACAATTTTATCCAATATTTTAATCACTAAAAACATTTCTTATTGAGTATTGTTAAGGAAACTAGCATTTCAGGCATTTAATAAGTTAAATGTAGTCATTTCAAACAAGGTATGGATAATAAATGATACAGAAATATTACATTTAAATTCATGTTTTCCAAGTTTCATTCCTTGCCAGAATCTGATCCTTATTAGCAACACTATCAAAGTATCTTTTGTTTTCCCAAATGAAGCCATTTCTGTTTTTATTAAAATCTGGCCTGAAAGTAAGTTGAGTACATTTTGCTATTCCTTATAGTGTTGATTTGGATTTGCAAGGACAATTGTAAAATTAACATTATTAACATATGAGAACAAAAACATACTTCAATATTAAAAGACACTTCATACACAGATTTGCAGTTGTCATCCAACTTAGTTAGCCTCCTCCATTTATTTATATTGGCAAGAAATATTTCACTGGCAGCAAAAGGTAGTACTGGATCTGGACCATTATAAACTGTTTTATTTTCCTGCAAATATAGAATATTTAAGAGCATAAAACAGCTAATACCGCATTGTAGCCTTTTTTCATTCTCCTCACAAGATATTATACTCTTTTGGAGATAAAATTTTGTGTAGAAGTTCACTATTCAAATACTGTAATTTCTGTTTGGCATCTGTTAATGAGTAAAAGAACATGAAGATACTGAAACTTCGGTTAAACAGATAGTTTGCTTTGGCCAAATCTCTAACACCAAAAATTGTTTAGATATTTTCTATTTATATTTGATGGGATATCCAATACGTTTCACAGCTGGTAATTTTAATGATATCATGAAAATAGTAATTTTTAATAGATTAGTAAGGTATATCACAAAATGAAACACTAGGAACTTACATTGTTACAACTTGTGTATTCTATTTTCATAGATTGTTCTTTACATTTCGGTATACTAAATAATTTAGTTTTATCCAAGGTGTCGATTAGTTCTTGAAAATGTTGAACCACAACCATATTTTCCTATCTATGTTCCAAAATATACACGAAATTAATAAATAAGTTTAAAATCTAGAATGTTTAAGCAGCTAGAATTAAAATGTGGACTTTTTCACATGTTATTGAATCATTGTGTCAAGTGAGTAGTGACAAGTTGACAACTGTACCTTGTGGTCTGTGACCGTGTATCTGTAAATGTCAATTGTGACGTTTTGGCCCTTTAAGCAACTTGAAATATCTAGGATTGTGTAAACATCATATTATTTTATCGATCCAATCAACATTACTTCTATAATTATTCGTCGCCTATTATCCGCAGATGAAGTATTACAAATCACATAGCAAATACGAAAAACTTCTATTTAACCTCGGACTTTTCTATATTTTGGATGACAATTGTTTGATTAGGGCAGGTTCCTATGAAACAAATCGATAACTCCTAACTTTATTGCGAGTTTTGGGGCCAATAATAATGGAGAATGTTCACTAATTTTGATTTTTAGCACTCTATATTGTCTGTCAAAAATAAAAAATAATAGTGAAAGTATGAATTCAATACGTCAATTAGTCTCCGAGTTATAAGTAAAACAAGTTGTTACGCACGACGATACAAGATTTTGTAGATGATAAAAAAAGCTTGGAATTAATACCTATTGACTTCCAAGCAGGATATATTCATTTAAATAATAATATTTAACTACTTGACTTTGTATTTTTTTGTATGTTGAAAAAGAGTAACTAGTGATTTTCTTGCGGGTTCTTCTCGGTAGAATCTACTTTCCGAACCGGTGTTAGCTTCACTTAATTGTTAAATGACGATTCAAAATGCTTGTAAAAGCCTACTTGAATAAAGTTTATTTTGATTTTCATTTTAATAGCGAAAAACTATATTTTTCTCCCAAAATTCGTGTATTTTTTTTTATCGAAATCTCGAAAAAAAGTATTCTATAAAAAATTTCGTATCTCGATAGGGAACCGAGTTATAATAAAAAGTGCTGGCGACTTGATACTAAGCGGTGCGCTACCTGCGCGGCGCATTGTGAAATGACACAGCACTCGCGCGGCTGTTAGCGGGACTCGATTTT
Source organism: Vanessa cardui (assembly GCF_905220365.1). NCBI lineage: Eukaryota > Metazoa > Arthropoda > Insecta > Lepidoptera > Nymphalidae > Vanessa > Vanessa cardui. The sequence goes on along the minus strand of NC_061125.1, from coordinate 10,049,164 downwards.
TTTCGAAACTTTGAATGTCTATAAAATCAAAACTACTAGATATTTTTGACTAAAACAAAAACTAGTGTATTTGTATACAAACAGGCTTTACTGAGAAAAAAATTCAAGTGAATTAGCACACCAAGTAACATTCTCCATTTACCTACCGCCAAGTGGGCAGCGTTAGAGCCAGTGTTATACATGACACGTTATGCAAAAAATTTGGTAAACATTTTAGTAAAACATAGCCCAATTATATTAAGAAAATTAAAAAAAAACATCAAACTTGCCTAATGAGCAAAATAAACAATAATAAGTAACATAATTTTCTAGTTTAATATTATGAAGGTAATTTATGGGAATCTATGTCTCGGAAGTTAAGGGATATATACATACAATTAAACTTTAACATTATAAGGTAGTTTTTCAAAAAAATCATTCAATACTTTAAACACTTTATTATATTTTATTTTTGATAAAATAATTCTTCGATTGGAACTTCCTTATTCCCATTTAGCAAGCGATCCATATCCAACAAAACACCCACAAACAAAACTAGTCAACTGGAAAAAAAAAATTACGTATTTTAAAGTCAACATTTTGTTAATGTTTATTAAATACCATAACTAAAACTCTTACGATCGATAGGAACTCCTTGGTCGCCTGTATAACCCTCCATACATTCTGGACAAACGGTCGTCTCACAAGGATTGGGAGTTGTAGACGGGAAGGAAGGTGTGAGTTCAACTGGTGGCGGCTGAATAAAAAATAATATTGCTTAGAGTAAATTATTTGTCTCATGTTTCAAATACCTTTTTGAATGAATGGGTACCGTATATGACTTACCTCAAGTCTATATAAATAAGACAATTTACAAGGATCCCAAGTAGTGCATAAAGTAGCGTTATGTAGCATGTCTTTCCTAGGTTCGTCACCGAAGTAATCAAATGAAATAACAATATTGTTATCTATCGCACATTGATCTAAAAAGTCACTAATAGATACCTAAAATACAGAAACTTGTAATAAAAATACATTTTAAAAGATTATGAACACAAAACTAAATAAATACGACTCAGGACTTGACACAAAAATCTGATAATTGTACAGCAATTTGACGTGATACATCAAGGAACTGAGCTTTTATTCAGTGGCGGGGCTATTATAGGACCAGGAAGTGTACTGCGCAGCACACCTCACATAAGCTTTGAACAACAGATCAGCCAACATGCCAGATTCTGAAGCTAGAAAACCTCGACCTTACACAAAAGTTATATTTTCCTAACTATAATTTTAAAGGGCAATATATTATAAGTTAAAGAGGAGGTGAGGGCACGATTATTTTTCTATGCGTCGGGGCCCATGCTTTTATTTGTATGTCAATAAACCAAATTAGAACTAAAAAAATACCTTTGTTTTATTACCGCAATCCAAGGTTCCATTTTGGAAATAATTATTTTCACGCTCTCCGTTGCCGAGACAAAACATCCACCCTTCGTGGAATGAGTATTCTATTGGTGCTACTTCTGCTTCAATACATGGATCGATGGGAACAGGGATTGAAGACTTCCCAAACGTACATTTTCTCTCGTGCATGTTTGCCTGTACCCGGTATGCATCTAGATCTGGTTCGGAACCTTCAGGGCATTTGTAGTAGTTACCTACGATATGTAGTTAATAGTTTTACGGTAACTGTAAGGCTGATTACTAACGAAATCGACTCCAATTTTAAGTAAAGAGTCCACTCAGTGCGACTTTATGTTGCGTAAATTAGAAATTGCGGTAAAATCTGGTGAATGTAAGGGCAGATTGATTTAAATTAAAAAAAAAATTAGGTTAGTCGTAACTTGCCATTTTGTACAATATACGTCGTTCTGTGACGAGCGCTAACTACAGTTCTGACAGTCAGCCCGTTGCCACCACTTTTTATATTCTCCATCAGCACCTCTTGAGCAGCGCGTTGTTCCCTGGACCACTTAGCCGCTTCTTCAGCTAATATTTGGCGACTTACTTTACCTTCTGATTGAGTTGACTAAACAAAAGAAAATTGGCTAAAAACCCAATATTTAATTGTAAAATGTAAATGTATGTATAAGTTCGTTTTCGGAAGATTCGATAAAAGTACACTTTGAAACAAAGTCTATCCGAAAAACGGCTAGAGCTGTCCGGTTTGAATGAGAGTAGAAGAACTTACCTACCGCTGCCCTATCCAGAAGAGAAACGGAAGCCAGAAAAGCTGGTGATTGGTGTGCCGCGATACGTTAGCGGTTTACCGTCAAATAAGAAAAAGATCAGAAAAAAGAAGCAGTAAGCTAGATCTGATTTTAAAAAAAATTGTCGGACGTGCCTGCGGGGAACTTTCCATGATTACATGGGGTCTGCCAAGCGTGTGTTGCCATATTAGTTGAGCGGCTACTTTGTGTTTCGTGCTGTGATGTAGCGGTTGTATCTGAAGGATACCATACCAAGCCAGCTCTCTGTACACGCTGTCGGGCAAATAGCCAGTCTAAAAAAAAGTACCAAAATTAATAATTTGGTAATGTCAGCTTAACTGATAAGTATAAAAATTTATTAACTCACCGGCATAAAATCCATATGCCACTGTAAAATAATGTATTTATTAATGAAACATTAAATGTATGCTTATTCTAGCGAAAATTTGCTTCAAAAGTTAAATTATAAGTAGTTTGTTTTTGTAATTTTAAAATATTTATAAAATCAACCACAAAACATTTTGCACCACGTAATTCTCTGAACAATATGATACAAAAATATAGTATTATTCAATCGTAATAAAAATATTTGTATACTACTATATTACTACTAATACTACTTGTACTCACCGGACCATATTGAATAATTGAATACGTGTTCAAAATGCTTATATATTAAAAACACACATACATAATAAAATAACAGTCAGTGACGGCGTAATAAGTTATTCTCCAGAGCTGCTTTAAGGATGTAAGAACATATATGTATAATACAAATAAGCTCTTACTAAAAAAATCTACTGTTTATTTACAGTCCGACTTCTTAAAAGTATTTCTTTTTCCCTAAATATCTTTATTAAGAAAAACATTAAAAATTAAGAAAGCTAGTTGATAATATTATTTATGTTAATATACCTCTTCTTCATCTGGCTCCGTTGTTTCAAACTCTAAAAAAAATAATCATAATAATATAAATCAAATGATAAGACTTATGGTAGCAATAAAAAAGCTTACCGTCTTCATCATCGGAGCACTTTATATTTGACTGAAATAAAAACTACTCGTTATGTAAAACTTTTAACAATTATAAATTAATGAACTTGTCTGTTTTACCTCTGAAATTAATATAAAACAAATTATTAATTTTTTTAAATGTACTCTTTTTTTAAACATTTTTCAAGACCGATTTAGCACCCGTAAAGTCTAAAACAAAAAATCTGTTTTGTTTTACGCCTTAATTAAGAAGTAAAATTTTATAACCAATTATAATATAACAAGTGACTTAATTGACTATTAGACGCTATACATCGATAACATCAATTATATTTTGTTACCATAATATAGAGAAGATATAAGAAATAAAGGTAAGTTACTACTATAATTAAAATAGAGGTAAAAACCTAAGAATTCAGTTTGAGTATTGTTGTAATGTTTGTATTTTTCTTAAAAAGTAAGTTATGTCATTTGTCAGATTTTATCTGTGTCTATGGAATCGAGCGATAGTTTTTGTAAAATAAGGATTAGGGAGTGCCGAATTATTCAGTATTTATGAATAAAATCAACAAATAATTTATTATTGGTGTATAAATATTTGTAGCGATGAGTACGCTTGACAAGCAACTAGCTGATCTACGGATCTACGCGAACGAATTAGATGCAAAACTGCAAGACGATATCAATGCAGCAAAAATGAAACCATCTATCCCACCGAAAAAAAATAAAGCACCACAACCCCAAATACCGCAAAGTTACACAGTAAAGTCAGCTTGCGAACCCTCCTACTCATCTAGGCTAGAATACGGTAGTCGCACAAGTTCTACCTACTCTAATTTAGTACCAGTTAAAAGTTGTATCGTAAGGAATTCCGCTAGACTTCGAAGTGGCGATGCTCTTTTATATAGCAATTTATTGCCACCAGGTGGTACAAATCATGTGTACTCCAATATCGCCATGCAGCGTAATACAGAAAACTTTTACGAGAGGGATACACGATCAGATGTCTCAAGAATAAGTGATCTAGGTGTGCAATCAAATTATAGTGAGTTGAGACGACCGGGATCCGCTTATCCACCGTCCTCTGCTTCTGTAAATGCTCAAGATTTCTCTACATATGGTGGTTCTCAGACATCATCAACATATGAGTCATTGTATGAGCCTATCAATCCGAGGTCGTGCAGCCAGTTATCAGGAACCTCATTGTACGGTGGATATGTTGGCACCACAGTAGAGCCTGTTCCTGTGCCTGATAATGCTTTATATTGTGGAAATTGTTACCGCTGTGGTGAAAAGATTATGGGAGAAACTACTGGTTGTACTGCAATGGAAAGGATTTATCATATTAAATGTTTCTGCTGTCAGCAATGTGGAATAAATCTTCAGGTATGTAAATTAATACTAGACATAATCACCCTTTTGTTAGTTTAAAATTAAAAATTAAGCTACAAAATCCCTGACATAGGACTACCTATATTTCACAAACTAACAAATAACAATTACCAAATTTATCATTACTGTGGTTTCATTATACACAATTACTAATCACACCAAATTTCATGCAGTTTACAAGTATAAATAGCACAATGGTTTATGGACCAATGCAATAAGGCTCAAGTTGGGCATAGCTCCTTAAGGTATTAATTATCTCACTCCTAGTAGAAGCTGAAGGCTTCATTGGATGACTAATTTCCTATTTAGCTTTACTATATACATATTCTATTAAGTACATTTAAAAATTGATATGTAAGCTTGTTCATAAGCTTCTATAGGTTTGAATCTAATATAATTGTTTTCATTGTAACCAAAATTAAATTAAAGTAAATTGTATATAAGTTAAATATTCATAATCATAATACTAATGGTGTTTTAAAACCATTGTCCTCTTGATTAATCAAGTACAGTATTAATCATTATTAATGTATTATTTGCTTTGTTTCTTAATAAATGAAAATCAATATGTTTACAGGGTAGACCATTTTATGCAGTCCAAGGAAAAGCTCTCTGTGAAAGTGACTACCTGGAAACACTCGAGAAATGTTGTGTATGCGGAGATCCTATTCTGGACCGGATACTGAGAGCTACTGGCAAACCATATCACCCTCGATGCTTTACCTGTGTAGTATGTCAAAAAAGCCTTGATGGTATACCCTTTACTGTGGATGCAGTCAATCGTATTCATTGCATTGAAGACTTTCATAAAAGGTGAGTTTCTTTTGTTAGTAAATAAATTGAAATTGGCCTTAGTTATTTCTTCTTTATTATTTCCATGCCCTTCATTCAATACCAAAACTTCAAACTAAAATAATAAAATGCTAAAGTTAAATTGCTTCATTTCAGGTTTGTTAATAACCAACTTCATCATAATTTATAAACAATTTTATTGGCTTAGTTTTAAATTGTTTGTATTTATGATTGCAAAACAGACCTGAACAAACTTGCTGTACAAAAGAATACTATGGAGTAATTTAAAAATATTTCATGAATATTTATTATTATTACACTTTTAATCATTTCCATTATTTAATTTTGGTGTTCTGGTTAAGGCGAGCTGCGATACTAATGCTCAAAGAATTCTATCATAATTAAAAAAAACATTAATTTACTGTACTTTAAAGTTTCCCAATTTAGCCATCTCTAAATATAATTTTAGATATGCCCCTCGATGCGCGCGTTGTCGTGAACCAATAGTACCGGAAGGTGGTGCTGAAGAGACTGTACGAATTGTAGCCTTGGACAAGAGTTTCCATATTGCATGCTATGCATGCGAGGATTGCGGTGCCTCACTATGTTCAAGAGAAGAAGGCAAGGGTTGCTATCCACTAGATGAACATCTTTACTGTAAAGAGTGTAATGCAAGACGCATACAAGATTTATCGAGAAATATTAATTAGACAAACATATGATAAACATCAATTTACTCAATTGATTGCACTGCTATTTATAATTATAATAATGTAATATGTCAAAACAACCACCAACTAATGCTTTATAGTAAAATATATAATATAATAATAATGGTACAACAATGTTTAAATGTTGATATTACAATTTCAAGGATTTTATAATTTTTAGTTGCTGTCTCGAATCTTAAGTACAATTTTGATATTTGTAGTGAGTATGCTTGTGGTTTTTATTTATCTGATTCATTTTTATAGCTGTTTCTCAAAAAAAAAAGATTACAATAATTATACAAAATCAATTTTATGAATATAGATTTTTTGTGATTATAGTATCATTATTGTTACATTGAGTATTTATTTAAATTCAGAGTATTATTTATTAAACCAAATCATTTATCTTCACAAGATGGACCATTCCAACCTGCATTTATTTTATACAATAATTATTTAAAGGCTGTGTATCAAGTCCACAGTATTAATATATTCAAAGGACTATGAAATGTGATTTTTATGTTAATTTTTAATTATAAAATAAGATGCATTACCATATTATTCTTAAATACAATTTTAGTATTGTTTGAAGCCCCCTATAATGTAAAAGGTGCCATTTTTTGTATATAGTGCTAATAGGTTGTGTAATTAATTATATTTAGAATAGTTTATGGTACTTATATTAGAAAATAAGTGAGGAATGTTTTTCAAATACACTTATATCTGTATTAGTAGTCAGCAAGCAATGGAATTACTTTATCTTAGTATCAAAATATAAGTTGGTATCTAAATTTGTAGAAAAAGGTAAAATTTGCTTGTGCTAAACAAATGTACCATGCAATATAGAAGTTATTACTTGTCTGTTTTTGTCTGATAATAAATCACGGTAATCATCAAATGTTAAACAAAATACTTAATAAGTGAAATTTTTTACATTTTTTTACTTTTGCATTATCCTTTTTTGTAAAAGTTGTAGTTGCAGTAGTTGCATGAGACAGTATATCTATAATGGTTAAACAATGTAATATCATGAATTTCAATTGCATTTATGGATCTGCATTTAGGAATTTTATAAGCTTTCTTACAAAATATTCATAGAAAATATATCGAAATAACATTTGAAAAATTTACATTAAATGTTTAGTGCTTGAAATTAGAATATTTTATAAGAAATCTATTTCAATTCCAAGCATTATTATTTATGTATTTTAAGTACCAACTGTACTTAAATATACAGTTATGCATAAGAATGTTTCCTAGATTTGTATTTGTATGATGTTACATATAGTATGCTACATATAAGTATGTGGTATGTATGTTGAAGTAGTTCATAGAAAGTAAAAATTTACGTTTTACGCTTATTTTTTTTTAGCAAGTGAAAATGTCACAAGTTATGAGATTATGCCAGTTTAGTATTGTGATGAACCATATTTGTAAAATAATAAATATTACCATACACTCACTCTGTTTTTATTCGATAACTAGGACAGTTTGCGAGTCCCTGTATTATAAGAATATAGAATAACCCAACCACATAGTTCAATTAAACAGCACGTGGTCATATTTTTTCCTACCAGTGAACATGTGTGTGTATTATGGTACAATCCATACTATTAGTATGAATACGATATATAAAGTGTTTGTTGCGCTTTCACGCCAAAACTATTGGACCGATTTAAATGAAATTTGGTACACAAATAGTTCAGATCCTGAGAAAGGACATAAGCTACTTTTTTGGAAACCAAGATGTAAGTCATCTCAGTATACCAATCATCAACGTAATATTTTAAGTTGATTAGTATGTCATGAAACAGTAATTTAAATCAGGCAACTCTTATCGTCTTGATAGCAACACTACACTCTGTTGGCAGACACCACAGCAAATGATAAATATATAGGTAAAAATCGATGTTTTGTTTCTTACCAAAACAGTGAATACACATAAAATTATTTTTTGAAATAGCTAAAAATATTGTTTGAATTAGTTTATTAAAACTATTGACTTTTAATCCAAATTTACAGCCTACAAAACATTTAAGTCATTATGTCCATGTCAAAGCTTTTGTTATATCTTATTTAAGTAATATTAATCATTCAATGTAGTAGGTGGTCCATAATAATAAAACAACAAATTTAACGCATCAATTTTTATTTTTATTCTGCATACTAACATATACAACACATTTTGTATATCTCAAGCGCTTGACTTCAATCGTCACTTTAAACCTAAACTACTCTTACAATAAACAAGAAGACTTTGGCTTCCTTTCAATTAAAAATATTAAAATATTACTTCATCTAATTTGTCACCCTCTTTACAAAATACAAGCAAAATGCTAACTTAATGACTTGAAGAGAAACATAAAAGCATACTGTTTAATCTGTCTCAAGTTGGTATATTTTTATTACAAATTGAATTTAAAAAAAAAACCTGTATTAATCATTGTGAAAGAATTGAAATACCTTTAAATTTCTCTAACATGTCATTAATTCAAATCATAAAATTACAAATCAAACATTTCAATCCTGCATACTCCATGCAACCACCGAGTATCACATCCTTAAATAAATAAGAGAAGAATGAAAGGTAGCTTGAATGTAAAAATAACAAAACTACACCTAGAATTTTGAACACTACTGTTGAAATTGTTATTTTTCAAAATATAAATCAATGTTTCAGAGTTATGTAAAGTGATAATGGAACTCTTATAGAGATTCAAATTATTTATAGCCAGTCTATTAGTTACTATTCAGTGCCCATTAATATTTACATTTCGCTTAGCGTATTCGGGCAGGTTTCACTAGAAATACTTACTCTAATATTCAATAAACAAATCATATATCTAATACTCCCAGATAGATTATGACCAAAATCAAAGGCACCCATTCCCAAGTACATATATAATATTTTCGTAGACTAAGGCGTGTTTGCCTGAATGTTACACTTTTAATGCAATTGCAGATTTTTAAAGTTGTTTCACTTGTGCAGGAAATGAACAAAATGATTGTCATATATTATATATCATTTGAATATATTAAAATTAGGAATAATTTGAACTATGCGGAATTAGTTAGGGTTAGCTTATAGTTAAAGACACTGGATGTACTTACAATCTGTACATTAATTCGTAAATAAGAATTAAGGAATCTTACTTCATTATTATTTTACATTTTTTACAAGTTATCTTTATACAAGTTAACATTATCTTAAAAGTAATAAAGCTTTTGGAGTTTAGCGAATGCCATTAATTTCATAACCACATAGAAATTACTAGTATAATATTGTAATAACTATTAATGAAGAACGCAAAAATCAATTTAATAATGAAACCTGTCAAAGTTTAACACAAAAATAGATAGCATTAATAATAAAAAGTTAATACAAAATGAAAGACTTTTACCATACATTGAGATCTGATAGATTAATCGAATCTTCTTATAATCTATTTATTTCCTTATATATATATAATTATACAAATATTTTAAAGATAGTTCTCCTGTAGTTGTTGAACCAGTTGTGTGTTAGATAATTATGTCAGATTCGAATAAAATGCAGTGTCATTTATTTGCAATATAACATGAATTGTGAATCATGAAATTATATGTAATACTAGTTTTAAATGTATTATTTATAAAGTCCTTTCCGAAACAATTAATATTATAAAAAATAAAATATAATTGCTATGTTAAATACTCTAGATTAAAAAAACTGCATGTATTTTTACATGTGATGCAAAACATTATTTTTATTTTGTAATACAGAATCGCAATTGTCATTATATTTAAATAGCAAAACATTTATAAACAGTTTAGTAATTTTTAATCAATATTATACAAAATAATATTGGAATTGGAAAGGACTAATATAAGATATTGTTTTGCATTATTCACAAAATATTATGCATGTAAAAATTGTGTTACAATCCAAAGTTTAGGATATATTTATTGTTTTACAAAATTACATTTAATTTTTATAATATTAAGTAATAATATGTAATTTTTGCACAAGAAATTTAAAACAACGAAATAAATTTGATGTCATAGATATATGGGTAAATTACCAAAAACAGCTGCCATTCTAAACTATTTTAGAAACAGCTATTAACGTTTTATAATTTTCGTTTTCCAACAACAAGTATTATCATAACTTCTGTCGATCAGATAACTTTTAAGACGGTAGTAAACACAAATTCACCTGAGTGTACTTTTCCGTCTCTCTGACTTTTCACTACCAGGATTCCATTCTGCATCATCAGGATCATCACCATCAAACACTAAGGGTGATAATGGTGATAGTGTGCTCAACTCATCGCCTTCTTCATCTATTCTCGGCGGCGTCGGCTCCGGACTGCTAGGTCGATAGCCTTCCGGCATGTTGGATAACATCTCGATATACAAGCCATCTGGCAACGGGAATTGCCTTGGCGAGTACGGTCTCACTGTCTGGAATAATACAGGTGTTAACATTGTGAGAATTCTGTGTTAGTTACATACATTTATATCACATAAAGAATATTAAAAATACGAACAGTTTAATAAATATAATTTAACTAAAACAAGCAAAATAATATAAGTTGGAAATAAATTAGGTTTTGTTTTTGGTAAGCAAATTTTAAAAGAATAATAGGCTATTTGAATGGTTTTTTAAAGCCATGTTATATTATTTAGTAGAGCTTAAGAAACTCAGTAAAAGTTGATTTTTTTATTTCTCGTACATATTTGCCGAAAAATATCATATTAAAAATTCCATATTTAAATAACGCGCGAAAACGCTACTTGGACGATACGGCGCTGCAATGGGGTCGGTGACGTCACTTTACTGTATTTTAATCTGTAGTACATATAGTAGAAAAGCAAAGTTTACAAGAAAGTGACTTCATCATAAGCCCGGCCAAAAATGCTCCTGGCGTTTTGTGTAACGAGACAAACGTTAGAAAAAATGCATTTTTTTTATTGTTTTTTGAATAAATTAAGTATTATTTTCAAGTTTCGATAGTAAATAACCATTTTTAAACTTCTAATATACACTGATTACAACTCACAATTTATTTTTCGCATTGTCAAATAGCCTATTTTATTTTTGATGATTTTATAAATTAATAAGATTTATTTTTCCTAGAAAAGTAAGTAGATTTAAAACTTGCCTCATGATGTTCTGTTGGAGATGTCTGTCGTTGCAACGCGATCGTCTGCTGTATCGGTACAAGAGGTGGCGGCGGTTGTGGTTGTGGTTGCGGTTGTGATTGTTGGTACACCAGTGGTTGCGGTGGCGGTGAGAGCGGCTGCAACACCTGCGGTTGCGAGTGGTCGAGCGGGTTGTGTTCTTGGGGGTCGTGCTCAGTGTCCGTGTCGGTGTGGTTGCGACGCGAACGCCGCTTGCGCAGGTATCGGTTGCGCTCGCGACACTCTGCGCGAGTGTGTCGTGCTTGAACCGCAGCTTCCGAAATGTCTTCCTCCTGCGTAAAATAATTATACGTTTTTTTTTATGTGTCTGCTAGTTTTTACTAGGCTATCTAGAATATTTTTATAGTCTATTCCAATGGGAAGAGAGAAAAGGTAAATAACAACTTTGACCTTGAATTGATATGTCATTTGTGTTCGACTAGTGAGGTGAAAATAATTGAATGAATGGGTAATGAATGCTAAGGAATGATATATTTATTTGATCTTATAATAATAATTAATATAAATTTTTATAGTAATAATATTTTATATAAATTGCAGGTAAAATGAAAATAAAACAACAATTATTATACAAAATATTATACAAAAGGTCGTAAATAGGAAATCGGTTTCAATCACAGTCCGTTTTCATATTCCATATTACAACCAATTAAATAAATACATATTAAAAAAATCTATAATGTATTATAAAACTAAAATAATATATTTATTATCTGTATAAATTCATTCATTCTCCATTCGTTTAGCGAACATCCTTAGTCATTTTGAATGTTGACAAAACTGTTTTCGCTACTTTAGAAGTGAAAATTAAGTGGATTTATGTAATTTAGTGAAATATGGTTGCATTGCAAATGAAGATATATTAATCGAGAATTGTTTGTAGCTTGTACATTGTAGTACAATATATAGTGGAATTATCAACAAAACACTTGTTATATTCAAAAATATGGTTTGTTTTGAATGTTTCCTTTTGTCATTGGAATGGACTATAAGTGAAGTAAGGTATAATACGTTTATATTGAAGAACCAACACACAAACATTAATTTTAATTTCATACAATATATAGATAATCTCATCATGAAGAATATTCAAAACTTACTTCACTCTCAAACGACATCCTGTTAAACTTCATTACACCATTATTTAGTGGTGTTTCGGGTATCTCCATAACTCGCCATCTGTAATAACGAAAATTCCGATTGTATACTATATATACATAGTAGACTAATGTTGCTGAGAGAGCTGAGATGGCCTAGTTGTTAGAACGCGTGCATCTTAACCGATGATTGCGGGTTCAAACTCAGGCAAGCACCACTATATATATATATGTGCTTAATTTGTGTTTATAATTCATCTCGTGCTCGGCGGTGAAGGAAAACATCGTGAGGAAACCTGCATGTGTCTAATTTCATCGAAATTCTGCCACATGTGCATTCCACCAACCCGCATTGGAACAGCGTAGTGGAATATGTTCCAAACCCTCTCCTTAATGGAAGAAGAGGCCTTATCTCAGCAGTGGGAAATGAACAGACTGTTACTTTACTTTACTTGTTGCTTTTGTATTTAGAACTTATAAATCAATTTTATAAATGATAAGAGATTATTCCGAATTTAAAAGTGGTAGCAATCACTCACTTTGGCGTTATGATCTCCTTGTAGGTGAGTATCTCCGGTCGCGTGTTGGCTGCCACGCTCTGCGGTATGACGATGTTATCGATATCGAACGACTGTCGTCGCCACGCGCGCCACTCAGTGCTGCTGCGACCGCGCCTATAAAACATTTTATAAATAAGACCATCATCAAATCATTCACCCGCCTTTCGACTCATACCTACGACCACGACCCATACCTCGATAGGATTGCTTTTGAAGGTTAGTTAGTACCCCATACAACGGAAGTGGTTTAAGCTTCAACATGCTCTATGTAAACAAATTTCCATCTGATATTTATCATCTCTATAGACACTCGCAGGTTGAAGTGGATTGAGTCAATTTTGCTCTGAGTTGACCAACACATGACTTTTAAAATGCTTTTTTTTTAATAAACTTTTTTTACAATAGATTATTATAGCTTTCTAACCATAAAACATTGTAACAGGACCTCAGTATGATGCCTGGTAATACTATAAATAATACAGTTTTCCAAGACTAAAAGTGTTTATGAAGTTTTCTCTGACCTGTCTTGTCCGGATGTTGATGTCTCTTCATCCCTATCTCGTTCTTTTATTTTTCGCGATAAAGGTGGACGGCCTCTTTTCAATCCTGAAATAAATTTAAAAAAAAATTAGATTTTTACAAGTTAATAAAACTTGTTCCATACTTTACTTTTGCCAATATATATAACATACTATAGTATTTATAACAGTACAGAGTAGTTACATTAAATCCATCCTACTTTTTGAATAATGTTTCGTTCAAAATATTTGAACTACAGAACATGGAATTACCCTATGCCTTCCCAGTATGTTAAATCAAGATCTACAAGCACCTAAACAGAAGATATAAAAGTACTGTACTGTCGGCATAACAAAACAATACATAAAGTACTCAATATTTATTTGTAGCAATCATATTAGCTAATAATCCTGGTGAACAACCCTGCTTATATAGTTAATCATGTTGTGTATAGAAGCTCTTAGCAAGTTATTTACTAGTATTCAAGCGTTAAAAATGCCTCTGTTGCCAAATTTAAAAAAAAAATATTAAGGAATGCTTGTGTGCAAAAGGTTATTATACAATTAATGAGTTTATGATCGATAGCACACTTTGGGAATGAAACGATCGCCTCCTGGCTATTTCATCTCGTATTAAATTGTTTATATAATATATGAGACAAACAACAAAAAAAAAACCCGCTGAGTTTCTTTCGCCGGTTCTTCTCAGGCCAGGGTATTTTCTTTTCCGAACCGGTGGTAGTGTTTCAATTGACCATCAATAAGAAACTGTATCAAATCAAATCAATTCTATTCAAGTAAACTTCACAATGAAGCGTTTTTGAATCGTCAATAATCAAATACTACCACCGTTTCGGAAAGCAGCTTCTAGCGAGAAGAAACGGCAAGAAACTCACATAGTTGCTCTATTCAAATAAACACATTTACAATGCTGTTATTGATAGTAATTAACGTCCTATGATGGAACCCGAGCCTAACTCCAGGCGTTTCTCTCTAAAAAGTACTCTTTTAATGAATAGTATGTAATGCTTCCATATTGAATACAGTTATTTGAGTTAGAGTCGAGATGGCCCAGTGGTTAGAACGCGTGCATCTTAACCGATGATTGCGGGTTCAAACCCAGGCAAGCACCGCTGATTCATGTGCTTAATTTGTCTTTATAATTCATCTCGTGCTCAGCGGTGAAGGAAAACATCGTGAGGATACCTCCATGTGACAAATTTCATAGAAATTCTGCCACATGTGTATTCCACCAAACCGCATTGGAACAGCGTGGTGGAATATGTTCCAAACCTTCTCCTCAAAGGGAGAGGAGGCCTTTAGCTCAGCAGTGGGAATTTACAGGCTGTTGTTGTTGTTGTGTATCCTATAGAAGCTCTATTTACTAGTATGCACTGTCACTCACTGGTGGGGTGTCGGCGGGGCGCGCGGGGCGCGGGCGGGGCGGGCGCGGCGCGGGGCGCGGACACGTGCGCGCGCCACGCCTTGCCGCAGCGCGACCGGAACCACGACCGCGACGACAGCGCCGATAGGTGCACCGATGGGGATATGTCTGAAACAATTTTCCAACATTATTTGCTTGTGTATAGTAGGACACAAATTAGATGTAGCATCGGAAAATGCAATGGAATGAAATTAAAACCGATTACTGCCGATTTATACAACCAATAGAAATAGCTCCCTATCGCGCCATTTGACGCTATTCGTCGCTATAGGTCATATGATTTTACAAGTTATTACGTTTGTGCGAAGATCATATTCGCATGACAAATAAATATTGATAATTTGGTATATCGTACACAATTCGGGTGTGATCGGTTTTACGAATTTTGCCGATGCGACATCTAAGTTGTGTCGTACTATAGTTGACTACAATTGGTGGTATCATTCAAGTTATTATTTCCTCATTTTAAAAATAGTGAACGTGACTAAAACGTCAATGTTGCACATATGTTCGAAATATATTTTAAACTTCATAACCTGCTACGCCTTTCACCAATACATTTGAAAGACAATCGAAGCATGAATATAAAAAGTATTTCGACGGTAATAATTGTAGTCGTGCCTCTTTGCTTAATTTAGCTGATTAAGATAATCTATATTTATCAAAATTTATTACCAAAAAATTTCTGCAGAAAAATTAGATTTACTAGAATATACCACTGATTTAAAAATAATGAAAACTTATTGTTAATTATATTACAATTTTTCAGGATATAATTGGCTATGGAATTAGTCGTGGTACCCTTGACGTCGCTGAGCACGGGATGGTAGGCGGGGTCGACGAGCGCGAGTCGGCGGCTCGGCGGCAGCGTGGCGGCGGGCGGCGCCGGCTGCGTTGGCTCCGCGCGCCCCGTGCACACCGAGCAACTCTCCACGTTGCGGCGGCAGCTGCATCTGTAATACACATTAGATACACGATAAGTGGTTGATGACACACTATAGTCTGTTCGCGTTAAGAATGCATTGAGTTGTCATTGTTCACCGGCACCTTTGACCAATCAACAGCAGCCTGTAAATTCCCACTCCTGGGCTAAAGGCCTCCTCTCCCTTTGAGGAGAAGGTTTGGAACATATTCCACCACGCTGTTCCAATGCGGGTTGGTGGAATACACATGTGGCAGAATTTCTATGAAATTTGTCACATGCAGGTTTCCTCACGATGTTTTCCTTCACCGCTGAGCACGAGATGAATTTTAAAGACAAATTAAGCACATGAATCAGCGGTGCTTGCCTGGGTTTGAACCCGTAATCATCGGTTAAGATGCGCGCGTTCTTAATTTAACCATTTAAATTTGACCAATCAAATCTTTTCAAATTACAAAGTCAAGTTCACATTGAACAGGTAAAGATATAAGCTCGAACGTGATGGTTGCGGATTTAATTAATTATTAACTGATATTTTTATAATTTAAATTATTTTTTATTATTATCAACTGATATTTAAAAAAAATGAATACCACAACAATTTGTAAAAATAAAAGTGCGAGAAATGCTGCCATGCTACAAGAAGAAATTGCCATGTGGGATTTAGCTAATATTATGGAACTCGCTGCAGAAAATTATTTTATTATAAACACTAACGACGACAGTAATAGTGTAAGTAATAGTGATTAAAATATTAATGACTTAATTTCGATTTTTTACGTTAATGTGTACTTTTTAAATTCATTACACTTAGTCTTTAAAACAAATATAATTTGTTGGAATTTTAACACAAATATACATACACCTTTACCCTTCTTTCAAAAAGATTTGATTGGTCAAACAATGACAACTCACTGCATTCTTAACGCGAACAGACTATAGGTGCAAGTAGGTATAGTAAGACACAAATTAGATGTAGCATCGGAAAATGCAATGGAATGAAAATAAAACCGATTACTGCCGATTTACACAACCAATAGAAATAGCTCCCTATCGCGCCGTTGGACGCTATTCGTCGCTATAGATTCACGCGTCAGAGAAAGCGAGTGCATGTAAATCGACGCGTCAAATTGACGAATATATTAGGTCATAATATGATATTACAAGTTATTACGTTTATGCAAAGATCATATTAATAAATAAATATATATTGATAATTTGGGATAGCGTACTTAATTCGGATGTGATCGGTTTTACGAGTTTTGCCGATGCGACATCTAAGCTGTGTCGTACTATAATAGTTTCTTTGTTTCTTGAGAAACTGAAATATATGGTATGACAAGTTATTTACGAGGACACTCACTTGACGTCCGAAGGTTTAGCCGCTTTCGTCGTGGCTATGTGAAGATTGTGCATCTGCAGAAGCTTCCTCTTCTTAAACGTATCCCTCCTAAGCGGCCGTACACGAGCGCACGAGCACACATCGTCGCCGGGAAGACTGCCCTCGTAGCCTACCGGCTCACCTTCGAACTGCACGGAACCTTTAGCTTCACGGACCTGAAATAACATACAATTAATCGAAACATTAGATGAAACGTATAATTTAACTAATACAAAGTATGAATCACTAACAGGAAATAATGATTAATTTTCAAACGAATAGACATCGACCATTTCGAGACAGATAAGACGCTTTCGAGCTACGGGTTTCAATGTCCTCTAAAACTTTTCTCAAAACCAATTATAGCCATAAATTTAGCGTCTACATAAGTGTGTTTGTATTTATATATCATATGATAGATATTTATATCAGAATGAAGATTATTTTCAAAGTATTTACGGCTGAGGTCTTATGAAAGCTAATTTAACTAATACATTGTTTTTTTTTAATGCTTTTGAGTTACAAAAAAAAGTATGAACTCGAATAACCTCATCGAGGTTAATGAAATTTAACAACATACGTCATATGGATTTATGTCTCCGCACAGTCGGTATTATGTTACGTGATATGATAAACAATATTTTCCGAACTGTCTTATCTTATACCGAATGTTTGATCTGAAGCTAATAACAAAAAGTGAAATATTTTATCGTATATTTTTCACATAGTATATATTTAAAAAAAAAAGAAAGCCCGTATGACTGAGCTGCTATTATCGAGTTAAAATTTGGTACACTAATAAAATTTCAAGCCCGCATGTAATGTACAAAGAATTTAGATTAATTACTGTTATAAATATACAGTATTTCCTAGGATTCGAGTTATACCCACTTTAAATAAAATAATATTATTATTAAACCAGGAAATAACTGATTGTTATTATCGTAACAAAAGCAATCGTCAAAACTATACACATTCAAATAAAAAGTCAGTATTTTTTTTCGGTGTCATACTAACATTGCATATTTAAATCAAACACGTCAAGCACAAATTCCAATTCGCATAGGAATGGAACAAAATATTTAAGATTACAGACGACTGACCTAAATACGTAAACAAACGTATGATAAGATTAGATAACGTGTTACTTAATTTGCTTATGACCAGTTCCTATATTAATAAACGATTTATTTCCCTCTTATCACTTTAATACATATACATCAGACTTTTAATCAATATATATATATCTGAAAACCGTACGGTTAGTAACCTTACGTACTACGCACGATTTATTGTCCGGACAGAAATTAGTTACAGTGACTGCATAGTTATTTTTGTTAAGGGTGGCTAATGTTGTCGAATGTGCAAGTCGACATGGCCCAGTGGTTAGAACGCGTGCATCTTAACCGATGATTGCGGGTTCAAACCCAGGCAAGCACAGCTCAGCTCAGCGGTGAAGGAAAACATCGTGAGGAAACCTGCATGTGACAAATTTCATAGAAATTCTCCTACATGTGTATTCCACCAACCCGCATTGGAACAGCGTGGTGGAATATGTTCCAAACCTTCTCCTCAAAGGGAGAGGAGGCCTTTAGCCCATCAGTGGGAATTTACAGGCTGTTGTTGTTGTGCAAATTACATATCATTAAAACGTTAACTTAATATTTTGTTGTTGTTTCGAAATTTCCGAACCTCTAGGAAAGCTTAAGTTCGGGTCGGCAGATATGCATTTATACCAGACCATGACCCAACCAACCAATAAAATTAATTTTCTTACATAGTTTCTCGAATCACATTTAATATTATATACCATACCCAATTGTTATCTATATTTACTCTATATCAATCTATTATTAACAAAAACTTTTCTGCGTTTCTCTTCTAGACATTTTTTTGTTAATTAAAAAATTATCACAAATTAAAAGGACCGTAAACATGAAAATGTTTCAATTATAGACATGTTAAATAATGTAAGTCACGAATGCGTCCTTGAAACGAGGCAGTTGAACATGTTGAATAAATGAAATAGGTCAAACGGAGCTTGTTCATATTATTAATTTTTTACAACACTAGCAAACATTGCTATATGCTTTATGTTACACAATTAACAAATGTGAATTTTAATTCATAATTCCTAGTGTAACCTCAAACCGAAAAAAAAAGGAATCGATAAACAAAAAAATATAATTATGACTAGAAACTTTTTCATTTAACGAAATGTAATGATGACTTGCGCCATTTGAGGAATTTCATTTCTAATCGCAAATTTTGCATTGCACGCAACAAGCAAGCAAGCAGGCAAATAAGACAAGTAGGTACATTTTTATACGTCGACGAAATCATAATCACCAGAATTTTCTGACATACAAAAGAAAGCCTCAGTATGTCTCGAAACGAATGCATTTGTTGCAGTTATTTAAAAGTTATTACAGATAATTAGCGTAAAGAACATAAAAATTGTCTTTGTACCGTTAAATATTAATTGAAAGTTAATACTATGTAAGGACAGAAAGAAAATATCATGTATTTTATGTAAACTGTAAATCGGGCTCTCATATTATGAAGTCGCATTTTAATTCTTAACAAGTTATCTGTCTAGAGTCTAGACAGCATACAATGGTTAAACTATGACCATGAATCACATATGATTCATAGGACGAGAAAACCTTGTACAGAATTTCCCTTAACAAGCATTTACTTATAACAGCATTATTGATATGTAAAATAAGTATATAATGCATATTAAGTGTATTTTTTTTAAATGTAATTTATTGCGGTATAAATTACATAGTCTGTATTAATAATTATTAAAAAGGCTAATAAAAAACTTTCTATAAAAAAGCTAATAGCTTTCCAAACTCAAACTCAAATCCCTTTATTCAATATAGAAGCATTACACTTACTTATTGATTGTCAAATAAACACTACCACCGGTTCGGAAAAAGGAACACCCTGACCTGAGAAGAACCGGCGAAAGAAACTCAGTGGGTCTTTTTTTTTGTTATTTTTCCATTTTAATGTTACCTAGGGAATTTTGTTACTGAATTTTAATGAGAAATTAATTTAATATTTATTAAATCATCTTTGTATTGTAAGATTAATTTAATCAGCTTTATATTATTTGTAAACGACCCTTTTCTTTATATATACCGGTCTCATGGTCTGTAAATTATATATCCTTAAATATTTAAACTATATATACCGATACAAATAGCGATGACTATATTATTACCGGAAACCTTTACGCAACTGCCAACAACGATTGTGGAAAGTTTGAACAGAAATTAAAATGAACCTTTCAATTCAAAGTCGTAGGAACAATCCGGGAGGAAACGTGAATCCGTAGAAGCGCATAGGGGATAGAAGTTCAGGAATAACCCTCCTTTGTAGTATACGGGATGCTTATTCAGACTTCGTACGGTTAAAACAAGGAAGTATATTTTTAACCAATTTAATAAAAACTTTCACAAACACCGGCGAAGGTTTTGTGATTGGCCCAGCTAGCATTTTATTTAATTTAAAAAGTTTTACGCGAATACAGAGAAAGCGTGGGCCGTGTCAATTAGGTACCTACCCATAGCCTATTTCAAGCAGAAAAAGATTAAAATCAAACAAACAAACGTATGTGAATACTTATGTCCTTTTAATGGTCGAGTCGTTTACGTTTTTAAATCTAATCACATTAATGTTGCAGGACGCGGCATCACGTCTAAATCGTTTTTACGGATTATTCAAATTAAAAATGTTTAGAATGCTTGTATATGTATATAATACATTTCTTTGATGGTCTTTATCATCATGGTTCTCGTATCTATCATTCGTTAAAATTACTCAATCTTTAAGCCAGGACAGAGCATTACTAAGAATTCATCAACAAATAGAAGAACAAATGAATTGATGGTCTACCAAATTCCGATCTACCAAAACAGGCTAACAAAATATTATGTCATTAAATATTTTTCTCGATCAAGTCTCTTTTTTTAATATACATGGAACAGGAAATCAATTTTCGCAAGTAAAGAGTAAGAGTCCAATATAGCTTTAAAAAAAAAAAAAAAATTTATGTATTACCACTTGTATTTCTCTACTTTCTATGGGTAAAATTCATTCCCATATATTGACCCTTAAGACTTCCCAATTGAAGTTTTGATTTCTAAACAGCCTTTCTTAATGAACGTCCGAAAGGAGTAAAATTAAAGTCAGTCAGACTTAAGGTTTCAAAGATTTCGATATGAGTCAGTCATTTTGCTTATATATAAATATAGCTATATAAAACACAAAGGATTTCCATAATGTTATCCTTAAAATCTACGAAAAAAAAAAACAAAGGATTATTTAAATTACTAAGTGATTGTATCAAATAAACTTCAGCATGTAATGTACATGCTCTGTTGAGTTCAACTTTGTTTATATGTTTGAATTTCTTAAACAATTGTTCTACGATATTTTATCAAGGTTACTATCATATAAATCAACACCACAATTTAACATTAATCTACTTATATATAAATTCTTAAATATTTATTCTTATATAATCTGTACATATAATAAAATTGGAGTGTCTGTTTGTAATAAAATAGCCCTTTTATACTCAATGCATATGTATTTATACATTGTACATAAAAAGCGAAAATATCATTTTTACATTTTTTGTCAGTCTGTCTGTTTGTTTCAGCTTATCTCTGGAACGGCTGGACCGATTTTGATGCGACTTTCACTGGCAGATAACTGATATGATAGGGAGTAAGTTAGGCTAAAATATACATTTATTTGTTAAATTCAAACGCGTTTATGGTCGCGGACAGCTAATAAATATATATACATAAATTTTATCTAGTGTGATTTTTAATCCATACACACTGAGTCTTATTGTAACTCAGACTGGTTAAAAGAGCCTATAAGATTTCAGTCTGCCTATTTCTAAATTCAGAGGAAACAAATCACTCATAAGATACAGTATACATGGGACTCTTCAAACTCTCTCTATACTCTATTCTAACCATAAGAGGAGAAAACCGAAATAAACAATATATTGTAATCAAAGATACTTGCTACAGATCAGAGTATTGTAAAAAAATAAATATACAAGAGCCACGCAAACTGTATCTCGCGCACATTAAGATTCGATTTTGCGCCTCCACTGGATAAAGATATATTAATCACAAATTAGTTGTGCACAATACAGCTAAGTTATTAGCAAAGCTGCATGAAATACTTAAGTTCAAAGGTTTGTTTATCTTTTTTCCTACTCCCTTAGGAATAGGCGATAAGAGTCTTAGATATTTTTGTTTTATTTTTAATTAATCTAAATCTAATAAATGAATCATGGTCAACATGAATCATTTTAAGTTAATATTTAACATCCTCCCTTAAAATGTTACATAGATAGATACATAGAAAGATTATTTTTTATAGCCGAGACTGTTCCTGTCTGACTGACCTGTCTGTGCAAGTCGTTGTGCTGCCGTATCTTGTACTCCAGCTCTTGCACCTGCACCTGCAGCCAGCACCAGCGCGACGCGATCGACGCGCGCGCCTTCTGCCACGACCACAGTGCTCGTTTCTCACTGGAATCATTATTGCATCATTTTAATAAAAAATTACTTTATATTTCAAAAAAAAAAAACAAAAGAATGTTACGTCTCCCACTGTTTTTATAGTTCCCCAAATCTTAAGAAAACCATCATAACTATATAATCAAATAACTGAATTAACTTATCGACATACATATGTAAGTAGAAATGTGTGTTAAGGAGGCTTGCATTTATATTTGTTCATTTATTTTAGGTACATGCATTTATTATACAACTGTATTCAATCATTGATAAAAACTTTATATGTTATTTAACTTCTATTTGGTGTCATTATGTCAAATATTTAGAATACTAGAATTCCATTTCAGATAAAAAACGAAAATAAAAAATAATTTATGTTTACTTTGTATACAAATATATATAAAAAATTATAAATATAACAAACAAATTTGATCAACCACTAATCTAACATTATTAACCATAATATTGCAGATTTTGAATTTAATATGAAACTAAAATAGAATATAGGTCGGCTTATTTTCAAGTGTTGTTTGTTTGAAAAGAAGATTAAGCTTATAAAAATAGAAATGATATATTTAATATTAGCAATATATGTGATTTTTAAAAGCTCATAACATAAGTATATAATATATATAAGTGTTTTCAATTCTGATTTAAATAACTATTATTATCTATTTAATAAATTATGAGTATTGTCTATATAATAATATTGAATATATAATAACTAACCATTTACTAAATAAATGTATTCTAAGTAACAATTAAATATATAAATGAATAACCAATTGTATAGTTGATTAACTGCTATTTTATTTTATATGTATATTTGTTATTTCAAGTGATTCTTAGAAGTAGATTTAAATATTAAAGTTTTCATTAGAGATCTAAATTATATAATCATACATCTAGCTCCATAATCCATATTGTAAATAAAATTGCACAAAATTAGAGTTAAATTAAAATATTACTTAATATTTACGGTCATCAGAAATCTAATATATATGTGATTAGAAAATAAATATGAATCATATCTATTGTAAATAAATAGTATTACTTAAAATTTTAACATAGAAGGCAATGAATTTTTATATTCTGAATCAATAGAAATTTTTCATTAATTTTAAATAGCTTGTTAGAATTTTTTGTAAATAAACATAAAATTATATATTGTAGTATTGTTTAAAAAGCCTGTACACTATGTTGATGACTTTACTTTAGGAAAAAATCTATTTTACAACACAATAGAAAACCTTTTTACATTTTCTATTCTATTAAAAAAGTATTTAATACTTTTATGTCAGTTTTAATTTTTTAACCATTCAGTTTCTGTAATTCAGTTAGCTTGATGTGAACTGGTTCTACAGAAAAAAAATACAAAACCAGTTCTACTTTTTTACACTTAAAAACATACCATTAAACATAAATATTTTAAAAAAAAACTTAGTTTAATACTAGTCCATTGCTAATGTAAAAGAAAACTAATTGATAATAAAATAATATGTTGCCTAAACAAATACTCATTATGAGCATTTAAACTTGCAGGGCTTGTAAGATACAGGATTCATTTTCAGAATCTTACCCTAATTAATTATTAGTGGTCTAAACATTCCTGAGCTACTTTATTAGTTAATGAAATAAATATATGTAATATTTTGTATATAGCATAGAATGAAATAGTATATATTAACCAATTTCTGTTAAACAATCTTAGATGTTAAAAACTATTATTTTGTTGTTTTTAGACTCTGTACGTGTAAATATTTATTATACTATTTATATATCAATAATATAACTCACATAGGCATGTGCTGTTGATGGGGGTTGTTGTATGTGACTGCTTCATCGTTACTCTCAGCTCCTGATGAGGAAGCAGTAGCATCCGAGTCCAACTGATGTTTAACCACAGATAAATGGGAACGGAGTGCACCTGCAGAGTCCTCCAATCCAGCTAGAGTACCAGAAGCTATTCCAATGGATGCTGATCGTGTAGCATCTCCTTTAGATGTTCCCGCTCGATAGTATTTAGGGCCAACTACGGAACGAGATGCTGCATTAGCCTGTAAGGCCGCAGTGGTCTCTATTCTTTTTAACAAAGCTTTAATGCCCATTGGCCTTCCTCCACCATCTTTGCGAGCACCACGAGCACTTTTTTCAAAGGACTGAGCTGCTTCTTCTGATATTTTCTTACCAATTGCACGTGCCTGTAATATCCTCAAACGTCGCAACAAAAAAGCACAACGGCGTTCAAGGCGCGCTTGTAGGAGTCTAACCTTATCCTCTGCAGCATCTCCTTCAGAATCAGCAGTATCAGCAAGATCAAATCCACTGAGAGGAAATATCACATCTGGATCACCAGTAGACAAAGTATCCCCTCCACTTTCTAATGTTTTAATTGCTTGGAGGAGGTCTGCTTGAACCAGATCACTATTACCCAGATCTACAAGGATCTGTTCCATTTCTTGTGAATCTTTAGCTAGGCTAGGTTGATTTTGGAGTCCCATGTCGTCTTCCTCCATGGGTGTAGCAAGGTTGTCGACGGACGCAAGGGCCCGTCTTCGGTGGGTTAGCTTCTCGGTCTCGTTGGTCGCGTCGAAGTGGTTAAATTGGGGTGTCACAGAAAGCGCCGGGGCCATGACACGAGCGTCGCCCGCCGCGGACGCCGGCGCAAGACGCGTCAGGGCGGGCTTCCTACTTCACTCATTCCAACCTTATATAACGTTTCACTTGTACACTCGTTCACAACATTAACACTGTTCTGCACTTCACTAAACTGCTATAAGCAGTCATTCTCCGGATCAATCACCAGCCGGCTCTTGAGAGATGAAAGGCGAAGACCAAAAGCGTACAGCGCGCTTCTGAAAACAACGGTTAACACTGATTATATGCCGGTTTTTGTTTATACGGAAGAAACATTGTTATCACTAATAGCTCATAAGTAATAAACATTCAAATGGCTGTCTACAAATCCACATTATTTGAAATTTAACCCACGTGATAACGAATAGAGTTCGCAAGCGGTCGTAGTAGCTTGTTTTCTGTACGATATGGAACAGGAAATGATACACTTCTCAAACACTTATTGGGGAATCATTGATACATTGTTTTCACATGGCACACACAACTAGTTCATTACGAATGAATAAAATAATGAAAACGAAAAAAAATTAATAGTAATGGCGGAGTAGGGGCTAAAAACACTATTCAAATGAGTATGAATTCAATTCTAGTGACGAAACGTAGCGTAGACCGCACCAAACGCCACAAGCACTGGACGACTTCTGAATGTTAAAAAGAGATAGCTACAATGTCCCTGAATTAGTACTTGCGCGGTAAAGTCAAATACGCAATAATTTATAAACATGTTGAAACATGAAATGTTCACAGCTAATTTAATACTTAAATAAAATCCATTTTTAATAAAATGTATTTTTAAAAAAAGTAATTACATAAACTTTTACAATATCTACGAGTGTAAAAATATAAAAGTCTCGCAATTGATACCTTATAGCTTACCGCCACGCTTTATTCTAACAATAGAGTTTAGTAGGGAAAATTATGACGAAATAATTGAAAAAAATGTGTAAATCCATTTTGGGTGAAGTAAATGAAACGAAATGGAAAAATATTTTTCTTTTATATTAAATACAATTATATTTCAAATTATTTATATATATTGGTGGTACTGTACCGAGAAGCAAATGAGCATTTACGAAGATTGTAAATATAATTACTTAGTTATTAAATTTAGCTCAAGATTAAAACGTTTTATAGATTTTTGTATACAGACATACTTTTTATGCATGTTCAATTTAATAAATATCGATAACTTTAATATTACAAAACATAAACGAACGTTTCTCCGTGAATGCACCGTGTGTCACATTTTACGCAATAAAAGTATGTTAATTTAAAGATTATCAGATAAAAGCATATAAAATTTGACCTTTCAATAATTATATAATAATCTAAATGTTATTTCGTGACATATTTTTAATATTTAACTAATTTCACTTTTTCACTCACAAGCTCTACTTGTTAGTAAATATATTTTACTTTCTTTAGTAAATAATTTTTATTTTTATTAATAAAAAAATATAAATATACAGTGTTCATATACTTATAGTAAAAAAAGAACTATTCATAATATACAATACATATTGTGATATTACATATATCTCTTTTGAGAAAATCAATTAAGCGAATATTTTTTTTTAATTAAATTTTTTTCCAAAATGATTTCTTTATTGCTTTTATTAAATCTTTATAATTCATATGCATTTTTTAAATCTTTTTTGGCAAAAAGTATAACATATTCTACACAATATCAATATATTAAATAGCATAATTGTGACAAGAAGTAAAATTTCTTTAATAGACGTATACAAATCTAGTCTGCGAGATAAACTTTATTTTTAGTACAATTCTATACATAGCAGGTTTATATTTCATTTAGAAAAGTATTTAACCTGTCTTTATTATGTATTAATCTTGCTTTCTCTTTATAATAAAAGTTAAAGATTCGTTTAGTGTACTAATGAATATTTAATGTTGATTTATAAATCTAATCTATGTAGTGGTAGAAGTTATCACTTCAAAATATTATCCTAAGTTTCACTATAATTAATTAATAGAACTTATTTTGTTAAGATTTCTTAAAAATGGAATGAAAATATATGAAAATAAACTGTGAATAAAAATATTCTTACCTTTAATATGGTATTTGTTGAAGTTGCTTCATATTTTGGATAGCTCTTTTTCAGTACATAGACATCTATTGCTTCCATATTGAACTGCAAACTAAACCTATAATAGAAAGAAATAAAAGAAAGGATAAACTGTTTCACAAATATATCTTCAGCATTTCAAAATCTCTTAGATTGTGGTGGTGACAGATAACTGTCAGAAGTTAGCAAGCAAAAAATGACTTGTGTCATAAAAAGTTCATAATTTATAAGAATGTTTTAAAGAAATTATCATTTTTTATTAATATATGTTATACCATTATTGAATACATAATAACAATATTTCAAAGTTGTTAAGTTGTAATAACAAATAAAGATTCTCTGTCAAATATATTTTAACTATCTAAATGAAAAATTGAATTTACAATTAGCTAATTATTTTCATATTTATGTACTATTTAGTCAGTCCATTTGATATTCCTGAAAACATAAATATAACCAAAAATCTATTTATTAGTAATATGAAACTCACTTCATCAATAAAGGAATAATATAATAAAAATCATCAGTGTAATCATTTTTCGACTCAATATTTTTCTTGTTAAAATATTACAATAATAAACATTTATTCAAGTAATGAAGAATTTTTTCATACAATAAATTTAGAACTACACTTAATCGGCATAGTCACTTTAATAGAAAATGAATAGTAGTTACGAGCACATTTATTAAAATGGAGTTTAAAAAAACATTTTTAGCACATGCAAATTTAATTTAATTTTTATCTACTTTCCATCCTAAAGATGTATTTTGTTATGTTATAGATAAATTTTTATCAGGTACAACATATTTTGTTGAATCTCGTAGGAAATAAAAGTCAAAAGAATCTTTTTGCGGTCTAAAATATTTCACAAATTCTGTTTATAATGAAAATAAAGTAATTAATTAACCTTAATTACTTGGAGTATTTGAATTTGTGAGTGTAAGTTTGTCTAATAAAAGTAATATAAATATTATTTTGAAATAAATCATCACCTCATTCCACAATCAACAACTTCCTATATACATAATACATAATTATTCATAATTACTAATTTCTTATGTCTTAAATCTAATTTCAATTTTGCAGTATTTGAAAATGACTACTTTCTACTGAAATTAAAGACATATGATAATTACAAATTCACTTTCTTTACTATAATTGATAAGAAATTTAAGATATATTTTTTTAGGAATTTAGGTATGTATGTATATAAATTCCTAAAGAAATATCTTTTATATTAGATAATACTTAAAATTTGTTTTTGTATTATTTTTTTAGGCAATTAGGTATATAGCTTTTTGAAGAATTGGTTTATTACAATATATATAATATAAAGTAGTCATTCAACTTTTTGTGTAAACCGTTTTTATTGTTTTAATATTCTTATAACTTTATTATCATGAAAATAAAGATGTTGAACTTACCTTAATGAACACGCGAAGACAATATATAAATAACTACTAAGAGTTATTACTAATTGGTCAATATTATTATTAAATTTGGCTATGTACATTCGATTACAAAATAGGTGATTTTTTCTATACATATCTATTAATGTCAATTGGAAAATAAGTTTAGTTTAAAACTATAACAATCAATTACATAAAAAATATATTTGAGAAACATTATTTTTTTCTATTTATAAATGTTTTTTTTTTTTTACACTGTCTTTTATAATAATGTTATAATTTAATTTAATTGTAAATTTATCTTTAAAGTAGACCCGCTCCTGAAGTATTGCTTTCAAAAGTAAAGTGGATGTTGAATGTTAAGTTAGTAACTACACATTTCAGTTATATATTTAAAGTTGACTACTATTATGTAAGTTATAAATAGTAAAACATTTTTAGTAAATAAAACTTAATTATACCAATAAAGTTTGTAGACTATTTATTTAATAATATTTTATTAAATCGATTCGATGGGCGCACTCTGTTATCTGTTTATCTTTTATGATTTTTTTTCTGTGCTTAATAATATTGTCTGTCAAAAGGTATAGTTTTCAGTTTTGGTTTGAGTAAAACGTTATCGCATATACCGACATAACCGACATAAGTTAAAGTGTAATAACTATTAAGTATAACTATGAGTTACGATAATAGCTATCAATTACATTCTACTCACCAATCCCCACGTCAAAGCAAAAGAAGCAGATATTTACTAGGCAAAGATGAATCGCTAAATATTTCGGCAATTCTTAACGAGACAACTACTTTTAAAACTCTTAACGATACTAGTTTGAGACAAGTTTTAGACGAATCTTCAGTTTTAATAAATACCGGTAATGCAGGAGACGGCCTAAGTGAGGCCTTTTTTGAAATAATACAATCAAGCCGGCCGAGTACCGTTTTAGATACAATAGCGAGGTTAGCCCAAGCTTGTTGTGATTCACTTGAGCTAGTAGAACCGTGGAACCGATATAATGCACAAAATTATTGGCTGGCAGAAGAAGCAAACACGTGGAAACTCATCTTTAGTCTATTTGCCGATTCAATTTCCGAACACCCTAAAACCTTAGAGAGTCAAATTCTTGAACCAACTTTATCTCAACAAAGGCTGGTAAATGCTTATTTTGAAACCGAATCTGAACTTCGTCTGTTACAAGTATTAGTTACTTGGCTTGAAGTAACAGCAACATATCAAGAAGGAGCAACGCAAACAGCTGCTCCAGTAATAGGTAACAACATACATTGGGGTAATACACTTCATCAACTATTGATAGGATCAAGTTTGTTTAACAAAGAAAAAAATAATTCTATGATCACATGTATGGATCCTGATGCGCCAAGACGTCAAAATAAAACAATACACTCAGATGATAAAAAAGATGATGATGATTTATGCAAGAGGATATTCACTGAAGTTCGATGTGGAAAATTTCAAGAAGCAGTGTCCCTATGCATCAGCGCTGGGCAAGCGTGGCGTGGGGCTGTTTTACAAGGCTGGAAGTTGCTCCATTATGAACCTGGTGATGTTGATGGTACTTTAGAAGTTACAGGAAACTCCTCAAGAGATTTATGGAAATGGTGTGCTTTAGGTATAGCTAACAATGTCAGTGAGAATACCCATTTCAGAGCAACTGTTGGTATCTTATGTGGCCACTTGCCAAGTGCCCTTCCAGCATGTCAAGGAAATTGGGAGGACTTGCTGTGGGCTCATTTAAGAGTTCAAATAGAAGCTAGAGTTGACAAATTCTTACATGAACATCATGCCACAGCTGAAGCAAATACTACACCCTCTGACATATTAGATTTATTACAGAGTGAGCTTCAAATTGATGAATTATCTTTACAACAAATTTTTAATTCTGTTAAATCATTGATGGATGGAAAAAGAGAATCAAATTATCAGATGTGTCAGCGCAATCTAATGCTTGGTCACATAAGAGCTATAATGCAGGATTGTCTAGAGTGGCTTGATAGTGCTGAAGAAAGATTTGTGAGGTTTTTGGCTCACTTAATTCTTGTTTTAAGGCAGATGGGCAAAGATCCTCAACATGACATTGGTGATAAAATTTTGGAGAAATATGTAATTCAGATTATTGAAGGTTTGGTTGAAGGTACAAGTATATGTCCAGAACTAATAGCCTATTATACTTCAACTGTACCTGTGGAGAGGCAAATAGCTTTGTATGCAGAATTAATGGACAGAGTCCAGAAAAGTGAAAATAGGCTAGAGGTTGTTAGAGCAGGAACAAGAGCAGGTATAGATGTTGCAGCTTCTGCCAGAGTGGCTATAAAGAAAGCTATAACTGACATACAGCAGGGCTATGGGAACATAGATCTAACATTCACTCAAACAACAGCAGTGGAAAAAGATAAAACTTTGGTGACTAAAGTGATATCATCCCTTGAATGGCTGTCATTTATGTCAAACCAAATAGAAGAAGGTCTATGGCTTAGTAATGCTATGGTTCGAACATTTATTTTTATTGGTAACACAAATGCTGCATTACTATGTGTGAACAGTGTCAGTAAAATGTTTGATGATTTTACAAATAAGGTACCCAAAAACTCTTCAGAACTAAGAGAGCACATTTGTTTAAAATCATACTTAGAAGCAATAGAAGCCTTTGCTACTTGGTACAGACATTTTATAAGTGGTCAACCTAAAGATATAGAACCATTAGCCCCAGATGCATCATTCTCTGATAAGGTTCATCATGAGCAAAGATGTGCTCATATTGAACAACAAAAAGCTCGTTGGCAGAATGCTATACTACATCAATCTCGGCAAACAAAACAATTACTTTATAATATTCTGCTATTCCCTGGAGGTTGGCTACAAGATGAAAATGACTCAATTTCCTCCCACAAATTTACTAATGAAGAAAAGGAAGAGAGAAACAAACAACTAGATACTTTAAGACGTCTATGTCTACCAGAAGTTGCACTTTTAATTTTTAAAATATTGCAGAGTAGTGATGATATTGATAATCACAAGGAGGCTCTTAAAATGAGCAATTTAATTGCCAGTGAAAACCGTGGTCTTTATCAAGTATTTACAAAAAGTAAACTTTTGGAAGTATTAGACAGAATTAAAGAATCTTCTTTGTTTTTAGTAGAAAAGGGTAAAGATATACTTGGTTATGAATTGGATGAATAATTTCCTTGTACAATAAATAATTCATTATAAACAAAATATGTTTTATTACTCTATATATTTAAAATTTACAATTGTTACAAAACCATTTGTGAATACTTAACATAACAGTACTTAAGCTACGGATACAGGGCTTAAATTAATTAAATCATTGCTGCTTTCTGCCAAATCAGCTATGGAAACCCTGCCTCTTTGTTTTATAAACTTAGCAACATCTTCAAGCTCTTTCTGTGATATATATATGAATTTTCCTCTATCATCAATAACACCAGTTAGTTCACCACTAGTTTGCAGATCAGTAATTCGATCAATTGCAGCTTGTGTTTTAATTTTAAAGTTGCCAGCTAGATCCTCCAATAAAACAACTTTTTGTGCCTGTAACAGAATTATTAATGCATCATTATGGATTCATTAAATAAAAATAAACAGTATTGTTCCAATTATTAAAAGAGGTGCTAATACCTTGATATAATCTATGAATTGCTTCAGCATGTTTTCTTGATCTTGTTCTTGGTTCTCATCATAACCTTCTCCTTCAACTGTGAATGCTGATTTCAATGCTTCATACTCTTCTTGTTCGCGTTTCTTTCGTTCTTCTTCTGCTTTTCGCACTGCTTCTTCAGCTTTGCGTTCTTCTTCCTATGAATGGCAATATGACAAAAATAGTATGTACTTATTTTATACAGTACAATATTCAAAAGTATGAAATATTTGTTTATTTCTCTTTGTGAAAAATAAATTATTTGTTGGTTAAATTAGTTTTTTACCTCACGTTTTTCTTCAGCTTTTTTTCTTTCTTCTTCCAACTCTTCATCACGTTTCTTTTTCATTTCCCGCATCTGCCCCTCTGCTTCTCTTGCTTTCTTTTTCTCCATTTTAGCTTCTAATTTTGCACGTTTCTGAAGACAGAATAAGAAATCACAAAATAAAGGATTTTGAAAGTTATTTATTTGACAATAAATGTGATTTTTTTAAATACCTTGGCACCCATTTTGTCATCCAAATCCAATTTTGGGGCTTCTGGAATACCTTCTTCCTCTGCCTCCTCAACAATTGCAGGTTCTTCTTCAATAAGAGCAGCTTGATGCCTAGCAGCTTTTTAAAAAAAGGAACAGAAAAATAAAATACTAAGATATAAAAATACACTAATATATGTAATACTTAGTTTACATTAATTAATTGTAATAATGAATAAAAACATTTCAATTATTGAATAATATTACATACCATTTGCTCTCATCCGTGCTCTCTGATTTCTAACAGCTTGTACCCTGCCCGGACCCCCATCTCTTTGTGCCACAGCTCTAGGTCTTGCTCCAGCTGCATTAATGTGTTTTATTAAGTAACTTTCTATGTTTTACTAGTAATATATATTTTAAAAAGCTCTGTTTATTACTTACGTTGTGGCTTGACTTGGGAAACACGTAAAAACGCAATTGATAAAGCTATTATTACGAGAGCGCTAATAATAGCAGCAATAATAAATGGATCCATCGTTAGGTACTTCCAAAATAAACTGGAATATAATATAACCTCAGTGAAAATATATGTAAGAATGAAGAATAAATTAATATGATATGTTTTAGTTTTTTTTAACTTCAATAATATCCAACAAAAGGTGAAAATTCATGTTATGATTTATTTAAAAAAATAAAAATGTAATTTGTATTTTGTAACTACACATACTGTACTCTATGTCATCGTAACGTCATCAATGTCATAGTTGTCATACTTAATACATATTATTTTATTTTATTATTTATTCAGTCGTTATTAACGATGTTTTATTTAATAAAAAAGTTGTATTCCCTAAAAGGCTAAAAAAAGTGTACATTTTTAAACCTATTTACCAGTTGCATAAAATGTGTAATTGCTCGGCAGGCAAAAGATTGTTACAAAAGATTTATGAATAACGTACGATTTTTCTATGTTTATTAAACACTTGATCGATTGTATGATTACAACTTCAAATTTAATTAAATTTTAAAATTAACGAATGTTGACAAGATTCGTTCGGGCTAAGTAGAAGTTGGGTCGCAGTAAGTTCTTCCGATTCTTCAATAATGACGATGTCAAAACGGCAAAACTACTATGTGAGGTTGGGACACTGGGCTCTCGGATTGCTGTTTCTGCCACATCGTGGGCAGTGGGCACACATACTTATATTTTTATTATTTGTAGACAAAAATCATGACAAGATACGCAATACGTTTTGATTAGAAGACTGATGCCACTTTGTAAGTCTCGTAAGTTACCTACATTTAGAATTATTTTCTCCTCCACCTATATTCAGACTTCAGATAATCCTGGAATATGCTAGTTAATGTGATCTTTTTCAATTATGGCGAGATTATATACCAGCTTTATCGAGCTTCGAAATGTAGTCGCCCAATATGGTAGGTAGGTCCGCCTAATAATTATGAACTATTGACCCCTATCTTGGTCGAGACTTGGCCAGACTCTTTGTCTGGCAGGAATTTATAAATTTGAAGTGCCGGATTATATTTCAAAAATGAATTGGATTAAATCGATCCATATTGTAAAATATGAGCGATTTTTGCATATGACCACTGATGTAAAATCAAAATAAACTATTTGTGTATAAAATGGAGTCATTATTGTAGTAACCTTATCAAAGTATGTTATAATAAAAAGAAAACAAAATGTAGAAAGGTGTTGTAACAATTTATTTATTTTTATTTATGAATGCTACCATTGTCTCAATATGAAAAAAAAAAACACTTTCAGATGACGTGTGTCATGTCACTTCGTATTGCTTCCTATTTTTGCCGACTGTATTGTTAGAAGAAAACATGATTCCGTTTAATTTTGCGTCATTTGTGTCCTTTTTATTAGTATTAGATGTTACAACAGCTTTATATTTTCATATAGCAGAAGGGGAGAGAAAATGTTTTATCGAGGAAATACCTGACGACACAACTGTAATTGGTACATTTTTTCTTATTCTCTTTCAGCCGTTATAACATAATTTTCAATAGACAACAATTTTAACTTGCTGGTGTGATTTATTTTACAGTAAATTATAAGGTAGAGTTGTATGATCCTCGATCAGGAGGTTTTATGCCATCGTCTCCTGGGATTGGCATGCACGTTGAAGTCCGCGACCCCAACGATCGTATAGTGCTTTCCCGAGTATATTCCTCTGAAGGAATGATATCATTTACTTCTGCAACACCTGGTGAACATGTCATATGCATGTATTCAAACAGTACATCTTGGTTCAGTGGATCACAGCTAAGAGTAAGTATTTGTTTGAAATTATGTTTAAATCTTGATTAGGCAGGTTATCTATGTCAAATTATAATAGTTCCTGAACTAAACATTACTCAAAATAATTGTCTTATTTCCATGGTAATCCTTTTTAATGTATTTTATTAAGTATGATATTTTTGTATGTATCTTATTGATTAAATATATCAACACTTGTTCAAACAAAACTAAAACATGACCAACCATTTAACAAATCTTGTGTAATGAATAATTTAATTAAAATGTTGTAATTTTTCTCTTGTACTTGAGTTTGTTTGAATAGGTTTCCATCATGATTCAATCATTAAATGCATGGATTGAGAGGAAGTGTTATGCCAGAAGTGAGATGTTTATTTAATTTATTCTATTTGTGACTTCAGGTGCATTTAGATATTCAAGTTGGAGAACATGCAGTGGACTATGCAAATGTAGCACAAAAGGACAAGTTGACGGAACTGCAACTGAGGATAAGACAGTTGCTTGATCAAGTTCATCAGATCACTAAGGAGCAAAGTTATCAGAGAGTAAATATATATCTTATAATTTTATTCCTTTCTACTTTATTGTTTTTTTTTTTTTATCATAAAACTATTTCCTCTTACATATATTATTAATACAGCCAGCAAAATTAATAGTTCATGGATTTATATAATAATTTTATAAACAGTTTGTTTGTATAAAATTAAATAACTACAGAGGTAAAGATAGAACTGAATGTTCTCTTATGGTTTTTTTATATTCCTTATTTGTTTGTTTCAGCACCGTGAAGAAAGATTCAGACAGACATCAGAAAGCACCAATCAGAGAGTGTTGTGGTGGAGCTTGCTTCAAACCGGAGTTCTCATAGGGATAGGTTACTGGCAAATGAGACATCTCAAGAGCTTCTTTGAGGCTAAGAAATTAGTTTAAATCACAATGTCCATAGTCATAATAAATATTCTATTTATATTTGAAAAGCATTGACGCCTTCATCCTAAAATATTATTTCAATTTATATTTTCATTTTACAGTAAAAAAAATGTTGTGATAT
Organism: Vanessa cardui; assembly: GCF_905220365.1. Lineage (NCBI taxonomy): Eukaryota > Metazoa > Arthropoda > Insecta > Lepidoptera > Nymphalidae > Vanessa > Vanessa cardui. Next base: position 10,012,797 of record NC_061125.1, on the reverse strand, counting down.
GCATTTTTAATAAAATGTATTTCTAAAGGACAATCTGTTTTTTTATTTCTTTTGTAGAATTTGTTTAAGTTTAAAACTTAGCACTTAAAAAAAACTTAAATTAACTATGAAAAATAAATGATTCAAATCATAAATAAAATAGTTTTTTCAATATTTAACATAATTTAATATATTTAATGATCATTTTAGATTACTATAAAACATAACAATATATCATGGATAAGATAGATATATATTATTTCTTTTACATATACTGCTACACTTGGTATACAGAAAACAGAGCTAAGCTACCAGTTTTATTACACATTTGTGAATCAATATAAACATATGAATATTTTAATTTACAATGTATTCTACAAAAGCCAAACAAGGCTTTTTTTAATGTTACATTGTTAAAATTTAAAAAATATGTTTAAATCAAATTTAAGACTTAATAATACTATTTATCTCCTAACTAATAATATGATTAAAAATGAACAATTTGTACATTGCTAGCTTCCATGTCTCGGCAAAATACTAAAATTTAAAAGACCTGCAACTTCATGTGTACAGTTTTTAATATTTGTATAGAAATTGTATTCAAGTGGAATAAATGTCTATTTGTATGAATATATACTTATTAAGTTCATTTACCTACAATTATTTTTAGTAAAATACCCGTCATCTAAATTATGAATTATCCTTAACCTTAAAAACACTATCTAAATATTTCACAAAAGCTTTAGGGTTTGGTTTAGACATAGGAACCAGCCAGCTGAAGTCTACAGTCTCAAGTGTGGATGCTAAAGTGTCACATGTGCAGTAGTAGAGATGCTTATCAACATGCAGCTGGTCTGCGAGTTCTAGTTGATGATTGTTCATTAAATCTTCATTTACAACGACCAATAAGGGTTTGTTCAACTCCAAAGCCTCTAAACAGCTTCCTGCTCCCGCGTGACTTATTATTAAATCAGCGTTTGACATATCGGCTTTTAGTGAGTCCTTAAATCTGTAAAGATGTAATTTTATACCGTCTTTCTCAAAATCACCCGGTTCAACGTCACTGTTCCCTATTTGAACCGTAATACTCTCGCATCCCAATTTTTTTAAAACGAGAAGTACAGGAGATGTTTGGATATATTCACATAAGAGGTCGAAGCGTGTTGTGCCAACTGTCACAAAACATTTTTTGTACTGTGTATGCATTATGAATGTCTTTAAAATAAAAATAATATGTTATCCTTTGCGTTATTGCGTATCGCTTTAATTTGTCATTATTTTTGTAAACACTTCCAACTGAACTAAATGTCACCAAATGTCAGTGTCAAATGTCAATTTTCTATCAAATGTGGGAATAGATACACAAAGCCATTAAATTAAGAATTGAATCGATCGAGATGTACACAATAATTAGACACGATAGATAGGAAAATTTAATACATATTTGTTATATAATGTATAACGTATTTACCTTTTTTAAAATAAGTCTAAACTGCAACTTCAAAAATGTATTTAAAAAAAGTATTAATTTAAATCTACTTTTCTTCTGATTTATAAAATGATTAGAGTTATTATTTATCAATATTCAAACAATAATTATAGGTCCATGTTTAAAAATGCGAGACGAATAACTTTATTATTTAAAAAAAAAAGACAAAAACGTTTTAAAACATAAAAAAATAAACGTTTTGAAACCTGTCTTGCAAAGCTCTTCAAAGTCTGTGTAAGTGTACGTCTTGATATTTATTTCAAAGCAATTGAAATTTAATGATCATGAAGGAAGCTGGTGATTTGTATTTTCCAATTGCGATTGACTATCGCTGAATTGTCCCACAATGAGCTTTCAGTTTTTTTACAGTACAGGTCCTGATATGGATAATTAATTACTTTAATACAAGGGTTCGGAGGATACCTGCATTTATTTGTTGTACATGTAGTTGTTGATTTCAAAATATTGTATTACTACAGCCGGTTGCATTCATCACCCTTCAGTCTAAACTTGTTCTCGAGAAGTAAGGGTCCAAAGTCTTGATCTGAATTACGGCTAAATTCTAGCATGCACTGCATGCATACTAATAATCATGCATATTCGTAGTCTGCTCTAACTTTGGCTTGTAATGTTACTCTTAATTGTAGCCTTACTGCTTAAACTCTTGCAAGTTGGAGCTCTTTGTAATGTTACATATTGTTGGTTTAGTTTTATACTTCCGTTTACTTTATACCTTTTCATAATCCGTTACAGGTTTTTGCAAGTAACTGACTGAAATGAAAGATGTTGCACGTCAAGATTAAAACCTTAAGCGGAAATGTCACAAAGTTTTTTTATTTTATGTAATTGAAATGCAGAAAAGGATTTTTTTCATTTGATGTTAAGTGAACATCACTGCTCATAAACATTGGCGCTGTAAGAATTATTCACCATTCCTTACATCACACCAACCCGCCACTAACGATGGAACTAAAACGTTATGTTCTTTAGGTCTACAGTTACACTGATAGATATAATCTTCGCTTGATAGTAATTGACTGAAATATAAAAGTGAATATTAGCTTCATATTACTCAAGTAAAACATGGACTTTGGATCCTGAACTAATATACATATGTAGGATACACGACAAATATAAAATATGTATTTATCCTATGTGCATATAAGACATTTGTCGGACACATATTTATTATAAATCGAAATATATTAAACTTGCTGCACTAGACAGGTGATGTGGGCTCTTTTTCTACGATAAGCTGCTTCTTAGTCGCATAAATGAACAGGTGTATTTTCTCTTCAGTTGGTTTTATACAATGCGTTACGGACATTTTTTGTCGTTTTGAAATTAGCTAAAACGTACGAAAACAACGGCTAAATAGTTAGCTATAAAAGTTTTGTGAAAATTTAAGAAAACGAACTCAATACGTTATAACTTAATTAAAAAATGTAACTAATAAAGTTGTAAAATGTAGAGACTATATTCATATTGTTAATTTTATAATATTAGTTAAGAATTACTTGATTAACTACATATTTAACAAAAGAGGGTACTTGTTTGGAATGCCGATTAGCGAAGCGGAGCTGATGCAAACATGCAACCACAATAAGATTTATTTATTTTACAAGGTACATTTACAATATAGACGTATTTTACACAAAACATAGATATATGACTGAAGTAATTGAAGAAATCATAACGTTTTTGAAAAACCACTATATTTGTTCTTTTTATCTTTTGTATGCTTCAATTGTTAGGCTTATAGCTTGAGGCGCTGTTTCACGTAGAGAGCCAAATGCTCTTATTTTAGATATTTAGTGGTAGGCAGGACAGTCGGAAAATACATGAAATTTATCATGCGAAAAGTAATTTATTCGAAGCGGCCTCTGGACAATGTGCTCATATGTAGTAAGTCGCTTCCCTTAAATTTTCTTCCGCAACCTCGTAAACAGTTTGCTTTACAAATTACTATTTTAAATATTAAACGAAATTATCCCAACTATAATTAAGTTGTCAATAAATTGTAATTTGCTTCATGATAAGAAAATTGAGCCGTGTACAAAATACGAGCAATGTTTAGTAATTCTCATTTTGAATATTTTATACATCCGTATGACCTTTCACGAGTTTCTTCTACGATTCCAATATACTAGGGTGATCTAAATGTATTCAGAGACAATACATAATATGTATGATGTTAAGAAATACATATAAAACACAACTTCTAAAAGATATAATAGGCTTTGGAAATTAAATAAAACCTTACATTTAATTTGTAATTTTATAATAATTTTATTTTAAATCACTGATAGAATAATGCTTTATATAATGTAATGATCATACTACATAATTATACTAATATTACATGAGCATGTTCCTAGTTTTAAAATTTTCATGAAATTTTTGATATTCATTCATGTGTAATTAATTTTCACTTCTACATTGTTCCATATTTATAAATTGCCATCGATATGAGTAGACATGCGGTAAAAAACTATAGTTTGTGTCAATTTGCTAGGTGGTAAGGAATGATTAAGATTTCTGACGATGGACCAACACGTAATGGTAACCACTTTCAATCAGGGGGCCTGTTTGCCAGTGATATTTATATTTATGACGTAATATGTTTTTACAATTATTCAAGAGAAAAATAATAATTATTATATTCTTTTATTCAATGTTGTTTGTGATTGTCAGACAATTGTTATTTTCTTCTTCTCAAAGAAGCATTTTCAGTGCTGGTCAATGAGTAAGACTACGTAGTTTATACAAATGTAAAGTTTAATTAATGCGTTGCTTTTATCAATTTCGAACTTATCGATACACGAGACTATTTAATGCATGCTTTTCATGCTATCAATTTAGAATATCATTAAATTAAGGTGAAGCTACATATATGGTAATAGAATTAAAACACTTGATGAGTAATTTCAGAAAGACAATAAAAAAAATTATCCTCATTAATTAACATTGCTTTGAGGTTGATTCCATCCAAATTACAAATAAATAAAATTTTAACAAAAAGAAAAACCGACTTCAATCAAAACAGTATTTTAAAACAAATTAAAATGCACTAAAAAGTAATAAAAATAATTGCATATTTAAGATATTTTTGAGAGTCCTCCTAGGTAAAATGAAATGAAAAATATTAGACTACTTAAAAGTCGATTTACGATTATATAACGTAGTTATAGTTATTGTTATATTTGGAGCCGGTGTCAGCCACAGGCACACGCTTCAACAATCAAAAGAAAGAAGCGATACGAGCCTCTTGATTGACCCAGTATAATATCGTATAAAAGGTGATTTGTAAGAAACATTTCTTAAAGTATTCTCGTATTGTTTTTTGATAGGTATAGTATAGGGTTGGCTGACACCGACTCCAAGTATAGCAATAATTATAACTACATTATATAATCGTAAATCGACTTTTAAGTAGTCTAATATTTTTCATTTCATTTTACCTAGGAGGACTCTCAAAAATATCTTAAATATGCAATTATTTTTATTACTTTTTAGTGCATTTTAATTTGTTTTAAAATACTGTTTTGTTTGAAGTCGGTTTTTCTTTTTGTTAAAATTTTATTTATTTTTTGATTTTAAGTGAGGCTGATGTAGACTAACATTTTTTTCTTAATATGGATATATTAAGCGTGCCGTTTATATGAATCAGAAACTACTTCAGGAACAATTTCAAAAGAAACTTTCGAATAAAGCAAAAATAGACTTTCGAAAATTCGGCTTGAATACGTCATGCGGCATAAACTACAAGGTACCACCCTTCAATGAGCTGTAATCGACCTCAGTAAAATAACTTTGCAAAAGAGCTATTCGTATGCTATGTCGTACATCATATGACATCACATCATATACACAAAATTTAATGAAAGACAGAAAGAAATTCTGCCCCAAATCGCACCCTAACTGTAAGCCGTTTAGGAGTTCCGTCAATACATAGTATAAAACAAAGTCGCTTTCTCTGTCCCTATATCTTTAAAACTACGCAACGGATTTTGATGCGTTTTTTTTTAAAGATAGTGTAATTCAAGGGGAAGGTTTGTGTATATAATAAATGAACAATATAGTAAAGAAACACTGACAATTTTAGAAGTTTGCAATGTGATGTCGTAAATAAACAAATTCTTTAGTACATTTAGTATCAGTATTGCACCCGTGAGAAGTCGGGGCGGGTCGCTAGTTGATTATAATATTCGATTATGACAATTACATGAACATAACCACGTTCCGGAAGGTGATTCAAATATCCAAGTAACCCATAAATAAAAGATTCGACCGAGTATTGCTAACGTGCTCCTCAGAATTGTTCCGTTCCCTCCCGTTCCCTTAATTTGTCATGGGTCCTGTGCTCAGAACCTTACCAAACTTTCACCAAACTACCCTTAAAGTATATCCTTTATAATAAAAAAAGAATCATCGAAATTGGTTAACGTGATTTTGAGTTATTCACCTATTTGTCGCGCATATACATAATGCAAATTTAAGACTTATGTCGTTTTCATACGGATACCATCATCGGAAAAAAATTTAAAAAAAATGGGACCCCACGGGAAGCACTACCTTTCAAACAAAAAAAAATTATCAAAATCGGTCCACCCAGTAAAAAGTTATGAGGTAACAAACATAAAAAAAAAAAAAAAAAAATACAGACGAATTGATAACCTCCTCCTTTTTGAAGTCGGTTGAAAATAAGAGTGGATTGCTGGGTATCCTTTCTTAATAAACTTTTTTCGCTAAATGGCGCTGTCCCATTTCAACAACGCTTTAAAAATTTCATACTTAATAGAGTATAAGAAGTGGAAAAAACTCATTTCCAAAATTTGCTTGAATTTAAAAATGAATTTAAAATAAAAAAAATTAAATAGTTTTTTGTATGAATTTATATTATAAATTCTTAGATTAGACTGTATATTATAACAATGAACAATACATGTTAATGTTTAATGATTTTTAGTACTCATGTTAAAACACAATAATACAGAAAACGTTTGCCATTTGTTTTATTAAATTAAACTATGGAAAATTTTAAATCTGTATAAAAGTACTCGGTTTTTAAGGCGATGAATAAAAGGCAACATTCAAATTTCAAATGAAAATGATGAGATTAATGGAAATGAATACTTAAAAGGACGTTTCAAAGTTGATTCCGCAGTAGAAATAGATTATCATGGTATTGATATGTCGGGGAGTAGTGATAGAGAAATAAGATTTTTATGGTATGAGTATGGATTACTATGAAGCACGGGGATGATTGAGTACTTATACGGGTGTATTTCAATTTAGCCCACACCTCCGGATGATCTGAATTGGTATATATATGTATTTCAACGCGCTGATGATCGTGAATTTATCCCATTAGTCTAAATTAAATATAGCTCGATATTTCGGCATTATCTACGAATGTCTTGTTCACGAGAATAATAAAAATAACCATGTTAATTTAAAATATTATAAAGCTCTTGGATTCTTAATCCATAACAATTTAATTGTCAATGATATACTAAAGTTACCTTTTACGTACTCGAGAAAATTTTTGACATACATTTGTTGGTATCTAATATAATAATAAATAATCTATAAGTTTCGAGTTCATGGAATATTATAAATTAAAAGATATTAGATTTCTAAACAACCTGTATAACCTGCTAATAAAGTAACTCACGAAACCACACGTGCCATTCACGTGCTACGTTGCGTCTGCATGAAATGTTAACATGGCTACGTAAGTTCTACCTTCCCCTTTGTTTTAATTGAAACTTGAATAAAACAAAAGTTTTTGATTGGTAATATCATTTTTATACGTGAATTATGACTGGAAATTCAGATATAAAAGGTGAAAATTGTGTAGTGGTTGTACGGCATAAAAATGAAACTGTACGCGGTGCTATTGATGTTTATTTTTCGAAGTTGTTCGGGGGAGGATTTCCCATCTCTGATCACTGCAAATGCTTCTATAGGTATCACTTTTAAATCAATATTCTAATAAAGTATCATGTAGAAACACATTTAATTATTAAGCCTATTTATGCTTTATTTAAAAATAAATAACAAAATAATATTCGTACTAAAAATTCAATATTTATTTTCATCTAGTTTTAATTAGTATCAATGTAATTTATATTGTCGAACCAACTTAACACTTACAAGAAATTGTAGTAGTATAAGCTCTTTCTCAAGTCTCGTAAAAGTGGTCTGGTATTTTTGAGGACGCAAACAAAGTCACTAAATAATTTATTTTTCTAGCTGTGGTTTTGGATCGTCAATTTCTGGGTGAAAATTATCAGTCCATTCTTGATGACTTGAAAGATTATATAAAAGAGCTGACGCGCGTTGAGCTCAAACATGGCGGAGTTAATGTGCATTATTTCTCTTGGACTGCTATTAGTCTTAAAAAAGGTACCTTTAGATTTTTTTGGCTATTTTTCATAGAGCATTTAAGTAAATATAAGTAGGTATATGTACATCAAAATTAAATATAGGTACTGCTAATGACCGCTTTAAAAGTATGGTAATGCTATGCCGAGGTAATATAGATAGTTATTTCAATCCTTTGAATCATAACTTTGATAAGAAGGAAAAGTAAAGTACGTATATGTACTTACATTACGTGTTACAAATATTATATTTGCCTTTGAAGTCCTTAAATACACACATATAAATTATTAGGTTATGTTTCTCCAATTTTTTTGATATGATACTTTCATTGTTTGTCAATGGTCATTCGAAATGATCATGAAAATATAACTAAGACTTCTCCTCTCAATCCTACTTTTTTATATCTTGAGTATGGATTTTAGTTAACTACATGATACGTTTTTTAATATTTAGGTAATTGATTCCTGTTTATTTGGTTAGGCTAATGCTATTCATTGATTATTGAAACTAGCCAATATTATAATATATTGAAACGTATTTGTTAGAATGAGATAAATAGAATATAGAAATTGTAATATATTTGAAAGGTTTTTGATAGAATTTATTATATTAATAACTAGAATACAGATAGAGATCAAATGATTATGATGAATAGTGACAATATATCCGAATAAATAGTTCCTGAAACACATTTATTTATGGCTACCAACGGACTGTGCCGTTGTATTTTTTAAATACAAATTGATTAATTCAAAAAGAAAATATCGTTATTAGGTAAACGCAAATTGAGGCAGTAAATGACTTGCTATTTTAATATTGTTGTATGCAAAAATTTTTTACTTCAAAATGATTTTGACACAAAATTGATCAAACTATTTCGTCTTTGATGAAAGCCTTTGGTGTTTTGACCGATTACTTAGTGCTATTCATGAGCGATGGTACACCGCAATCTCAACGGGCTGCTTTGTTACAACTGAAACCCAATAAGTTGTACTCAAAAGCTATCAAAACTAACTTCCGTTATTAAATTCGTGGTACCTTTACATTTAACTAAACACTACAATATGACGAAAAGTACTTCTTTGAGCTTATTTCAATAAAGAATATATTAATTTTTGATTTGATTTAATATCACCATGCAGGTTTTTGAAATTTGTACAAAATTTTTATAACACGAAGTAATTATTTCTTTATCTAATAGATTTTCAACATTTTTTATATGGTAATTTGTAATAATAATTTTATAGGCTTTCTAGCTGTTTTGAGCATAGCGTCTTGTGAGGAAACCTGGTCACTGTTTACTAGAACCAAAGAAGAAGAACTCCTATTATTCGCATTAACAGAGGTTGACTGTCCACGCCTACCAACGGATACTGCTGTTACCGTTACTTTTACAGAGCCTGGTCAAGAGCTAGCACAATTATTATTAGATTTAAGGACTCAAAGAGCTTTTAATTGGAAATCAGTAGTAATATTGCATGATAATACTCTAGGTAAGATATGTACTAAAGACACGTAATTTGTTTTAAAAATTTAAAGGTTTTGCTTGCTTTTGCTCGTCCCTTATTCGACCAGATATATACAGTCTCACTAACAAACGTTAGCTTACACGAATACCATTTATATGTAAAGCCGTATAGATTTTCGCCAAAAATAAAAACTTTGTATACAAATACTAAGAAATATAGGCTTATTCAAAAGTTAAAAAGAAATTTAGAACAGTGTAATTTTAAAATGATACACACAAATATTTGGCTAAAATTTTGACTCTACTGGTGTTTAATTAAATATAGACAAGTCGACTGAAACATATTATCTTAGTTATTTACATAACTATGTATTCGTTGTAATGTAAACTTCTTAACTTTGCTGTATTCGGAAAATAGATGCAAATATACGTATACGATACGGCGATTTTCTAATTATGCCCATAATACTGTTGGCATTGTCCCTTGTACGTGTTATATTTCTTTTTAGCCAGAGACATGATATCTCGCGTAGTTCAAGCTCTGACATCTCAGGTAGACGATGAAGATGTAACTTCTGTCTCAGTTACGGTATTTAAAATGAAGCACGAAGTTAACGAATATTTGAGAAGGAAGGAAGTCTACAGAGTATTGTCAAAACTTCCTGTTAAATACATAGGTAGGTATGGAATTATAACACAAGTTTTCTCTTTGAAGTATATAAAAAAATCATGTAAGTGACAATTACTTTTTTATTTTGTTCCAAGCCCGCAATACTTTATAAAACGTATACAAAGTTGACTGATTAAAATTATATAATATCACAAAATTACCTAAACTTGTTAGATATAAAGATACTATTAGTCTAAAAAAATTAAGTTTCGTTTCGTAAAGTAATGTCTTACCATCTAATAACCTGAATATAAAATATTTTAGGCGAGAATTTCATTGCAATAGTGACGACAGATGTAATGAACACGATGGCAGAGACAGTTCGCGACCTCGCAATGTCACATACCGGAGCTCAATGGCTTTACATCATATCCGACTCGAATACGAACGGAAATATTTCGAATTTGATCAACGATTTATACGAGGGAGAAAATATTGCTTATTTTTTTAATGTCACTGACGGTGGCAAAGAGTGTAAGGTAATAAAATATTGCTTTCAATCAGACAAGTGATACAATTTTGGAGATAATTATAAATGAGCAAGCGTAAAGAACAAATCTGTTACTTGATCTACTTAAAACTTTTTTTTTTATGCTAATGTTTGGTGGACGAGCACATGAGCCACCGGATGGTAAGTGGTCCGCCGATAGACATAGACAACGGCGCTGTAAGAAACATTAACTATTTCTTTCATCGCCAATGCGCCATCAACCTTGGGAACTAAGATGTTACGTCCCTGGGGCCTTTACAAACAATGGCTAACTTATCCTTCAAATCGGAACACCACAATACCAAGTACTGTTGTTTGACGGTAGAATATTTATAATAATTATTATTATCATTAAAAATGAAAATGTTAACAGAACGGCCTACTGTGCTACGCTCAGGAAATGATAAGTGCTTTCGTATCAGCACTTGAAACAGCTATTCAGGAAGAATTCGATGTGGCTGCCCAGGTGTCAGACGAGGAGTGGGAAGCAATACGACCTAGTAAGCTTCAGAGAAGAAATGCATTACTAAAACATATGCAGGTTAGTTGCATTCTATTAATTGTCACAGTCTGTAAATTTTCCACTTCTGGGCTAAGGTTTCCTCTCCCTTTGCGGAGAAAGTTAGGAGCATATTTCACCATGCTGCTGTAGTGAGGGTTGGTGGAATACACATGTGGCAGAATTTCTATGAAATTGGTCATATGCAGGTTTCCTCAAGATGTTCCCCTACATCATCGAGCTCGAAATGAATTTTAAACACAAATTAAGCACATGAAAATTCAGTGGTGGTTGCCTGAGTTTGAATCCGCAATCAAGTTAAGATGTACGTGCTCTAACCACAGGACCATCTCGACTCATCATGTTTAATTGTTGGAAAATATTATTTCTTTTCCTATGTCAATGATGTTAGAATTTAGTTAACCTTCTCAAAATTGTTAGATCTTACTAATATGTACCTATTAGTAAGATCTTACAATTTACATATATATTTTGCAGCAACATTTGTCAACCAAGAGTAGATGTGGTAACTGTAGTTCATGGCAGGCTTTGGCGGCAGATACGTGGGGTGCTACTTACAGGGACGGAACAAATGATAATATTTCCAAAGAAAATGTAACCACATCTGTTATCGAAGATGTTAAATTGATAAACGTGAGTTTTGAATATCAGACCATTATGAATATCTAAATTGGGAAAATGCCAAATAGTCGTCTATAAAGCTACCTGCTAATCTTTGGTATTATCAAACTGTTTTTGAAAAGCTTTATGCATGTAAGACACATAAGGTTTATTAAAAAATTAGTTTCATCATACATTAGATTAATTTTATTAAGCATAAATTAACTTGACAAATTGTATCGGTTTTGAGTAAATGATGCACTTAATTATTTATGCCACGTATATGAAAGGCAGCAATAGCTGAAATAACCTTTACATTAAGTTTAAAGATTGCACTGAGTAAATATGAAGGATTTAAAATCAGTTTTTGCATGTAAGGTTGGTGTATGGCGTCCTATAGATGGAATTAAATTTGAAGATGTTCTATTTCCTCATGTTGAACACGGATTCCGCGGAAAGGAGTTGCCTATTATTACTTACCATGTAAGTTTCATTTTAAGGTGAAATGTTCAATGTATTAACTTCTATGTGTATAATAAATTTATTTTCATTTGTTCATTTTTATTCTGTTATATTTTTATTTGTAGAATCCACCATGGACGATTTTGCGATTAAATGCATCCGGCTCTATCGTTAGTTACAGCGGCTTGTTATTCGATATCGTCAATCAATTGGCTAAGAGTAAAAATTTTACGTAAGTTTAAATATAATTATAACTAAGTATACATGCTCTAAAGGTAGTTTTATTGGATAAGGATAAATGCTGTATTGCTTAAATTCCTTCGAAATTAAGCCCATATTTGTCATAAAATTGAAGAATAAAAATGGTCATGGTCATCACGGATTATTGAAAAACTTTTTAAGGTGTCCACTTGTACAGTACTGTAATACATAAATTTCATCTATATCGTAGGTTTAGCCAGCGTTTACAACGTAAGCGAAAAAAAGTGTTTATTTACGTCATTAGATTAGAAACCTCTTAAATTATTGTGCATGTTTTATACATATAAACTTTTCTCTTGAGTCACTCTATTAAAAACGCATCAAAATCCGTTGAGTAATTTAAAAGATCTAAGCATACACTACCCTTGTGACAGACAGCGGTTTTTTTTATACTATGTAATGATTCATCAATATTAAATTGCAGTATTCGAATAGTTTTGCCTGCAAATTTAAATCATAACATCACCAATGACACTAACGAAGCTGCAATTGACGTAAGTATTTATTTTATTCTAATATAGTATATATTTATCATACTAGTTGTTGGACGCAGCTTCGCTTGCGTTTAAGGAGTAAGTTTTCACGTATTAGACAAAAAAGGAGCCCACGTCCTTCCTTGGAGTTCAAGTTTGCCTTTCATCAAAATCGGTTCATGTTTTGGGCATGAAAGACAGACAGACAGGGTTACTTTTACAATCATAATATTAGTATAGATTGTAAAGGTTTGTTTTTATATTTGAATACGCTTTTCTTAAGATTTACTAATCCGATAAAAGTTGCTTTAGTTTCTTTAGTTTGCTCGCGTTAGATAGCTTATTTCTTGAGAAAAATATTACAATACTTGTTGTTGCTCGCTATTTCCTTCGCGTTTTAGGTAGTCGTTTGTATTAGGCATAGGAAAGTAGCCTACCATCTTCTTAGCGTTTTTACTAAATAATAAATAAATAAATAATAATAAATAAATATGAGACAACATCGCATACATTACTCTGATCCACATGTAAGTAGCTAAATCACTTGTGTTATGTAAAATCGGGAGTAACGATGGTACCACAAACACCCATACCCAAAACGACATTAAATCTAATTATAATCTACATCGAGTCGGCTGGGAATCGAACCCAGGACCTCGGCGTGGAGTCCTCATGAAAACCGGTATACACACCACTCGACCACGGAGGTTGTCATATCATCATAAATCTCTTTTGCGTATTAATTTATTTGTTCGTGAATGAGTAACAGATAGATTTAATAACTTTCGCATTTATAATGTTAGTATAGAACATATCACGTTACATTGTATATTGGAACAAGGCTGTTTATTGAGCAAAACTTTAATGTCATTACATATTTCAACGTGCTCTTGTTTTCAGATGACGTATAGCGTTAGTTCGACATTGATCCTTACAGCGATCGCGAAGGGTCATGCAGCTTTTGCCGCTGCGGCGTTTACTGTTCTTACAGACCCTAAACCAGGTATATAAAAGTAAAATTTTAAAAACGAATTTGTAATGTAAACAACATTGCATTATATATTATTTCCAACCGATTAAAAAAGGAGGTTATCAATTCGTCTGTATTTTGTTATTTGTTTTTTTAAGTTTGTTACCTCATAACTTTTCACTGGGTGGACCGATTTTGACAATAACTATAACTACGTTATATAATCTTAAATCGGCTTTTAAGTAGTCTAAATTTTTTTATTTCATTTTACTTAGGAGGACTAAAAAATTGTTTAATACGCAATTATTTTTATTACTTTTTAGTGCATATTTATTTGTTTTAAAATTGTGTTTTGTTTGAAGTCGGTTTTTCTTTTTGTTTAAAATGTTTATTTTAATATTTTGGATTCGGTCCTACGTTTAACGAAGTTTATTTTTAAATGAAAACAAAGTTGAAAATATAGATTTGTTTCTTATTGTATATTATGAACATAACATTTTAAAAATTTCAAACTCAGGTATAAACTATACAACACCAGTAAGCACGCAGCCTTACTCGTTCATCATCGCGCGTCCCAGGGAATTAAGTAGGGCTGTTTTGTTCCTACTACCATTTACTACAGACGTAAGTTTTTACAATTAACTGAAATTATAATTAGTTGCTTGAATAGTTTGTACTATAATTGCTATTGACGATTTGTTTTATCGAATCAACCAGAACTTCAGACCCAAACCAATCCGATAATATTATAAAAATATCAACCAAACCTTAATATGACGTCTCAGGGAATATAAATATGTACTTATATGCCTAATGCGATCAGAATAGGAATAAAGATAAATATACCTTGATTTAGATATTTAATGCGATTGCAATAGCTCAGTTATTTATATTGTGTACTACTAAGTTTTTGATCACTATTTTTGTGTTTATATACAACCCTATTACATATAACTACTTAGGTATAGAGTTGAGATAGTCCCGTAGAGCTGAGATGGCCCAGTGGTTAGAGCGCGTGCATCTTAATCGATGATTACGGGTTCAAACCCAGGCAAGTACCACTATATACATGTGCTTAGTTTGTGTTTATAATTCATCTCGTGCTCGGCGGTGAAGGAAAACATCATGAGGAAACCTGCATGTGTCTAATTTCATCGAAATTCTGCCACGTGTGCATTCCACCAACTCGCATTGGAACAGCGTTGTGGAATATGTTCCAAACCCTCTCCTTAATGGAAGAGGAGGCCTTAGCCCAGGTGTGGGTAATTTACAGGCTGTTTTTTTTTAATTTACTACTTTACTTAGGTGTAGCCACTTTAATTTTACTCCCAAAGTTCCGATAACAGAAAAAGAAGATATAGGTATAATTTAAATGTTTTTATTAAATTTCAGTATCTTTGAGTTGGTTAATTAACTTTCTTTAGACTTACCTACTTATAACAATACATTGAGAATTGTCTCTCAATTAAGTGAGTGTTCAAATCAAAGCTTTCATGAATGTGACACGGTATTCATCATTAAGATTTTGTATTTAAATTTAAAATATATATATACGTCGTGTGTTTATTTATCTCGTAGACATGGCTTTGCCTGGGATTTGCAGTGATATTAATGGGGCCAACATTATACATTGTTCATCGTTTAAGTCCATATTATGATGCAATGGAGATTACAAGGGAAGGTGGCCTTTCAACAATTCATAACTGCTTGTGGTACATTTATGGAGCTTTGCTACAGCAAGGTAATTTAAGATTTATCTCAGCAAACATACTCTTGTGTGGAATAGAATATTTCATATATAAGTATTTAGTGTAGGAAATATTATAAATTAGTGATTTCTCACATTATGCGTATGTTAATATTTAAATATAGCTTCCTCTTCTTTAATTTTCCTGCCTTTCCAAAAAGTATTCTAGGCCCACAAAATATATCTTTTCTTCTTATTCTCCTTTATTATTAATTTACTTAGATCTTTCTTATATAACTTTCCACGCAAATCATCCACGTCTTTTTAGGTCATCCTCTAAGACAGTATTTCTTTTTTAAAGGAGAAAATTTTATTTTACTTCTAATATAATTTTAGGTGGTATGTATCTTCCCCGAGCAGATAGTGGTCGCCTTGTCGTCGGTACATGGTGGATAGTTGTATTGGTGGTGGTAACAACATATTCCGGTAATTTGGTCGCTTTTTTAACTTTCCCCAAATTGGAAATTCCAATAACAACGATATCGGAACTCCTGGAAAGCAGGACCTATACGTGGTCGATAACTAAGGGTTCGTTTTTGGAAATGCAATTAAAGGTATGTTGTAAGAAAAATCGTGTTTATAATAAAAATTATTTACTAGTACAATATTTATTATAATATATTTGTTAATACTAAGTATGTATATTACAATTGCTAAATGTTTCTGGTTTTAAGAATTAATACTAATTCAAAATTATTAATTAGAATTCTGACGAATCGAAATACATAGAATTGCTGAAAAGGGCTGAATTGACGGATGGAACTAATGTTGTAGAAGGCAATGTTGTCTCGGGTGAGAATTAAATTTATTTCGCATACAACTTTTAGTTGGAAAACTTATTATATCTGTGGGAACAGACGTTAAAAGTTTAAAATTCGATTTCGTATTTTTCTGAGATATTAAAATTGCAAAACTGCACATAAATAGTTTATACAAAGAAGTTTCTATTATTATTTTGGTTTTAGCAAAGCTAATATCTATAATAGTTGTAAATCTAAATGGTAATACAATTATAAATAATTATTATTTAATGAAAATTCACACATTACTAATGACTTTCTAGTTGACCGCACACCTTGGGAATGAGATGATCGATGATCGTCTTCAGGCTGTTTGAAATAACAAAAATATGTTTGTTATTGTGAATGTAGCATGAAATAAAAAAAAAAACCTAAATTTCTTTACCTAAAGTTACCTAAAGTTACTACTTTTACTTACCTAAAGTTCTTCTCAGGCCCGAGGTGTTAAATTCCGAAACTATCAATAAGCAATTGTAAACACTTCTATTTTTAATAAAGATTTTTTACTTCGACTTTGAAAATACGCTGTATTTATAATTGTTTAAAATGAGACCTATCGTTGTTTCATGGATGTATTGATTTAAAGGTTTGGATATTCTCAATCGTGTTCGGAAACATCGCCACGCACTCATCGACTGGAAGCTGCGACTCAGTTATTTCATGAGAGCCGAGCATCTCAAAAGCGACACTTGTGACTTCACGCTCAGTAAGATTGTATATGTTTTACGATGACTTTTATTGATACTTAGTTTTTTCAATTGCTGAAATAAAATAATATACATTCAGCGAACATGTTTAATTTAGCTTAAAAAATAGTTAATTTTGAACTCATAAGTAGGTAACACAATTATTTATCATTTACTCTTTTATAATAAGATTAGATAAAGCAGTTTCACATTTCCTACCCAACCTCTATTATGAAAAAAAGAATGTTTCAGGTCAACCGAATCCCAATCCGAAACTACCGTTTTTTGGGGGGTAATTTATTTATAATATAACAATTATGCAATAATCATATTTTTTAATGAAATATAAAATAAAAGGAAATATTTTATAAAACATGTATTAGTTTCACAGTTTGATATTGAGTAGTAAGTGTTACTGTATTTATTGATTTAAAAAACATGTAGGCTAATTATAACAAAGATATGGTAATATCCACGTATTTAAAAAAGAAAGGTATTACTGATACACAGGTGTTATAGTAGTGCAGGTGGTTTAGCTTTATAGTTCACTAACGAAATCTTCCAAAAACGTCTATTAAAAAAATCTGATACACAGGTGTTATAGTAGTGCAGGTGGTTTAGCTTTATAGTTCACTAACGAAATCTTCCAAAAACGTCTATTAAAAAAATATATAATTTTAGGTACGGAAGACTTTATGGATGAGCAAGTAGCAATGATTGTACCTGCTGGGAGTCCATATCTACCAATAATAAATAAGGAGTGAGTAACAATATAACTCATTTTATAAATAATACCCATTATGAAATGAAATGTAAAAGACTTGTTTAAGTTTGAATTATATGTATGAACTGTTCAATAATCTGATTTTCGTGTATCGGCCTGAGTAAGATGATCAATTGCTTTATATACTGTTACATTAAATGAAATAAACAATCTATACAGTAAATGTAATATATAATACGAAAATATCAATAAAATGAATACTACACCAGGATAAATATCCTAATAAAAGAATGGAAAAAAAAGTTTGTGTCACCGAGGATTTATTGAATTTATTAACTTTGTTTTGAATTTTGAATCTGAATGTAAAATTTTTGAAGAATTTCACGCACAGAAATAGCCAATTATTTTAGTAGAAACTACCAAGATGTTCAGACATTTAATATTTTCTGTCAATTCTATTGAATTCATTTTAATGCACGTAATTAATTTTTAAAAAGGTATATTGGGCATACAGTTGAAGCAATTTTTAAAAGTTACTACTTAAAACAAACTGACATATGTACATTATAAAACTGTCAGCTGTATAATTAAAACAAAAAATAGATCATTATTCTGTTGATAACGCAAGACAGGTTAAGAATAATTTAATTATTTAAATAAAACATTTGAATTGTAGAATCAATCGTATGCAAAAAGCGGGGCTCATCGCGAAGTGGTTAAGTGCTTATTTACCAAAGCGCGACCGATGCTGGAAGACCTCATCTGTTGAGGAAGTAAATAATCACACAGTCAACATCAGTGACATGCAGGGCTCCTTCTTTGTATTATTTCTAGGTAATTATTTGTTAGAGTGTTCGTGTGCTTTGTTTAGTTTCATTATTTTTTTTTTTTTTAAATAATTAATGTTGAATTCTATATGTTTTAGTATGGTGTAATATTTTGAATATATCTGCCTAATGACCAAATGTTTAAACACTTAACAGAAAGGTAAACTTATTGGGATGGGAAAGTATGATGTGTGGTTTGAAATAGGCAACACTGCTTGGTTGGTGGTGATTAATTAAATAATGGTGTGACTTCTCTTTTCGAATGTTAAATCGATGTTTAAATAAATGACCGCTAAACAGCGCATTAAGTTAGACCGTTTATAATTTGAACGCAGAATGATTTGGCATTTCCAAATGATTGGACTTACGAACGAATAACGCTTCCGAATTGTGTAAACCTATTTCGAAAATCGTGGCTTATTTCGTTGAACTTATCGTTCCCCATTCTCTTTTTATTGAAATGCCAATTATATAAGGAAGCGGTATTTTAATAAATGATGCCATACACACGCATGTCATTATTAAATTAATGTGTAATCTGCTTTCCTCGATTTTGTTATCCCATGTCGATGGATAATTTATTGTAGGGATATACGAAGTTGGTTCACCGATTTGCCCCACACTTTGGACAATTTGAAAGTTAACATTCATCGCGTTATTGCTGATATATGGATGGACCCAGCTGCTCGATAAAGTGATTGAAAATTGGACTTTCAGATTGCGCTTTTGTTGAGTTAGTTGTACGACCATATGGCGATGGAAGTCATTTTTAGAAGCTAATGGCATAATATTATCTTTAATGAGACCATTTATAAAATTATAAACCTAAAAAGCAAAAAATATTTTTATGTTATATGTATATTGGCTCCACAGCTGCTTACGAGTGCTTATAATATTTGAACAAAAAAAATTGTGGTAATATTTGATGATGCGCTAAAGCTTTGAAAGTAGGTACAATATAACGTTACAATTTAATTAGCGAGGTCTGATAGCTTAATGACAAATTCAAAACAATAAAGGGACTTAAATAAATTGATCATTTTCTTATTACAGGAATCCTCTCCGCTTCGACGATCTTGTTGATGGAATGGATTTATATGAGACGGAAGAAAAGGATTGAACAAATAATTATAAAACCTTATATTGAATAAATTGAAACCTTCGATTGTTTTTCTTTTTTTAATAAAAAAAATATCATAATCAATCTAGTGGCTTAGTTATGTAAGTTTTCTTTAGTAGATCATATACTTAGCAAATAGCCCAATCCATATATTTTGACTCTTGTTTGTTAACCTAAGTGCTGTTGAAGCATTATTTATAATTCAACTCTATATTCGCTGGGTAAAATTCTACATTTGAGGAAAGTTATAATTCATACATTCGAGGTGAAATTTTCCCGCCACAGCCATCACACTATTGACATTATTCAAATTGCGGACAGATCAAATTCGAAATTTAAAAATTAAAGGGTTAGTTATTATATCGATGATCTTTGCGTTATTACGATTTTTGTTTAAAAGAAAGATTTTGTAATTGCTATGCCAATAAATAGATGCAAAGTATGCACACGTCGACAAAATGGTTGATTTGTTGTGTCATTGATGATTGCAGTTCAATATTATATATAATATTCTGTACTATTTTAAGGAAAACATGTTACAGTAACGTTATATGATACTTCTTCCAAATTTGTTAAAGAAAAATACATATAAATAGAAAACAATTTAAACATGTAAAATTATTAATTTTAAAAAAAGTAAGTTGTTAATTCCGAATAATTATTTGTAATGGCAATATTATGATGATTCACATCGATTGGTAATTTCATAATTACTGGGTAGCTTGTCACGGCAACATTTGGCAGTAGTCCAGAAGATGATGCTCTAGGACTTAATCGAGACACGTGCTTTTAATGGCGTTCTACGTCATCTTAATCTTAATTTAATCCAACGACTTCTACAAATGTACGATTGTAAAATACAAAATACTGCTTTTTATTTCAAGTAATACTTAAGGGATTAAATTATATAGATATATGTTATATATAAAGTTGTGTTTATGAACATATGAGAACTAGTCAAGTCAGACCTTAGACTACAGTATATTCTCCTAAGTTGTAGGGAAAATGATATTATATGTAGTTATAAATAAATTTCAGGAGTGACCACTGGACTTGGCATCCATTTGATATCATTTCTTTTGTCGTTGAAGTCAACACGCAAGGCCTATATTATAATATTGAACTTGGCTCTCATTTCACATTTACGTTTTGATGGTATTAATTACTTGAAACATACAACATATACATACAGAGGGAAGCCACTTTGTTTTCTACTATTTAGTAATGATTATGAACGGATACTTGTTATTGTATATTTATTATAGTTTGTTCATTTTAATGTTTAAAAAATTAAGTATTATATATTGACCGCTTCGTTGGTTCAATAACTAACAGCAACAGCAACAGCAGTCTATAAATTTCCCACCGCTGGGTTAAGGACTCCTCTCCCTTTGACGAGAAAGTAAGGCCACAGCGCTGTTCCAATGCGGGTTGGTTGAATACACATGTAGTAGAATTTCTATAAAATTAGACACATACCGGTTTCTTCGCGATGTTTTCCTTCATCGCCCAGCACGAGATGAATTATAAAGACAAATTTAGCACATGAATATTCAGTAGTACTTGCTAGGATTTGAACCCGTAACCATCGGTTAAGATGCACGCGTTCTAATCACTGGGCCATTTCGGCTTAAAACTCAGTAACTAGTTGTAGCAAGTAGTAGTTTGGATTAAACATGCGAATCGTTCATTTGTATAGAACTATATGTTGTGGAGAGTTGGCTTTCAGTGTCTCTATTTTATACTAACTGAACCATAACAGCTAAGCATATTGAAATTAATACATATAACTGTTATTCTTTATAGTAAAATTAACTTAAAAATAGAAAATGTTCTTAAGTTTTTTTCATTGGTAACAAGGTTAGAACGTAATAAATAATACACATTCTTAAAAAAAAATGGCTAATTGCCATACATATATTCCATGTTTTACAGATCTTTTGCATTTTGTAACTTGGAACATAATCGATTTGTTATTCTGTTAAGATATAATATAATAATATAAATACGTGACTCGAGACACGTTTGAAGTTGAATACATTAAAGGTTATTTTCCATAGCACTTCTATAATTTAATGATAATTGTTGTTTTTTAGGAGCTGGGATTCATTTATAACAGTGAATATCAAATAATCGGTTTTATTAATGCGTTGCTTTAGCCAAAAAATGAACCAGCCCTCCTGTCACTATTGAAGGCAAGAAGGCAAGGTGTTAAACTTTTAATGTAGTTTTATGCCCTTCTTCTCCAAGGTCCATGTATTTCAACTACAAATGGGACAAATTCATCATTTGAAATGAGAGACGAATGTTTGGATCGTTTATTATCTTCAGCTTTTTCCTCGGCGGCTCCAGCTTTTAACATTGTTTCTTTGATATGAGAAGCGGTCGTGAGAATGTGTGTAGCTACCCTTACTAGGAACTATCCTCGTTTCCAGGGAAATAATGCTAGTTCGTCATATCTACTGTCATCATCATGCCTAATTCCACGGAGCTGTATAAAAGAACGTCGATAGTTGCAGGAACCCATTTTATTTTAATATTGAGAGAAACGTGGAGAAAAAGCATAACTGAAATCTTTAAACGAGACAGACTATGTAATGCGAAAATGTCCATCCCCTGGTGGATGACACCAATGATTATTCGTTGAAACCTCGGTTAAGCATGTCAAAGAAAACGATAGATTTCACAATTAAAATCAGTATTTTGACAAATTATTTACTTAAGCTAAAAATAAAAAGGACTGTTTTTTTAAATGTTATGTAAAAATCTTCCAACAGTCAACTAATTATATTTCAAAGTTTATGTGAACGAAGATTGGTAGGACTATAGGTAGGACTGAGTGTGACGTCAGGAAACCAGTATGAGAACCAGATCCGATGTACTCGTACATAAATGCAGGCTCGATACAACCGGTCACAGTTCGGAACGTGTTCCCATTTAATTCGGCCGCTAAATTCTGTTTATTCAGTGTTGTTTTATAAATTTTATTAGAAAAATTTATGTGTCAATGACAAAATTGAAGAGAAAATTCGCGATAACCGACAAATTTTTACCAAGGTTAGTTGAGTTAAATGTAAAATTAAAAAAATATATTTTTATGATGGTAACATTCTTGTAAATTTAGTACAAATGTTTTAATATGAGCTTTCTAAAACAAGATACTACTTAGAATATAAATACTTATTTGTATAATTCTGTACCTTATCAACTTGTACCATAGACAAGAAAAAATACGAAAAGATTAATTACAAGAGATTATATTGTTAACATGTAAATAATTACTGTCTTGATTAGATTTTGTTAAAGATCATTTATGGATCAGGCTAATTGTTACCTGACATAGTTTGTCACTCATTAATAAACATTTTTATCTCGGGGAATGAAATATATAGTTCAAGATAATTGACAGCATCCTTAGGGGATAGTTTAAAATCGTTTACACTCAATGATCGAAGTTGTGGATAAAGCAGGTCATATATTAGTCTTAAACTGAAAGTAAACTTATTAATGAACCAATGCTGTCTAATTAACCAGTACCAGATACATGTTTAGTTGCAAATTTTGCATACTTTAGACAGCAAATAATATAAAATTAGAATTGAGTCATAGATGTCTTATATTTTCCGTAATAATTTTGGTGGAAATTTAACCTTCATCTTTTAATTCGAAGTTTCTATAGCTTTAAGTATGTTTATAACGATTATAGCTCTTTTGTTCTTATTACAAATAGACGCCTACGTCAACTACGACTTGTATTTTTCATGTTAGACAAATCGATACAAATTATTATTTGAATTATTTGTTAAATCAAAACAGCGTTAACGTGGGTTGATATAAAGGAAGGGGACGACCAAAGAAACGATGGATGGATTGTGTGAAAGATATGGCTGAAAATAATTTTACTTGTGAGATGACGTCAGACAGGGAAATGTGGAAGAAGAAGACATGCTGCGCCGACCTCAAATAAATTGGGATAAGGGCAGGAAGCTAAAGTAACATTCATTACACTAACACAAAAATCTTAGAGGTCCGGTCGAAGTTGATCCGATTTACAACAGAGGTCGATCGATATAAATAAGTTACCGATATAAGAATCGGAATATAATTGGTAACTAAACATTCATAGTAAAAAATTATAGGACTTCCCCTAGCGTAGATTATGGTATGGTTTTCTGAATCATCTATCTGTTTACATAAATGCGTAACAAACTCAATAATATTTAAAATACATCGATGTAAAGCTAAGCCCGATAAGAACCTTCAAAACATATTTTTTGGAATAAGAAGTAAACAACCTTGTTTTAAAATGTAGTGATGATTTGATTGTCTGTCTGTCACGGCCGTTCTCTACTAAACTTGTTTTTTGGTAAAGATGGATTCATTTACATTTACAGACAAAAGTCTTGTTTAGGGTTAAACTTGAAAGTTACGTTGTGAGACAACAAAAGTTCGATAATTAGAATATTTTGCATGAAAGATTAATAAAATAATTTGTATTAAAATGTATTTATAAATCAAAGATAATAAATATCACAATAACGTAACTATAATTTTAACTTTCCATTTTAAATCGCAAATCAGACGAAACGACAAAGTAAAATAAAGTTAAAACGTAGTAGTGTCACATGGCCTCTGAACAAAAGCCTTCTCTCTTGTAGGAGACGGTTTCGGTGTCATTCTACCACGTTGCTCCGTTGCTCTCTAGCATAAGTTCATCCGGCAGGTGTAGGTTTTCTCACGATGACTAATCAAGTACATAAAAATTCAGCAATGCCAGTTTGAATTCGAGTCCATGAACTTCAATTGGAAGGCGAATTATATATTTGAAAAGAGGCACCTCTCGAATAGGAGGAATTGCTGTGGTGATTTCATAAAGATAAAATGATTTTGATAAAATAAAAAAAAATATACTTATATTTTTACTCATTAATTTGACTAATTTATTCACATTAAACAGAGGCTGAAAAAAGTTTTCCTTTGTAACAAAATTTTTGCCAATATTACGAAATTCTTCTAAAATGTTTGGTACATAATAATGATATGAAGTTTCTTGATTTAATTATTCTTTTTTTTATTATATAAATACGACAGTCTTTTCTGCTCTTTTGTCTTTTGTCATCGACACGAAAATCTTATTAATTAAGTTTTAAAATTTGATCCAAGTTTCTCAACTAATTTATATTCTAAGCATTTTAGATTTTCGCTAACTCGTTTCTTTAAAATTTAATGTTACTAGATTTTTGCCAACTATACAAAACTGTACATACTATATTCATTTAGGTACTTAGGTGGTTGATATAAAAATAGTTAGCCAAGTTTTGGCTTATTTAATTGGTTTCCTTAGCCATTTTTAAAGAAGCAACTAATATTTTTGCTTTGTAACTAAGGGATTTACAACCCAGATATTTGGAACCAGGAAAGATTCCCTTTATATAGTTTAATATTTTCATTAACGTTTTGAATATATATATGTGAATTACCTAATTGTTTTTTTTATAAATATGTACATTGGTTAAATACATAATTTCAACAAGCAACACAAAATATTTTCTGTCAAGTATAAGAAATAGGCTGTTACGACAAATAGAAAATAAAGTGATATGAATGAAATAAAATGCTCATTTTAATAATATAAATATTGTAACTGATGATTTAAAATTAATTTGCCACATTTTTATAAGATTATTTTGATATTTATTAGTAATATCTAGTAGATGAATAATAGAATATTGTCTTAATTTATGTATTTTAAAACCGGTTAGTGTTTACAAGGAACGTTTAAATCAAAGCGATGTTTTCTAGGTGAGCACGCGGGCGCCGCGTGCGATTCACCTTACTCTCGCGTGACATAACTGACATCTGAATAGTCAATGAACTTTTAAAAAAAATACGATCATTTTTTTTTAATAGACGTAAAATATTTCATGCAGATAAATACATGTCATAGACACGGCAATTAAATCTGGCTCTATCTTTCTAAAAGTATACTAGGAGCTTTAAAGTTTGATTCATGTAAAATTTACGAAAATTATTGAATGTATTTTTGATACATATTTTCCTAACCACTTTTTTATGTTTTAGAAATAATATTTTAAATTGTGATAATTATAAGGATTTTTATATTGTTGTGATTTTGTATTGTGGGGTTATTTGTCGTTTTAAGTTATTTAGTTATGTTTGGTAAACTGGTAAATGTCAGACGTACATATACATTATACAAGCTATAGACGAAAATTTGAAATCTGGTTTGAACTGGTTTGTTGCTATCGCGTGACATGCACGTATCACGTGTCTTTCAACATAGTATTTTGATACTTGACAATATTTATGAATTTATATTAAAACTAGTTCTCACGATGAGTCGTAGAAATTGTATATATTATTAATAAATACCGGGACATCCGTTACAACGAACCTACTTTTTAAGATACTTGTATATTAATTATTAAATGAATATGATATTATAGTAGAAACGGCTTAAATTAACGAATCTAAGTGTATAACTTGTTAAAAGAGACTAAAGATTTAGTAAAATATAGAGAGGCCATACTATAATTACATCAAAATTTAAATGTTTTCAGTTTTAAGCTTCCACGCAAAGAGAATCTTAAGCATAGCACGTTTATACTAATTATATTATTATTATATCTGTAATTATTATGTTAGTTCTATAGTTCACATTTATTGATAAAGGGCTTTGGACAAGTCTAATCCCTTTTTAAAAGATGAGTTAGTAATTATATGCGCAATGTGTATATAATCCTTTTTGATCACCTAGCATGCGGTGTAATATGTGTGGGCAAAGGTAACCGCTGGTTATACAAATCGGTTCCAGTTTTATTAAAAAATATATATAATAACAGCAACTGATACGATGATCGAACATATGTCGAAATAACGAATTTTATTTTAATACGGATCATATTGCTTTTGTTAGTATCTCATTTAAAGTAAAAGTTTTACTGTAAATATATTTAAAAATAAGTTGTACAGATATAGACTTCTGACCTAAATGAAAGTGTTATGAATGTCACAGTAGACATGACTTGTACAACTCAAAAGATGCTCGAGATCTCGACGAAAGATATATTTTTGTGTTTCTCGTGGAATGATCACGTTAGAAAGTAATATATTAAAACTAAATATCAATTCTGCGTAGTTCACATCAAACTTACCTGTAATATTCTCACTTAATATTAAGTTTATTGGATGCTTAATAAGTTTTAAGCTGTATAACAAAATTATAGTTAGCAACAGTGTATGCACAGTTTTGCTTAATGGTTCGGATTATACTGTTTTAAAATTCAGTAATTATACAGGTGATTATATTAACCTTAGTCATTTGAATCATAAAAAGCTTGTACAACTTATTTTTGGCCGCCATTTTTCCAATATGACTGCGACATGTCAAAATGAATATTCTAAACGGAGTTGCGGACATTTATATGAAAAGAAATTACTCTTCGTTTTAAGGATATATTTCATTTTATATGGAGTCCGATTAAATGAATTAAGTGAATAATAAAATATATAATAGCTTAGGACAGTATTTTTATTGTATAAAATAAAATTTTGCGTAATTATGTTGCATTTGTTGTATGAAATGGTAAAGTAAATTAATTAATAATTAACAACAAAGCAGGAAGAATAGTTATAATAAACAAATGTCTCAGAATAATAATTTCTAATATTTTTATTAACGTAATATAAATGCAAAGCATGGTAACCCTTATAAACAATATTGAAATGAGGGTGATGGCATCATAGCATACTATTGCATCAGGCTGTTTATCCAGTTTAACAACTCACTGGACCTTATTGTTGTCGCATTTATGTTAATATTATGCGTATAATAAGTTTATGCACATATTAGCCTTTTATATTACATAATGAACTTAGTGTAATATAAATTATTTTAAGAAAACAACAACCCAGGACGACTTCTAATGTTACCAGTTATAAACATTTTAATATGTTAATAACGTGTTTACAATTAAAGTTAATTTCTTTGTCCTGTTAGGGATCTTGATTTTAATTTGTATTTCAACTACTAGTATATACGATTTAATATTCATATTTCATTAGTTGGTTTAAAATATTGTCTAACGGTTATTATTTAAGTTATAGGTTTACAAATTGAATTATTTCTTATTCTTAGATTTTTTTATGTTAAATAATAAGATAAATATTATATTACATTATAAATTTATGCAAATATTTTGCATCAAGGAAATAATAGTTATGTTTATATTAAGCAGTATAAATTATTTTAACTCATATTTATTGATATGACATTTTTAAATTTTATTTATTTATACATTTTTATTTTTTCTTAATTTTCCGTTATAACTCAAACTCTCAAAGAACTGTACAAAGTTTCAATTTTTTTATAACTTATCTGTTGTTGTACGACTTACTGCATGTATAGTAGGTTTAATCCTCTCATCACATATTTCACCGACAAAAAGCTACTTAATACTGGGATTCGATTTTAATGGTGAGTGAGCTAGAACACAAGGAACATCTTAGTTCCCAAAGTTGTTGGTTGATTGACAACAATGGGGGGATAGGTACTGTGAGGACCACCCAGTTTCTTACTTATTTTACAAAAAAGGTTTCACAATTTAATTTATATTAATGACATTATATTTGCTTCTTTTTTCAGGCTCGCTAAAAATCTGTGCACCCGAAAAGGAAGTCGTCGGGCTAATACCGGGAACCGTTTGGAGCACGCAGTACTAACTCACATTCAGCACGTACCGTAGACTACTCGTCGTAGCATCTTCACTCATCATCATCATCATCTCCCACTAAAACACGGTCGACAAGATGGCCCGCGGCGATGAATGCAAAACTGCCACTAAGGCTACATATGCTTGCAAGCAATTCGATGTATCTGCTCCAATCAAGTAAGATATTATTTGTACTAATTGTAATTAAAATATATGTTTTATTTTATTGTTACATTATAATAGTATATATGAAATAAATAGTATCGTGTATATTATAAATTAGCTCAATTAATTGGACAATTATTATAGTCTTTCTCGATGGAATCAAGATTCCGAACCGATGGTAGCTTCAAGTTTGTTACAATTCTGTTAAATATCGATTCTATATTGTTTGTAAAGTAATCAAAGTATGTTTTGATTTTGATAGCGCCACAGCATGTACTCAAACAGGGACACGTCAGGTTTTAAATATAATTTTTATTAGAGTACTCAAAATAATTAAGCTGTTATGGCCCAGTGAGCTGAGATTGTCCAGTGGTTAGAACGCGTGCATCTTAACCGATGATTTCGGATTCAAACCCAGGCAAGCACCACTATATATATGTGCTTAATTTATGTTTATAATTCATCTCTTGCTCGGCGGTGAAGGAAAACATCGTGAGGAAACCTGCATGTGTCTAATTTCATCCAAATTCTGCCACGTGTGCATTCAACCAACCCGCATTGGGAAATTTACAGGCTGTTACTGTACTGTACTGTAATCAAGTAATTCAAAGTTATTTCTTTTTTTGTTCATTTATAAACATAGTAAGTGCAAGGTAAAGGGCCGGTTAAATTTCATGTTGTCACTATGTTTATTATTATCAAATCTTTCATTCAAACCACCTGTCACGTCAGACTTTGGTCTGTCGCCCACACACAAAATACCAATACAAGAACAATGACAGATAAGACGTATGTATTATTAGACTCACAGTATGCCAATGTGTACTTAGATAATTGGGTTGAACAGCTACTACAACTACTACAAAAGGTGTGTTTATTTACGGCATCACATTAGAAAATTCTAAAACTATCGTTGTTTTTTTTTCTTTGTTGTCCATGTATTATATGCAAAAAACCTTCCTCTCGAATCAATTTCTCTATTAAAATAATGCATCACAATCCGTTGCGTAATTTTAAAGATGACACATTCGTTTTTTTTTAAGCGAAAGTATATCACTTATAATAAATGCATTTTGTTTTTCAGAAAACCCACAGCTAGCCAGTCAACTATTCAAGAAAAGAAAAAGCCGGAGCAGAAAAATTACGGCGCCTGGGGTTCTACATTCAAAGACAAGAAAACATTTGTCGACATGCATATTTGCTGAATCAACGTCGGCTCCACCATCATCGCTTATCAACAAAACGTCACCAACTACCAAAAAGATTTGATATAAAATAAAAAAAGAAAAATAAAAGAAAATGTTTGTGGCGTTTTAGCTTATTCTCTTCACTTCAACGGTTTAGGGTGTCTCGCGTACTAACAAAGCCTTGTATCATGTTAACAATTAAAGCATCATCATTTGCATCAGATTTTTTGTTACAACCTAAAGATTTACGACTGAAATAATTATATTTAACTGATGAAATAAAGATTTTATTTTTTAATATTTATATCTCTACAAGTACAGAGTCTGTATTATTATTTTCTTGTACTAAAGTTGAAATACACGAAAAAAGTATGTTATACATCGAAACAATACTTTATGGATAAAAGTTTTTATCCGAAATACATTCTTTCTTGGGCAGGTATCTATGAAGAACGAAGTCTATAATAGGAAAAGTTTAATAAATTCACGTTAGCCTCCTAGCATTTATAATGTCTTCCTATCTTTTAGGAAACACGAGTATCGTGTTCATATGCAATTAATAATTTAAAATGACTGCCTTAAAAAAGTAAGAAAATAAAGACTACGTACATATTTTATGCAATGCGGCAATTCTGTAATAGCTGTAGTCACTAGGTCAGATATTACAAATCACTTGGTGGTAGGTTCTTGTGCAAGTCTGTCTGGTAGGTATCACCCGTTCGTCATTTTGTATTCTACCGTGAAGCAGAAATACTGAGTATTGTTATGTTGCGGTTTGAAGATGGCTGAGGGAGAGATTCCAGAGTAACTACAAACATATACAAGATACATAGATGGTTCCTAAGGTTTTTAATGTATTGGTTATGTAAGAAATGGTCACGATTTCTTGCCTTCCCACTATCTATTATCAGTGATGACCACATACTATCATGTGGTCAATATTTCATATGATTAACGTCTCCACAAAATAAAATGGACAAGTACAAATAAGTAAAGTCAAAAACTATTTCGAGAATAAAATCCCAAATCGGTAATCTCGTTCAGATATCGAAACTGGCTTAAATTCGGATGTGGATGCAGTAAATAGTATAAATAGAAAGCTCACGTTGATTTCTAACAAGTACCAGCATTTTGTCTCCGTCTATCGAAGTTTATTTTAGATACGACTATGTATGTTAAGATATTCACCAATTGTTATTTGAATATTACCCTCTCAATTTAAAATGCGGTACATGTTTAAATCATAAACGCTAAATTACAAAAAACAACAAAAACAAAATAAAATTATCATAAATCTATATATCGTAGTTATGTTAAAAATATGGATTAAATAAATTAAAAAAATAATAATATTCGTTCACATCACCGGGCCGTAAATTTTTCTTTGTTGTATAATAGATTGTACATATAAAACGTTTTATTATTATTGGCAAATGAACTATACTTTACCCAGATAATAAATCTTCAAAGTAAACAACGCCAATACAACGCAGCGGTTTTTCAAGATTCAAGGTAAACCTTTGTTGTCATTCAAAGTGAAGCTTCAACTCGCATCAGTTATGTAAGCTACCGGTTATGCAATGATCACATTTGGTTTTCAAAATCGTTGCAGATATATCCTGCATTTCTTTGTATGCTGCAGTATATAATGCTCTGTCTTTGTGAGCGCTCGTTGACCTAAAAATGCACAATGAGACAGAAAAGATGTAGCCCATGAGAGTTGTTTCTTAATTATTAAGACCAGAGCTTGCTAGCTAGGGTTACATTTTAGAATGTTGGGAAATATTTTTTGACGAATTGAGTATGTAAAAACTTTTTAAGACAAAAAAGCATAGATTAATGAAATTTATCAAGTTCCTTATTAAAAAAAAAAAAGAAAAAAACACTAATCTGCGACCATTCTTCCGACCGTGCGTAATGGCCGAAAATTAGAAAAGTAAGTACGACGATAAATCAAGAGATTATAGAAGAGGTTCATACGGGTTTCTCGTTGGCAGCTGGTCCGCTAAAAAATTATATAAAAAATCTCAGGGCGTCGAATAATTACCAAAATTAATATTGGATATCTATTTGAGTTAACACGGTCACCGGAAGAATAATTTGTAGTCAGTCATATGTAGTGACCTGATTCCACAAAAACGGAATAAGTGATGTTATTCATAATTTCTGATTGAGAAATGGAAATAGAGCTCGGTATTTGTGTCTCTTTGTACACATTCATGTTTGATCATTAATCGGAGGCTTTCAGAGTAGAAGAGTATTTGATTGTCACAAAGCATAAATACAACGGTGGTTTGTTTAAATTTTTTCTGTTTCGTATTTTTCTTTTATTTAAATTCAATGCAATATTAATTAGAAGCAAATAAAAAGTGTGCATGTTTTTTGGAATGTATTTTTGTGCTTAATTTTTTTTAAATAATAAGAATCCCCCTTGGATGCAATTATATGTAAATAAAAAAAAGGAAAATCATGAACACGTTACAATATTACTCGTTTTTTTCGATTCGTTAAAAAATCAATGGGTACTAAAATAATATTTTAACCGCACCTTTAATTAACTTACTATTGTTGCACTATTTAGGAAAATATACCCAGACATTATAGTGGCAATAGCATATTTTAACTGAAACAAACTAACAATAAACGAATTTGTCATTGACCTAACACTTTCGTGTTGGTTTTTTCCGTTAAAACATTTGGAAAATGTTATTTGCATCTGAACAATGAATGCCTGCCGTAGCAGTAATAAACAAGTCAATATTAAATAACGGATATATTGAGTGATTTGTGGATACATTTTTATGTATAATAAAACAGAGAATTTTAGTATGACTTTGATCGCTTTTTGATAAATTGATTTAACTAATTAATAAATATGCTTTGTATAAACTTTTACGTTTATGAGCACTGATGATTTGGTACAGGAGACTCAAATGATTTTCTTCTTTCAGACTCATACTCTTTGGAATGTTCATAGATTTTTCCTTTTGCTTGGTTTTGAGTAATTTGTGTTGTGGTTTGAGGTATCTATTCTCCCCTCAGTTTTCTGAAAGTATCACTCGGAAGGAAAAGATGAAAATATGTTTCACAAAAAATCTGCTTAAAGGTCTAAGCTTAATATTAATAATAACCAAAAAGTCGTAACTCTAAAAATTAATTGTATTTAAAAAAAATCAACATCAACTAATTTTTTTATTCTGATTACTAAAATTAAGCATCATATTGATATTGCTTCTTACTTCACCTGGCTAAACAGCAGAAAAAATAATAATATTACAGGAATATCGTTACGCCTACATTACATTAGTAAAACTCATATGAGAATATGAATAAGAAAGGCATACGACAGTCGATTTTATTAATAAAACGTCAATTAAGCTATGTCGTACTGATTATTACAAGTTGAGTACTAAAACAAAGAGGATACGAACTATATATTTTTATAATAAAAAAATGGTTTATTAAGCTGCATACTTATGTCTATAAAAATATTATTTCAGATTCTTTACATATTACAAAGAACATTTCCTGATATTTGTATAATATTATGAAATCACAGATTTATTCCATAGCTCTGGTATCTTCTACCAATATGAAACCACTTCGACAAATGGGTCGCCATTTATCTAATGAGTTTGAAGCTGATTAGTTCTCTTTCAGATTTAATACGCATCTCAGCGCTACGCATACGTAGAGTGTACTATATTTGTCAAAAATACACTCTGTGAGTCATAACAACACCTAAAAATATTGTAATAACAAAATAATTCTAAATAGTTCTTGAAGTATGAATATATGTAACAAAATTCAAAACCAATTTGTCTATCAAAATAATAAATGTTATAGAAATGTAGCAATACTGTTTCCTCTTACCATAACATACTGAAAAATGAAAATCAAAAGTAGCGCATCAGGCTACTTTCGACCTTATCCTAGAGATATAATGTTTAAAATTCTTTGAATCGTTAATTTAATAAGATTGTTTTGTCTAGTGAGCCAGAAATTTAAAAGAAAAGGTATTTTATTTGGATAGGATTATTTGAATGGTATTTAGGTATTATTATTAAACGAATCTTCTTACAATTTATTTGTACTATAAAATTGTTAAATTAAATCAACATGTTATATAAAACACTTTCTTGATTTCGTAAAGATTACATTCTTGGATGTAAGGAGGATTGCAAATATATTCTAAATGATTCACTTATCTTAGTAACACTGCTCTAAATTGACAGCGTAGCGTCAAATAGAGGGTACACGATTTGTTTATACGTAGAAACACTCAAAATAAAATTAGTTATGCATGACATCGAGGACCATTATTAATTGTATTAAATCAGTCATTCCATTCAATTCCAAAATAAAATGGAAATGCATTTATAAAAAGGTAGCATTCTTGCCACCATTCCACGCGGTCACGAATTGGATAGAAACTATGTTTGCCATATATGTAAAGCCTTATACGTATTTCGCTCTTAATTTTAATATTTTACTTCATGGCCAGTTTTAATATTTTATTTAATTTACGATATTAGCAAATCATATGCCGAAATTATTATCGGCTCTTTAACGATTCTATACGTTTATAAATTGTATATATTGCATAAATGCAAAAATCTCTAGAGTGAGTACGTTGCAGGTGCAGGCACAAACTTTAACAGATATTCCAAAACTTTGGTTAGATTTTAAAGTTGTCTATAGCGTAGTCTCTAACAATATAAACCTATATATTTCCAATACATTGTACATTTTATATTACTTCATACTTATAATTACTAGTGACTCGCCCTGGCTTCGAACGGGTGCAATGCTGATACTAAATATACCAAAGATTTTTTCTTCTTTCTTTTCTATATTGTCCATATTAATAAACAAAAACATATAAACAAAAACCTTCCTCTCGGTTCACTCTTTCTATAAAATAAACCGCATCAAAATCCGTTGCGTATTTTAAAGATCTAAACATACAGCAGGTACAAACAGCGGTAAACGACTTTGTTATATACTATGTAATAATGATGATGATAATGATAATGAAGTTGTATGAAAACGGATCAGGATAAAATGGTACCATTTTTACTTCTATAATCATCAATAATAATATTATAAACGCGGAAGTAGTTCTGCCTATCTTTTTGTCTTATGTTTTGACACGGACAGACTATTTAAGGAAATTCGATGAAATTTTGTGAAGCGAGCTTGGAATTCATGGAAGGTTGTGTATAGGCCACTGTTTTATATCTAACACCTGATACCCATCCGTGAAAGGCGACAGAAGGATATAAGATATAACATAGGTATATCTTATATCCTTCGTACATAATAGATGAACTTGGAGTAAACTTTTTCCATGCTAAAATCGGTTTAGCGGTTAAGCGTAAAGAGGTAACAGATAGAGTCAGTTTAAATATATTAGTATTTAGTAGTACACTACTAAATACTAATATATTTATTGCGAAATAGTGTAAATATATTTAACCCTTAAATAAATAATATAAAATAATTAGAATGAAATAAATTATAGAGCTAATTATAAACATTTTTTAAAGTTTATACACATGAAAAATATTAACAATGAACTATGAAATAATTGTCATTGTAAAATGTAATGTATATTGTATTTCTAAAGGCATTGGTCTCGTTCAAGTCTGCTTTAGATGCTAGCTGGTGTTAGCTAGATCAGTATCAGATATTGACGAACATCAATAATTTGTTTTGTTGACTTTCTGTTTGAAGTGTGTCATTGCTTCGTAAGAGATACGATTTTTTTAGATTCCAGGTTAGCAGCGCATTCACTGTTCGCAACTTACTTACCTATGCAAATTACGAACAGGCATACCCTTGATTCATCGGCTTTTTTGTAATGTATAAAAAATAAGAGAAAACTGTGATCAAAACCAATATTTTACCATTATGTAATTAGCGCCCGATAACCTTGTCCAGCTGTATGAATATTTTATTAAGCTCAAAATTGGTATCCTTACGTCAATTTTTATTATTAATGTTATATACATTAATATTAAAAAGTGGTAAAAATTGTTTGTGTACCGGTAGGGGGTAATCGACTGAACTAATGATTCAATTAAAAATCTATTTTCACCAGTAGAAATTTACATTGAAAATATTGTAAATTTTTCCTTTAACCAACAATGGTATTTAAGACAAGTATTATTTATGTAGTAGTTAGGCGCACGGGCAAATGGACCATCTAATGGTAAACAGCTACCACCACCCATTGACATATAGAAATCGATTCTATAAGAAGCAATATCCTTCCTTGTGCCTGTAGTTACACTGGTTGACCTCACACTCACCCTCCAAACTCAACAACACTAAGTATTGCTGTTTGGCGTTGGAATACGTAAAGAGTGGGTGGCATCTACCCAAATGGACTTGCATAAAGCCCTACCAGGTAATGATAATTGGTATAAGGGCTTTGTGCTCGCTCGTTTAGCCCGCTATCCCTGGGTCATCGATATTAATATTTATAGTCAATCAACAAGGCACGTATTTACTTCCTTTTTTGATGTAGCACATTTACTTACATTTATAAGCGTTAAACGGTGTAATTATATATCACCTTTAAATCAATTACTTGCTTCGGGGTTGAGTTGCTTTATTATTCAATTACGAGCGAACACAAATGAATGAGATTAAAATGGAAATCCTTCGAAGAGAATACGGTTACGTCAGGTGAGATCAGAGAATTAGTTGTTTTTTCTGGAATATAGTCTGATTACAATTGGAAATGACAAAGTTGGAACCGATCTTTGTGGTGCACTGTTGGAATGGAAAGTTATTTGCAATTGCGGTTTTGTATCAAAGGCTGTGAGCTTGTGTATGTTAATTTGATTCATCTGCTTCCTTGTATAATAGATATTTTCAATGTGTGTGTACGTATTTCAAAATTAAAGTTTGAATAATACAAAAGAATCCACACTAAAGATTGGTGTAATTAATTATTTATTCACGGCGTGTGCATTGAATATTTTATGTAACGACTCTCGAAATGTTTTTGAAGCGGGTTTATCACATAAAAACATATGTCCAGCTACCTACGAGGCAATGTTGCCAGTACACATTACGTTGTATAAAATAATGAGTTTTATATACAAAGTTTTCATACTTTTAACACGCTTTTACGTACACATACATATATTATGGTGGAGTGAGAAGAGATTCTAGGTTTTTTCCATAGTAAAAAGTAAAGTAAAGTTACAGCCTGTAAATTTCCCACAGCTGGGATAGTTCCTCCTCTTCCATTTAGGAGAGGGCTTGAAACATATTCCACCAAGCTGTTCCAATGCTAGTTGGTGTAATGCACATGTGTCAGAATTTCGATGAAATTAGACACATGCAGGTTTCCTCACGATGTTTTCCTTCACCGCCGAGCACGAGATAAATTATAAACATACATAATTTATAATAATATAATAAAACATTCTTTAGCCAATGTGACTTTAAACTCATCCTAAACGGTTGGATCGATTTTCATGTCATTTTTTAATTGTATCGAGTGGATCTCTAGATGGTGTAGATTGAACTCTACTGTTCGATGTGTAGGCCCTTATATGGTTGATTTCTGACCATCCGTTAGGTAGCTCTATGATCGGGAAACAAGTTCACCTGGACGAGGTCATAAAGAGCTGTTCCGTTTTTATCTATCAATTGCGATTCATATTATAAGTTTTCTTTAACTCCACCTCTTAGTAGAAAAAATCATATAAATAAATTAAAGCCACAAGATCCATTCATTTAATAAGCTGTTGTGTGCACTTCATAAGGCGAATATTATGATTTAGTATACAAAAAAATAAGAATACCCATATGGGTAAAGTAAAAACGAAGGAAGGCAAAACGACATACAGCCATCTTCTATACATATAATATAATAAAATTGGAGTGTCTATTTGTAATATTAAAATAAGTACTTTTTACTAAATGCATATGTATGTATGTATGTATACAAGGTATATTTACCAAAATATTTTAATAATTTTGTCTACGTCTGTCTGTCTCTTTGTTCCGGCTAATCTCAGAAATGGCTGGACCAATTTTGACGGAAATTTCACTGGCAGAAAGCTGATTTAATAAGGAGTTACTTAGGCTACAGCAATGTTTTTTTAGTCAAACGTGCACGTAGTCGCGGACATAGCTAGTAGTAACTAAAATACGAACACCCTTATATGAGTATATTATGTAACGTAACCTCTTCTCGGTTAAACCATCTTAAATCAACGTCGACGATATATACAAGTATAGAACAAATAAAAGTCCAATAAGATCAAAACATTATATTTATAACATACGTTACTTTCGTTATTATATAATATGTCAATAGATTATTTTTAATCATAAAAACCAAAACAGCATAAGTAAATCATTTAACGACCTGATCAGATGGTGTTATTTTATTTTTGTATTATATAATAACTTTAAATCACCGATTGAATAAGTTACAGTATAGTAAAGCCTACTCATGCTCGTTAACATTAACAAGAATATAATGAATAAAATATTAACGATAATTATTATTTATAAATTACTTACATATCGATTATTTGTTATTAAATGGGTGTACGCATTTATTTTATATGGATTATGCTGTGGCGTAACTTTACGGCAAAGCTTATATTATATATTACTTTCAGCTCATTCTTTCAGACCTGCTTCTTCGACATTACTTTTTGGAAGGCTTATTGTCGCGGACGAAGCGAATCATAAACACATTATTTATATATGCATTGTTAAATACAGTGATACTAAAGTAATAAGTCTTTTATGTATTATTAACTTGTGACGTAGATTTGTTATATGAAGAAATTTTAGAAACATTTTGCGTTACCAGGTATAATATTAAGAGTGAGCAAATCAATGTATCCATTGTAAATTTTCGTATTTTGTGGTATATTATTCATATAGGTTGTTAAGATTTTTATTTAATTTTTTATTCGTTTTGTCCCTTTACAACAAATTATTGGACAATAATTTCTTGAATTATTTTCCTTGGTCAATAAATAGGTTACATTTTCACAATTAAAAAGATAAATATAACAAAATACTATATTGAAGTTATAAAAAACAGAAGCCCATTTCCTGCGTGTTCACTTGGAAAGTGACTTGGAATTATAAGGAATGTTTGTATTTGGGAAATGTAGATACGGCATTCTCATGATTATTATTTATGTAGAAAGTAAATTTTTGTTGTTGAATATTTACTCTTGCTAATGGCAAAGGTATTGCACCGTACAGCCTTGAAATAAACTGACTTATGAACGTTTGTTACGCTAAAGAAAATAAGTAAATGAATTCTTTGTTATAAATATTCCATTGTACAGTCGCTGGCCACAAAGTGTTATGGGAAGAAAAACATAAAACGAGTTTTTACTGTGTCTTGTAATCGGACTAATATTATAAATGCAAAAGAAAGTATATTTGTCTTTCTGTACTTCATGAAGTTAAACTACTGAAGTGATCGTAATTAAATTTGACATATATAGACATAGATATTCTAGGATCCGGAGACGACTAGACATATCCCGGACCTACGTAAAAATGTATTTGACGTCGATAGAGTTTGGTAATAATTATTATATTAGCTATCTATTCAATTATACAAATTGTGAAAAAGTAAGAAGAATTTTTGAGTTATTTAAGAGCATTACTTTTAGATTTGAACTTGAGCTTGTGACAGACGCATTTAGTTAAATCTCAAGATGAATTATGTCAGAATTGAAGCTGAATAGAAGTGAACTGTTGAAGATCATTAAAAAAAAATACAGTTCCAATGCCATGGCAACGGAGATGAGCGAAATATTCAAATTAAAAATTTTCTTTTTACTGTTATTGAAAATAACGTTTTCTCTATTTGTTCTATTGAAGAAAAATACGATTTTTATTGAAATTACAAATAACATAGATTTCAGGTTACAAGGACAGACACTGGGTTTCTAGCTGTAAGTAGCAAAACAACAATTAAGTAGTATGCTATTTTGTAATCGAAGCTGGCTTCATTGTTATGTAATTTATTATAATTTTTATATAAAATGTGTATGCTTAACGATAAGATTATTTAAAGATCAGATGTATGTATATACGTATGTATGTAATGTATATACAGAACATATTTTAATCATCTATCTATATTTTCGATGACTACGGATCCCTGAAAAAGTTTGAAACGCATTGTCCCGCATAGTGCAGCTTTCCCGCGTGCTATCGACCGTAGTGCGGGAAGCACGAGCCTTGCGCGCGCACTGACATAACTAGTGATGTGTCGCTGGTTTAATCATGGTGTATATAACAAATACAGACACATTATGTACATATTTTAATAAATGTATTTATTTATTTTATGACACATGCAATTGTATGTGAGATTATTAAAATAATAGCGTCGAATTGATTTATTTATAATTTTAAAACACTCTGTAATACTATATTATTTATAAGAATTATGTTAATAGTGAGTCAAATGTCGCGATTTTTTTAATTAAAATGCTCTAATTTTACAAAGCAACGCTAACTGTTATACTTTTTTTTTTAATTATATATATTATGCGTCTATATAGCCACGAGCCCTCTCATGAATATTATACAATTAAGCAAGATAGCACTGACTGAATCATCTTGAGGTCCGATTGACTTTAAATTTAATATAATTCTCTTCTTTAACTATTCCAACGTAGATACATAGTAAGAATTTTTTTTTTAAATCAACTTAAAGGGTACTCTTATTTAAGTTGATTCAAAAAAAAATAGGTTCTTTGTATGCATCTGACCCTAGTGACGTCCTGACGGACAACAAGTAGTGTTATGTTTGAATGAACTCTGTATAAAATATATGTAACTAAGTTTTAATATCGTTAATATATACCTCCATAAAAATAACTTTTCAAAATAATAATATTTATAACAGGCAGGCAAGGCAGGTTTATTCATGCCGTCATTTCAACCTTATGAATTATCTTATAACTTTACCTCAAAACTTCTATTCAGTCAATGTTATCTATTGAATTTGAATTAACATTAGTTATTAAAGTTGCTAATAATATAAAATATTTAAAAAAATACATGAAAGTAATTACATTTTTTTATTTATTCGCGGTATACAAGTAAATAAAAAACGATCTAATAACCAATAATAATTATCTTAGTTACGATATCTATAAAAAAATTAGTATTCCTTATCTATATGAGATGATAGCCGGTATCGGATTAATTCGATGAGAAATACAGAAATATCTTGACTCAAAATCAAAATATACTTTATTCAAGTGGGGTTTGAAAAGCACTTTTGATTCATCATTTAACAAATTATATTAAGTGAAGCTACCACTGGTTCGGAATGTATATTCCAACGAGAAGAACCGGCAAGAT
Organism: Vanessa cardui; assembly: GCF_905220365.1. Taxonomy (NCBI): domain Eukaryota; kingdom Metazoa; phylum Arthropoda; class Insecta; order Lepidoptera; family Nymphalidae; genus Vanessa; species Vanessa cardui. The sequence goes on along the minus strand of NC_061125.1, from coordinate 9,971,658 downwards.
ATGTAATAAGAACCGTACTTCTGACCTCCCCGATCAAATACTTATCAAACGGTCCTTACGATGCTTGAAATGTCTTGCAAAGTACTCTTTGACTTTGGCACTAATGACCTGTCCAATTTATATGATACCAACCTCCTTAGTCCTGCCATCGCTGCGGGCTAGGCTCTTATTGGATCGCGAGCGTGGACGATAAATAACATAGTTATAAATTAATAATGCTTAATTTTTTAAAAATAAACTGTTATTTATTTGTAAGCTCAATATGAATGGGTTATGTCCAACTATATAAGAACAAAATGTAAGAACGACTCAAGCAATAAACGACTTTATTGTCGAATAAGTGATTCGACAATTTGGTAATTATCGGTTGTGTGGTGGAAATTAAGAGTAACACCGCGCGCGCTTTATCGATAAGGCCTCACGCTAGCTGCGGCACAGATCGTGATGCCAACTTGGAATAATATCCCCCGAAATTATGGGATCAAATGTAATAATATTATTAAAATCTGTAGAATTGTATTGTATACATATTTATGTTATTATATTTTAGTCGTATAAAATCTAATAGAATTAGATAGAATTAGGTCCTAAATAATATATTTATTACTTATTGCTACATCTATTTAAGCGTTAAGTATTAGAAGTGAAGATTGTTTTTATTTAAGAATAACGAAATATAATAGAAATGTGTAAGAAGACAAGAAGTAAAAAAGTAATTAAAATATATTAAATACAAAGAAAAGTCTTTTGACTACAGAAATTCAGTATTAGAATATTGGTATTAGAGCCGAGGGAGTTTGTATTCAATAGTTGGTAGCACTGAAGTACTGTAACAGCGTCAGACGCCGCATGGCCGAGCGCGGCAAGCATCGCGTCGCGCCCGTCCCGGCGCCGACCAAGAAGCAGTACGCGTATGTACCGTGTCCGCGCTCGGAGGAAGTGGGTACCGAATTCGCTTTACAGCTGCTGAGAGGTCATCATCAGGAACCACCCACACCCGAGAAGCAACCAGGTAAGTTTGACAGTTCCTGCCACAATAAAGCTAAATGGCGGGAAAACTTTAAAAAAGTTTACGCTGTTTTTACATTTAAACTTCTTGGACATATAGGTAAATTCCTTTCACTATTATTTTGGTATACATGAATCTATTCTAAAAATGTTTACTCGGATTTGTTTTGACTGAATATTAGTGGCATGTTTTTAAAAATAAATCTTATATAAAATGCAAAACAAGTATTTCTTTTGGTTGTTCGTTAATATTTTTTAGCCTAGCTACATTTTAATTGTTAACGGACCCAGAGGTAAAGCGAAATGTTCGAAACATAACTGGGTCACAGATAAAAAATGTGCATTTTTTATGAACTGTTTATTATTTATTCGAGTTTCACTCAAGTGAAGATTAATTTAAACGTCATTATTACGATTATTAATAAATTATTTATTAAAAATAATTATTAAAAATAATTTTTTTATTAAAAATATTTAATAGTATTTAATTCAGTAGATACTTTTTTTTCGTAAATATTAATAAAAATATAATTTTCTATCGTAGTTAAAAACTATTACATTTTAAACATAGAATTATTACCTTATATGTAGTTATAAACAGTACATTTTAGTTTACTCTTTCAATTATTAATTTTTAAATGAAATTGTTAACTAAAAATTTTTAATAAAACCATCTTTAAACACAATATTATTAAATATATAAATAAATTATTATTGTAAAATAAGATTAAGACACTTTAATCACCTTAACAATGTAGTTAAAATATAAATCTATCTTTTGGTCAAACTAAAACAAAAAACATTTAAACGCTGAAAATATCACAGCGCATCGAGTTAATTGACATGTTTTCATTCGGGAATACAATTAACGGTCAATTTCCGGTCAATCAAGTCAATTGCAAGGTAAATTTTTTAAGTTTTACGGCGTGCATATTCAAAGCCAAAACAAAATGTTCATTCATTCATTCAATGATCGTCGATGAACGATTACGTTAATAAACGTGCTTCACGGAATAGGTTCTCACTGCAATCTCACTAAAATATCCTTATGATTACTTTCCCTAAATAGAGCAACTTTAATAATTAGTCTTAGTGAAATTGCCAAAAATTAACTAATTGCAATTATACTGGGAAAAGAGTTGTTAACTACTAAAGTGTGATCGCAAGTGTCAATTATACTCCCGTTTGCAGTTTGATTAAAAAACGGTCACAATTTTTGTTAATTAATTAAACTTATATTTTGTAATGCTGTTTTTTTATTTATGTCAATATTTGAATTTGGAATATTCAAATATTGTTTCCATGAAAATAAGTGGTACCTTTTTTTTAGTTGTTGTATTTTTTTTATGTATAGCCAATTAACGTATCTATATTACTGTTTCGTTAAAGAATGTTAAGAGTAGTAGTAATATTAAGATTAATTTAAGTTGTTAAGTTATTTATTTACGATGGTATAAAAAACATTTAAAATAAGTAACTATTGCGTTTCGTAGCGACTCGTTTCTATAGAATTTGTAGTAGTGGCTTTACAGTTAATTTGATCTTGTAAAAATACGACTCGAAAGTGCTCCTACGTGCTTTCTAGAATATTAGATTTTTACCCTGTAACTCTAACCTTCTTTTCTTGAAAAACTATGAGCACGTAACTTCTGAACTAGTAACCATTTAGTAGTTTAGTGTTTTTTTTGATGGACTACTTTTTAATTCTATAAACTTTTAACATAATTCAAATAAAATATTTAAACTATTAAATGTTAACGAAAAAAGTTCTTTTATAAATCTATCCAAAATATTTATCAAAGAAAGACAATGATCTTGTGAGAAACAATTAAAAATTAATTCGTATTATATGCTATTAATTTTGAGTTCAATTTGTTTATTATGAAAGATAAATATTTTTTGTATAATTAAAAAAATAATATGTTGTATAGTTAAAAATAAATTAACTTCAAAATTTATATACATTCTGGTATCATCGATTTCCATCAATAACTTGAAGAGAAACCTTTTCTTTCACGCGTTCAATCGTTTAGGTTATAATATACACTATTTATATCCTTAAGAAACATTAAATGATCATGAATATAATTTATATACTTCTATTAACGCAGTTATATGAAAATGCTGTCTTGTTCGAATATGTTTAATCGGAATTATTTTAAGCATAAATTAATGTAGTGTAATACAGTAGTATATAGTTTTAAGAGTTAACCTACCTAACAGAGAGATAGTAGATACTATTAAGCGTAAATCACAGTTTCAGTTGAATTAAGTGAGTTAATTTAAGTATTAGTTAGTTCGTAGTATGAGCCTGATATTGATAAAGTACATCAATTACTTTTAGTATTTTTTAAAATACTTTACAGAAATATTAAGACGCGATCTCAATTATTTTAGGATATATTTTCAAATTTTAAATTAACATGGTTATATTTATTATTAAAGTTATTAATTTCGGGATATTTACCATTCACGAGACTCACGTGAACAAGACATTCGTAGATAATGGCGACATATCGAGCTCCACCGAAAAAAAATAACATGGTAAATATCCCGAAATTAATAACTTTAATATATTTTAAAAGTACAAGAAACTGTATATTTTCGAAAATATTAATAAATAAATAGTGCCTTCGTATTGTCAGAACAAAAAATCGAATCGCATTATTAATTGTGTGTATAATGTGTTGAAGTGATAAAATATTTACTTCAATATTTACTTATACCTATATCTGGCTCTGGAATTTGATATAAAGACAATGATTTGTCTAGAATATATTACAGAATATAGTACATAGAACAACAGCACTAGGTAATAAATTAGATGTTTCTTTTAAACGCTTCACTAAAATAACTACTAAATTAATATACATATAACTAATACCAGAACAAACAACAACAGTATTATATAATAATACTGTTGTATTGTACAATACTAACAGTATTATATAATAATTTCGCCTCGCAGTCTCTCCTGCTTTAAATTAACTATTAAGCAAATTTCATGTACTAGTTGCATATAATACAAAACAATTTGATAACGCCAAGTGCAAAGCAAGATTATTCAAACATCGAGATTAAGATGTTACAACTATAACAATAAAAAAAAATCGTTATCGATCTTCTTATTTGGAATGTTTTATTTATTAAACACTTCTTCAGATCTTATTTCTAGTTTAATAGTTCAAAATAAATGATTTAATCTTCTATTATATTATTCTTGGATATTTGATTCCTTTCACTGTTTAATTTTTTTATCTGGAGAGAACAAAACCTAACTAAGAATCACTTAAGGAACGTTTTTTATTCGCCGTTTCTCCGTGCCAGCTCGTTCGCGATTCATTTTCTTTATGTCTCGTAACAGTTTTAAATATGAAAAATGTCTTTTATCTTATTTAAAATGATACCAAACATAAGTAGTAAATTGTAAGTTTGAATCGTTATTTTTTTTAATACAATTTTTTTTTTTTTTTAATACGCAGCATATATTAAAGTTATAATAAAGAGTAAAAGTTGTCAATAAAAAGAAATAGTAGTCCACCTAGAAATTAAATATAATATATCTAAAAAAATAAACTAGCGAACCGCCTCGGTTTCGCACGAGTGCTGATAAAGGATAAAAATGGTTACTGTGAGTTATCCCTAAGAGATAGACATATACCATCGCGGACCTTTTTAAGGTGTCCAATACTGCAGTACATTATTTTGATCTGTCTCATAGGTTTCAGTAAGCGTTTGAAATGGAAGCATATAAAAGTTGTGTTTATTTTCGACATCACTTTAAACCTCTAAAATTATCAGTGTTTCTAAATACTATAAAAAAACCAGATCAAAATTCGTTATGTAATTTTAAAGATCTTAGCATACATAGGGACAGACAGTAGTAAGCGACTTTTTTACTATGTAATGAAAGTATTAAAATGATAGACTAAATGTAAATGGAATAAAGTCATAATTGACTTATAATCTTAAATATACTATTTCTCTTTATAACGTTGCTTGATTTATTCAAGATTTTTGCCACATATATATATGTACATTTGTATACGTGGTATTGATAGTATTTATTGTATGTAGTATGTATTCTTGTTTGATTAACATTGAATGTGTACATTTAATCTCGCTTGCAAGATAGTAATAAAGTAATTGCATCCACATTTAAAATTAAAACAAGTGTTTTATGTATAAAAGCAAATTAGTCAAACGATATAATCACACAAATAAACAACACCAATGCCAATACCGTCATAATTAAATATACGCGTTTTGTGTAATAAAATAAATACTCTGTGGGTAGTTACGGAAATACTCTGTAATTATTAATAAAAATATTTAAGTTGTGATCTTCCGCAGTCGTCTGACATACGTTGGCGCGAAGGAGATCCATTAATCGTGACACAAATATGCTACGAACATCTACAAACATGAATGAGCCGCGTCACGCGAAAATAGCACTTACAATACGCACAATTGTTGCAGTCATTCATAAATGTATAATAAAACAGTTATAAGGTCATGTTATTTTCGGAGAGATTAAGTGTTGGTGATATTTTGTTCTGATGAGGCTATGATATTAAGATTTCACCTCTCATGAAAACCAAAGCCTACAATAAACTATATAAATGTGCGGGTCCGAAGTTAAGCTTTCCGAGTGATATGAGCGCGTGAAACGGTAAGATATAACGATAAAATCGACAATTTACTTATTACATAACACATATTCGCATCTGTTTTTGTATATTACACGTCACGGAATACTTTACTCCTAGAGTAATAAACACTCATTTTTATTCTTAAAAGAAAAAGATCTCACCTGTCATCACACGTTATGTACTGGAATAACGATTAAATGATTTTCGTCACACTGTGTTTTATAATAAGATTTAAATTTGCAATTACAAAATTGCAATGTTAGAATATAAGTTATGAAAATTGTTCTAGAGTAAAGTCGACAGTAAACGGTAAACGACTAGTATTTTATATGGATAACCTTGTTACTGTCTTTAGAACATTTAAGAAATTCTATCTATAATTCTACTTTTTCAACCATAACAGATAAAAAGCCATATGAACAATATTTGACATCAAATTGATGAGATATCATTGGTTGAGAGCTTGATTAATCTATGATATTCTCTATGGATTTCCGAAAAAATAGCGTTTAGAACGTCGACGACACTGTTATCCGCTTTGAAAGTAAAATTAAAGTGGAAATATGTATAAGTGTGTTATATTATAAATAAAGACATATTTATCATAAACTTTTAGTAGTGCAAAATATAAGGGAATCGCATGAAATACGTAAATTTAAGGATTGTTTATCTTTTTTCCTACTTCCATTGGAAAAGGCTATGTGTTAATTTATTACCTTCATTAAGTCACTTATAAAATTATCCAATAATGCATTATTTACAATAATATTAACATGGTTTTATTAACTGTTTGTTTAGCATTTCACTCCACAGTTGAATGTATTTATTTATACTATAATTAAATGTGGTGTTGGTCAGCAATGCGGATGGTGATACATAGTTTTAATTCAAAACTATAACGCTTAAAAGAAAGGCAATATTAACCTACAGTCGCGTGAAACTATACAAAAAATTTGCGCAAATATGTACAGAGTAAGTCTCTTTGTTCGGTTAAAATACGCAAAACCTTAAGTATTCAAGAGTATATAACAATTATACATACTTATTACTTACTTCATCATTTTAGTTATGTTGTAATATATGTTAAAATTACTATTTTAAATGTAAGATAAAACCAACCAGAAGAGAAAACATTTAAATAGGTTGTATACATTTACCTGTATATACATATATATACATTTAACCAAAAATAAAGGCTTGATTTGGTCAATTTTTTAAATATTTAAATATTTGAAATTGTTTTCATACTTCAAAAAGAGAACATACAATTCTTTATCATTAATATTCTATGAATATATTTTTAAGTAGGGTACAGAAAAAAAATTGCCAACGCATTTTCCGAAATTAAAAATATTAACATTAATACATAACACTTCTCCACTTTTTTGTACAATATAAATTTGCCCTAGGCCTTGATTACATTTCTGTAAAGTATTCATAAATATTATTATTAGTTACCTTTCACTATTAAATTTATACAATATCATTATTAATGTATGTATTTTTTCCGCCTATTACAATACTACAAATTATGTAGTTATAGCATAATTTAATGCGTTACCCTAAAGGTCGAAATGGAGAGCAAGTCTGTGTGTATCAAGGCATTGTGATGAGTCGCAATGCAGATGTTTACCTTAATTTAGTTAAAACATTTATCATCTGTGAGATAGAGACCAGAAATTATTATACGTACATAGCTTGGATGTGGTATTTATGTATTAACAAAACTAAAATATAATTTATAGAGATAGTAGCTTTCAATAATGTTTGTGGTTTATGTGTCATTTAAATCAAAATTAGTAAAATATTTTTCACTTCAGCAAGTACTTGAAGTAAATTGCAAGTAATCGTAAGATTAAATGGTTAAAAATGTAAAGCTACCCCTGCTACGGAATATAGGTCTAAATGAGAAGAACCAGAAAGAAATTAAGTGCTTGGTCTTTTTCTTATATTTGGTTTCACATAGAAGAACTCTTAATCAATTCGATTTTCTCTCTTTTTTTCCGCCATGATTGAGTATTAGAAGGCGAGATAAGTTCATTATTTAAATATTGACAACGACTTACATTGTATATAGTATAGTTGTATGATATATACACTGCCACATAACATCTTAATATTTAAACTAGATAGCATTATTATATTATGTGTGACATATCATATATATCATATGTCTCAGCATCAGATATAGCTTATAATATTACAATACTAATATATGGACAGAATTGGCTATTATTATAATAATTTATGCTTTTATATTAATTTGATGATCACATTGATTAATCACATAATATCAAAAAATTGTATCACCTACAAACTTGTAATTTGGAAGGTATCTTATAGGGTCTTGAAATCCGCTAAGAACGAATTTTACATATCTCTTTTCCCCTTAGGGTGAAACGGGGGTGGGATATTTGGGTTTTATTAATTACGCTCGGGCAAAGCCACGGTTTGAGCTAGTGCAGTATATTCCATAGAACGCGTAATCTTAATTTATTATTAATACAAATATTACGTAATCTTTTAGAAATTTTAAATTAAGAAGACAATATTTTTCAAGTTATTACGCACCGCTTGTTTGAATTGGCCGTATACTGAATTAAGTATACGCACGCCGTCGAAACGCCGAAGATTCGGCGAGTTTGAGTGGCAAGGGAGTTTTTGGTTCATGCATATTATATACGCTATAGCGATGATACAACTGGCCATCTACAACGAAGGAACCGTAAAACTTTTGAATTGTTTTTTAAAAAATGTATTTTCTATAGGGCTAACAGCTGTTAATAATGTTATAAGGAATTTCTCAATTATTGTTACTAACATATTTTTTTATTAATAATTTTTATTTTATGATATACCATGGCAAAACTGTATGTAACTAATTTGTAATGAATTGTATTTAAGAAATTTGATATTTTATGAAAAAGGTAAATAAAAACGATTATGTAAAGTGTACCTATATTAATTTCAATTATGTCATCTAGGAATCTTAAAGTAAAACATCTGCATAACAAGCTCTGGTTGAAGCAGATTGTTTATTTTATGGCAAATTACTATGCAAATCTTGAAATTTATGCCAAAATATAATAGCTTCGACATTCATATCAAAATTTTGTTATTGTGTTTTTATTTTCGTAAGACCTCTATTAATGTTTCGTGCATTGTTTTTTAATTTAAAAGTTTAGCCGTATAGCATAATAATATATCACATATACAAGCCAGTGTGAACATCAAAGGGAGTAGGTACTCTTTATTCTCACACCTCTAGGTGACAATTAAAAGGAACTATTAACTTCCATTGCACTTCGCAACCGCAGTAACTTAACATCCTGTTAGCGCAACCAATCATTAATATGAAATATTGTTTATTGCTTATAGACTAAAGAAATAGAATTCAATGTTTCTTCCACAGATTAAACAACATTCAAGCAAAACACACAAGCACTTGGAGCGCTACAAAGCTACAACGGAAATAATTAAAGCGGTCAAGTGTGTGCCGGTCACAAGTCGTGGCTTGTTAGGCAAACCTCGGTCCGTGTTTTTTTCTTCATATTTTCTTAGTTTTATATATTCTATTTTTATATAACCTGATAAAAAGTGTTTTAAAGAAACTAGTGGTCGCTGAATTCGGAATTCGAATATAACTGTTAAACATATATTTTCTACTGTTTATTATTAATTATAATAATAACAATGTAATACCAAAAAAATTAAGTAACCTATTTATGTAAATGTACCAGATAACATAATTAGCATTCAAATAAAAGCCTAGCTATTTGACTTAACAATACCATTCAAATAGTTTTCTGAGCAACGACATTAAATCTTCCATTTAAAAAACTGGGTAATTTTCTTTAGACTATCCTGGAAATAAACAAATGAATACTAATAATAATACTACTATGCTGAAAGTTTAATTTATACAATTTTAAAACCAAATGTTGTTACCTAATAAATATATAAATTGATTATAATTATTTAATATATGTATATTATAGCGTCATCTTTGAAAGGCCCATAACTAAATATGAAACTTGAAATAACGTAATCAAAATGGCGTTTATGTTCGGTAAGACTTACGAGCATTAACATGATCCTTATTCAATATGTGTGAAGACATCGCACAAGATCGCTTAGAATTTCTCATTTAAATTTTAGTTCTAGGAAAGTACGTACACGAGATGAAAACTAAAACTACCATTAAATACTACACTGGGAAATAAGGTCTAGTTCTAGTATATTTTTACTCTGTTACAAAACTTCTACAGCACTCAACGTTGCGGATGTTACGCCTGTTACATACAGATAAGCAAAATATATTATAAAATAAGCTTGCAATTTTTGAAAATTGTTTTAAAAACAACTTTTTAATAAATTGTTTGTAGGTATATAAAAGAGGTATTAAAAAAGGAGGTATTAACGAGTTTATAGTAAGAACATATATTTAAAAAAAAGATGGATATAAAAAATGTCATACGATTTGGCGGGAACAAGAAAAAATTCAAATTTAATAGTTTTAAAAAGTGCTTTTTCGCAACGTTACCAATCTGGGTTTCGGTTTAGTCCAAAAATGTTTGCTTGCTTATATTTTAAAAATGCCCGAGCAAAAAATACTGCGAGATAAATATTAAACGGAACGAAAGTCTTTTAAAGAGATTGTCTTTAAGAAATTTTCTCTTAGAAAATTACAAATTACAATAATTACACGAATATTCGAGTATAAAAAATAATAGTGTTTAAAAACGAATGAAAATATGTCTGTATTTAAATTATTTTTACAAATATAAACTTTCCTAAATGTATTGTGTTTACATTACTTCAGAGTACCTTTATAATAATTATCACAAGATAATGCAGTTGTATTATGACAATATTAAACCGTAAAATATTTTTTATTTAAAAAATAATAATGCCATGCATTACGGAAAACGTATTTAGCGCTTAAATGCATTCTCATTAAAAGCTACAATCCCACATAAAATACCTCTGGGGTGCTCATACAAATGTCGCGATTAAACATTCAAGTTTAATCGTGACCTCCACACCATTCAGGCCACATATTGAAGAAGCAGAGTGAATAAAAGCGAATGCATGCTATACAGTGCGATATTAAGCTATGGAACACAAAGTTGTGGTAACATGTTTACCTTCATTTGTCGTTTATCATCATCATCATCATTTTTATTACATATTACATTACATTGTATAAAACAAAGTCGCTTACTGTCGCTATCTGTATATATCGCAGTCGCTGTCTGTTCCTATATTGTGTGCTTAGATCTTTAAAATTACGCAAACGATTTCGAAACACTGATAATTTTAGAACTTTTAAAGTGATATCTTAAATTTTTTTGCGTTTAATTTACACATTGCACCCGTGCGAAGCCAGGGCGATTCCGTAGATTAATTTGATTTGATGGCGTGGTTACTCTTATTTCATTCAAATATTAGTAATTATGTTAGTGGTTAGGGCGAAATAGATATTTGTTAAGGCCACAGGAATGTGTTATATAAGTATGCATTCGTTGTTTGTTTCATCATTCAAATGAATTGTGATTATTTGAATTTCGAATTTAAAATCAATAATCGAATCCTCTGATAATTGTTAAGGCAGAGGCAAATGTACATTCCAATCACCGTTTTAAACGAAAGCGCGATATAGCTTTATAATACGACCTTTACCTAAATCCGCATTGTGTATTCGCTGCTTCGTTAGGCTCTAGGGTATAGCTAGATGACTCTTCACTTCAACTATTTTAAAAGAATTAATACATTCGAAAGTTTCATCTCCATTGTATTTTGGGTTTGAGGGAAAATTGAAGGTAATATATCTGCAATAAAAATAGAATAGGTCGAATAAAAGGCTTTTCAAAAATAGAATTTTATAAAAAAAGTTATATTTTATTATGTCGACAACAACACAGAATATTTAGAGAAACAAAAATATACACAAACGAGGTTTTATATTTATTTCGGATATACTAGAGGAGATAATAACAGTATACATACAGTCTGTTAGGGGTGTAATTTAAACTCGTTAACAGGTGCATAACAGTAGGTGTTACAAATCTCTTATCATCGTCGAATCTAAACTGTAGCGCAACGTGTTTACAATAGCTTAGATAAAACTTAGTTTAACTTAGCTTAGTTTAAACTCGGATATTTTATAAATAAAATACACTCTCACACACACACACACACACACACAGTACATACAGTATACAGTATGTGTGCAATTATAAGGTGCTAAAAAATATATTTAATCAGAAATAGAACGTGGAAAGTGTTCTATATTTAAAAAAAAAATGTAGGTTCAATTTATCTAGTGAAGTGTAATTTTTAAACTAAACGCTTATTAATTATGATATTTAAAACGCGAAACGAGTTTAAGTACAACTCAATGACGAAGCTCAGTGGCGGATGTTAATTAGTTTCGGTTTTGCTTCCACCACTATTTAAAATGGGACTTGAACATAAATCGTGTCTAATGGTTTATGAAAATTAATTAAGACAATTTTCACAAATTCAATGGGAAGGGAATGGGAATATATACACTTAAATAAATGAATTTTGAATTTGGAATTTATTATTTTAAATAAGAAATTAATTACTATGGCAACATTCATTGACATTTATAATAGAATCCAACTTACAAAAATTATTTAATACACAACAATATTGCTTAAAATTATTAGTTGAATTTTAAATAGTTGCCTTTATTCTGATAACACAGTTCGGAAACCATATACAACAAAACCTCTGACTAAGCCAAACACCTGTAGGTCTATGCAATTATAGTAAATGTATGGCTCATTATTTAACAGTTTGCCGTGCGATGTAAAGATGCCTTAGACTTGGACATAATACTTTATATTTCCAGTCCATAGGATAGGTATATAGTGCATTACTTGTTGACATTGGTCATTAGATCATTAGATTTTTCTTAAAAATGCCTATGTTTTACTTCGGGGTTCAAGCTCGCTTTATAATAAAATTTCATTTAGTGGTTACGAAGTGAAGAAACAGACTGACATATTGTCGAAAAGACAGACAGTGTTAGTTTAGCATTTATATTATATTACATTATTAATATAGATCATGTAAAAGTGTAAAATGTTAAATGATGTAGAGAAGTTGTATAATTTTTTGACAGCATTATATTCAAACCTGTTTAAGTCAGTTGATTCGTTTTAACACAATATTAGTAGCCAACATCGAAATACGAGATGAATTTCAATGTTGGCTAGTAATATTGTGTTAATATAGAAAAATACACATAATTTGTAAAAATATTATGCAAAATATAAATATTGTAAATTCAAATATTACGGTGTATGTATGCATCAAATATCATGTTACCAAACACACAACAAGAATGTTGACATGTTCAACAATTAAATGCGGTTGATATATCGATCTCTATACTTGTATGGCAATTTTAAATTCTGATGTAATTACCAGAGAATATACCTTTAAATAATGTTTGTACATTAGGCTAATTGGGTTTCACGTAATTGTGTTTTAGCGAATTTGGCAGGGATTGAGTTCGGGTAATGTACCATCCAGTTTCGAAATGCTCATTGAACGTGATGGTAGATTAAGGGTAATATATTAAGTATAGATTACCACTGTATTGCTAATCATTTTGTTGATTAATTTCACATCGACAAAGTCACGAGATTAATGGTTCAAGACGTAGCTAGCGATATGTACTTAGTTGTCGGATCTATCCCGAATTTTAAGGCTATTGTCATCCTTATTTTTATAAAAACCGTAATGAGTAAATGAAAAAATGTAATATTATTAATTCCTTCAAAAGCATAAAATAAAATAAATATAAATATAAGGAATAAAAATAAAATAAAAACATAAGTCAATTTGGGTCCACGTAAGTACTTCGTATTATAACTTATTTACCACAGCACTTAAAATATATTTCTTATAAGACTACTCGAATATATTTAATTCATATAACAAATTTAAAGTATTTCTAAAAATAAATCTTTCAAAGACAACCTGAAGGATATTTGAGAAATTCTTTGAGTCTTTGAAACGAACCAGGTCGCAGATCCCGAGGGGAATGTGAATGACTTCCTGTTTATAAAATTACAAAATAAGTAAATCGAAAAGAGAAGATTATTATATTATTATTATTAATTTTTTTTATAAAATAATGTAGACAGATGCGTAAATATTAACCATTTCTTATAATACTATTGTCCCAACCAACTTTGAGAACAAGATGTTTATGTCTCTTGTATGTTTAGTTACACTGGGTCACTCACTCTTCTAATCGGTACACTGAACACAACAATACTGAGAATTGCTGTCTAGTGAAAGAAGGTATGATCAGTGTGTCTAACCAGATACACAATAACTTACCTATATAGTTTTTAGCAAATTCATTATTATTCCTTGTAACCGAAAACATTGACTCGTATATACGAGTATTGTATATGCTCTATACTCGTATATAGGTACTTCAATAAGGTATGTGTGTAATATTAATATGAGGAATTCTGAGCTGAAACTATTTGGTGCATTGCAGGCGAAAGAATTTGTTGAAATAAATTAATTAAAACTGCTAATGAGACAAAGTTATATATATCCACTATATATGTAAAAAAGAACAGACTATTAAAACACCTATAGGATAGAAATTATCATCCAGAGACTTGGCACTGAACGAAACATTAATTAATATTAACATCTTAATCACGGAAACTTAGATGATATTACATAAACGTCAAATATTCTATATTAAATGTTATAACTTCATTTTATAGAAATTTTGAAAAGCCTTATAAATTGTTAAACGTTAATTTAAAAACTCTTGATTGTCGTTCTGCGGGTCTCTCTCAAATCTCTCGGGGTTTCGTTATGACTTACCTTAACTAGTGATGCTACGAAAATTTGCTACGAAAGAAATGCGGCATCAATGAAAACCTCATCTATCTATATAGTGTGAAGTGCAAATTACAGCCATAATAATTACATATTTTGTTAATTATGATTAGGTATAACTAATAATTTATAAAACCTTAACGATATATTTTTCCACTTATTCAAACCCTTACCCCCATTTTAACCAACCAAATTTCATAAAAATCTGTTTAAGATCGAAGAGATAAAGGATATAGTAGCTTTTGTATTTGTAATATTAGTGTGTGTAGATATGTGTATTATTTGTCACATACAAATCGGTTTTTTGGGAATTAGAAAAAAAAAATAACATCTTACATTTCAACAGCATGTTCGTTAATTGGCTTCTGTATCCAACACATATTAACTGCAATAGAAATGTGATTCTTATATATAAGTACTTTTTTTTTATAAATAATTTACGTTATTCGTAAGCGTTTAGCAATTTAGCGTAAGTAAAAATATTTAACAGTAGCATCGCAGTATATTTGTAACAATAGCATGTACCTACAATAATATTGATTATTTTGATAGAAACAGTGAGAACATTGAATAGAACGTAAGAAACTTCTTAAAACCAGTACCTAAATACATCCTTACTCTGGCAAGGTGTTCGATAATGAAATACTTTACAAACTTTTGGCAAATAATAAATTAAAATTACTTACTAATATAATCAATAAAAAGTATAGTTTTAATGAAAGCATACTTTATGATCTTCATGCATAGTAAAACATATTCATGGAATTTCATTGGTTTAATTGATTGAAACCATCTACCTATTACCGGTTGTTCCGTCTCGTTCTTAACCGGTTCCAGAACCGGTAGAAACATCAAATTTAATTTAACCTTGTTAAATTAATCAAAAGTAAATGAATAAATGGTTCAATAGTGCTCAATGAATCTAGTTCTAAACTGTCAGCACACCGCTATCGAATTTTCTCGCGGTTGTCAATTTGTTGAAATGGATCACGTAAATATATTTGGTCTTATAATATGGTTGTACTTATTTGAAAACGTTCACGAGTTCTACTATTCAGCAAAGTTTAAAAGTAATCGAATGATTCATATATACATTTTAAGCCATACAAAATCGTCATTAAACTAATATGCATATATAACGAAACAAAAGTAATTAAAATAATCCTTAGTGTATTTGTGGATGTAATTTAAGTTATAGTAAGTAATTTAACTCGCATTTATTTTAACATTTATAATAAAGTATGTAATACACGTATTATATGTGTATAGTAAAGTTGAAATTCCCCAAACTGCATTCGTGTAGCTTTGCGGATAAGTTTAGTATCATTGTGTACTGGCGTTGAATCCTTTGCTTCTATGTGTACGTAACGTACCACTAAGCTTTTATTGGGTCTGCTAATATACTGCAAGGAAACTATTCAAGCGATAACAATAGTAATACTACTTATAAACTAAACATATTACGTTTTTACACTTAGTAATCGTAATTAATATTGAACTGTCAAACAATAAGAAAACATTTTCTTAATGTTTGACAAGTTTGTTAAGTATAACAGGTTATGAAGATAACTAGCGATAGGAAATAATACATTGTTGAACGAAAACTGACTGACGTGTCAAGGAAGTGACGTCATCGGTCAGACGAAGTAAAAAATGGGCATTCGTCTTGATGAATTTCTTATTATTTTTTGGTCTTTAGATTAAATTTAGTTGTTGCGTTCGTCAATATTCATTTGAAATGTTTTAATAAATGGTCGAATACAAAATTGTACGATTTACCTATATACTTTTTAGCCATTTCAAAAACAAATAATACAGCGAGTCTTCAAAAAAGTCATAATTTTCGAATAGCCACAATTTGCTTTTAATCAAAGTTAAAATCTTATGCTTTATCAAATTCATGTATCTTGGCCGCGTTTAGTACAAAAATATGATAACTTTTTGTAGGTATGCGTATTATATGTATATAAATGTGATTACCATTGTTCATAATATTTGATAATACTTTCGATCAAACAGACTGATAGTGGTAGGTCCACAATTATATAAATAGAAATAGTTCTGACGTCACTACTGTTTACAACACAATTTAGTAATAATTTTGTGTGTAGTTAGTGACTTCGACTTTACTTCTTGAATGAAATGTTTATATTAATTCTATTACTTTTTTAATGATAAGTTTTTGCCTAATTTCACATGGCAATTTTACAAAAAAAAAAAATTAAAGTAACTAAAAATAATAAAGAGGTTTTATGTAAATAAAATAAAATAATATGAGGATGAAGAAACATTGAAAAATAAAGTGTGATTCGATCGATGGACTAACTCGTTTCTCATAAAGTAACCTATTGATTGCGTAAGAGATTGGTAAATAACACATGCAGCCTCGATGTTATATGACGTAACCAAGCTTGTGTCAAAATAGTTTTTTATAAAGCTACATAAAAAATATAAAAGAATAGGACTTACCCGAGAGGAGTGACTGTAGATCGTTTGTAAGCCGCTCGTCCGCAAACGTGTCACGAATACACGATACATAGCCAATGGAAACCTAAACATGAATCGAATATTTGTAACTGCAACAATATTGCAGATCTTACCTAACCACGGAAAGCGATATTGGGTGACCAAAATTTAGTATGTTATCATTTACACATATTAAATTATTATCAAAGTAAAACAAGCCCCATTAAAAGTAATAAATTAACTTAAATTTGATGATTACTATTACCACTTCCACCAAAGACCAGGCATAGAGTTTTAGTACCTTAGCAATATTTTAATTGTGGAGAAGATACAGACAACCAAACATACATTGTACATTTATGTGAAGGCTTAAATAAAACTATATTTCAGTAATATGCGGAATATATAGGGTTAAAGATATTTATTTCTCAAAAAGATTTACAAGAAAATCACTTACATGAGAAACAAATAAACAAAAATACAAAAAAAATTGTTGGGACAAAACGGGAATAACTGGACACTTATTATATTACATAAAACATAGTATTTAAATATTTAAGTGTAGGGCGAAATAATGAAGTTATAAAAATATTGTGTGGGTAGAAATGAAATAATATAGTCTGAACAGCACGACTCATTCGACGTCTTTGCGACCGTCGTGTTTGTTGCGATATAAAACTAGATGTGCCACAACTTATATTTTTATTTTAATAATTTAGTTTAACTATGTCCTTTTTTAGTTTATATATTGGTTTTTCAATTTATTTATTTTTCATATTACTTTATAAAAGTATTAATGTATTATTTTGATTCATTTTAATTTATTTTTATTTTAGTTATTAATTACTTTAACTTTATTTTGAATGTAGTATTTAAGTAGTCTTATATATTTTGTTTATATTAGTAACCATTCCTTTATAAAATAAATACAATATAAAGGAATATATATGACTAGAAATCGCCCGCGGCTTCGCTTGGCTTCGTTTTAGGGTGTTGGTTGTCACTTGTTAGGCAATAAAGTAGCCTATGTTCTTTCTTGGAGTTCAAATTTGCACCATACCAAATTTAATCAAATCCGGTTCAGCGGTTTGGTCGTGAAAGAGCCACAGACAGATAGACAGACAAACAGTCAGAGTTACTTTTACATTTATAATATTAAATATAGATTAAAAAATTAGACCAAATATCCAGGAGTAACTGGACATAAGTATTTGATTTTTTTATTTCTTTTTCTATATGCTGCCGTTTCATTTATTAAGTTCCGATCAATTCTTGTTAATGACTGAATACTGGTGATATATCGGTCGTTTCTGGTCGTTGTTCCATTCCAATATTCTAATCACTAAGCTCTGAAATGCTATAAATTCAGTGACATATGTATGTCGACGAGTTATAGTCAAACAAGATGGCCGACGACAACAACTCCGAATTTAATCTTTTATATAAAATATACAGAATGTTTAAAGTAAATTAAAGTTAAGGATTTTTTTTATTCTTAGAAATACTACCCTGAATTAGCGTGATTTAATCGAAAAAATATTTTATTTTGATTGATGGTTGGTTGAAAATAAAAATATACAAAACGGGTGTATTTTGTATATTTTTATTTAAAAAATGAACGACTAACTTTAGAGTTTATTGTTCTAGTATATTAATAAAACTAGCGACCCGCCCCGGATTCGCGGCTCGGATGCAATATACAAATATACTGCAGACTTTGTTTATTTAAAAACATTCCTATTATAGAAACTTCTAAAATTATCAGTGTTTCTTTTTTATATCCACGTATTATATACAAAAGCCTTCCTCTCGAATTACTGTAACTAATAAAAAAACCGCATCAAAATCGTTGCGTAATTTTAAAGATCCAAGCATACATAGGGACAGACAGCGGAAAACGTAAGCGCCTTTGTTTTATGTTATGTAATGATAATGATAATAACAGTTGATTCAAAGTAATATATCAATACTCACACTAGTTTAGTGTATGTGTGACGTATAGCCTTCCTCTGAAAAACTTAAATAAGCATTAAATAGTTTTATTTATTTTACTTTTAGTATTTGGAACGAATGATAATTTTAAAAGCTTAAACTTACATTTATTAGAACAAATGTGTTCACGTTAATTGCTAGAATTAACGAATGAAAAATTTAAACGTTAACACGCAAAGTTCTAATATAACGACTTTCTTACTTTTTGGGATTTCGGTACACAATTCTTCGATAAATCTAAAACAATATTATCTAAGACTTTTTCGATGTATTTGCGGTGTCTTCTAATTACTAATGGTTGTTGTTGTTGCTGTATTGCATCAAAACTACGAAATCCAAATATCGTATGTAAACAATCTGGAAGATTGTAGGTACCACTTACCGTGATAGTGCGTGTCACCGCAATTCGATATTGCGCTATACCGTGATGTCACGAAATACAAAAAAAATAATTAGAAATACAAATAAAACTTCGACCGTGTAAATTTCATTTTTGAGTTATACGATGGAGCATAAAGAAAATATTTCATAAATGACAATGAAGTATTCTAGAAATGATCTTGTCTATTGTAGAAATTGCCAATCAGGCCATCTGATGGTTAGTGGGCACCATGGTCTATAAACATTGGTGCTATTAGAAATATTAACCGTCGTGAATGCGCTACCAACCTTTGGAACTGATATGTTACGTCACCTTTCAAACCAGAAGACAAAATTTTTAAGTATTGCTTTTTATCGGTAGAATATTCTGAAGAGTGGGAGGTACCTATTGAGACGGGCTAGCACAAAGGCCCTACTATCAAGTAATTAATAATAATTATTGTTTTAGAAAAATAGCGTACGTTAACTGGCTAAAGGATTCCTCCTTCTATTTGACTATAATAACTAATATGTATGTATCTATTTGTACACTTTATTGATATGTGTTCCCGAATTGTTCCATATTCCTAAGTTCGTGTTAATGTGGAGGGTTGGATTCTGTAGCCTGTTGCCAAAGATCCGAGAAATATGAGTATTTCTATCATTCATAGCTCATGTAAGTATTTTAGTGCATCTACAATTATTATGTATAGTCTATTCATCTTCCTACCCTATTGATCAAGATCTTGATTAATCTATGACACACATTATGGATTTGCGAAAAAATGGCGCTTTGAATATCACCGAAACTGGTATCACAACTTTGGAAGTAAAATTTAAGTATAGATGAGATGTTATGTGTAGTAGTGTTGTACTATAAATAAAGATATATATGTATTTATCAAAAACTTGATGATTGAATGAATTGAAGATTATCAGAAACCACAAATGGTGCCTGATATTTATTGGCCTGGCTACTGTGTGGCTAAATTACTTCATTCGCCCAATAACGTTACACTTCCGATTTATTACCAATTTCCTACGTTTAAATGTAATTACTGGTAAATTCACATTAGTAACATTATCTTTTCAAGAATTAAAAAAAAGAACGCTTATCTGCTGTTTTAACATTTTTTTATTTTGAAATATCCAAGTTCTAAATCAAAATGTTTCTCTCAATATTTAAATTTAAATATAAACTTTTTCGAATGCTTTATCTATATTTTAGAAACGTTTTTAACCGACTTCAAAAAAAGGAGGAGGTTCTCAATTCGTCGGGGCCTTTTTTTTTTTTTTTTTATGTATGTTACCGAATTACTCGAAGATGGCTGGGCCGATTTTGACAATTCTTTTTTTGTTTGAAAGGGCATGTTTTACAGGTGGTCCCATTTTCAGGAGATCAGGATCTGATGATGGGAACCTGGAGAAATCGAGGGAACTCCTCAAATTTTATAGGCACACCTATAGTGATTTTAGTTTTATTCAAAGTGCCTTGGTCATATGCTCACGAAAAGTGACATTTGATGAAGTAGAACTGATGATGAAGACCACAACTGGTAATCAAAACCTATTAGTAAGTAACTATCTTACGGGTTTAGTTCTATTTCTTTAAGATAGTCGTCAAGCAATTGATGTTAGTAAACATGCCTATGATGAAGTCTAGCTGATGGTGGACTACCAGGAGAACTCCTCAAAGATTAACGGTATTGTATCGTAAAAAATGGTATTGTCTAATTGGCCTTGAGCAGTTAGCATTAGGCTATTGTAACTTAGGTAACGCTTAATTTGAGTTGCAGTCCACATCGTATTGAAACGGCGTTGAGTTATGTTTAGAGTCGAAAGCCGAAATGTACTGAGTATAATAAAGTGAATGACAAACACTACCAATTGTAATTATAAATAACAAAACAACACTGAAAAGCAGTAAATAAATTTTTATAAATAAAAAAAAACCGCCTTCAAAAATGAACTAAAAAGAAAAAAATAATCAGTTACATCCATATCCAATTTACGATTTTTTAATCACCTTTTGAAGTCGGTGCCAACAAAGTAAATAAATTCCTATATTGAAATCATTTAATTTGTATCGATAGTAAGGTTTGTCTAATGGTGTCATCTATACAATAAATAGATTTAGGTTTGTATGTATGTATTATGTACCTATATTAGCAATTTTGGCACCGACTTTGAGAGGTGATTAAAAAATCGTAAATTGGATATGGATGTAACTGATTATTTTTTTCTTTTTAGTTCATTTTTGAAGGCGGTTTTTTTTTATTTATAAAAATTTATTGTTCTTCTTCTTGCCACGTAGTAATGTCTTTTCAATTTTGCTATTTCTCTTATCACTTAAAGGGCAAAATGTGATTCAAGGCCACCTCAAATATTGTCGTTTGAAAAAAAAACTACAATCATTGTCATAATAATATTAGACTATTTTTCGAAGATTTTTTTAAGAATATTCGAACGGAATTCCTATTATGATTAACGGTCATTTTTTTATTTTTGTTTATTATTTTAAAAATATTTTGCAATTTTATACTTGAGCGAAAAATAAAGGTATAAAAAGAAGGTACAGTGACGTAAAATAAACTAAAAATACTCTTTTTTGAGAGTAGTTTTGAACAAACTCGTTTTTTGGACTCGAAGCAGCATTTACGGCAGTGTTGGGATGCGGTACTCTCGACTGTATTTAATTTTTAATGTGATGCATTTCCACACGGATTTATTTTGGCTCATGTTCAGTGATTAAATATTTATAGCCTGGAGTGTAACTTAGGACGCATTAGGAATGTACGTATACCATCTTAATTTAAATATAAATTAAGAAACATTATAACTATGATTTTGGTATGCTGATTTATGCCATTTGTTAACGATATTGTATTACATTATTTGATAAAAGATTAAAGTTTTGTTTCGCATTGCAGATTTATTTATTTCCGAGTAAAGAATGAAGTTAAAATTGGAAAATTATTTTAGTAAAAAAATTGCCCAGTTCGAGAAAAACATGTTAACTTTTTACATTTTATATGAATGAATAATATAAGATTACAAAATTCAAATATCTTAATAAATGCAGTTTTATGTTGCAGGACATTGCATAAAAAAAGTATCAAATCAAACCGTATCATTGGAACGAAATTGAAAGCCGGAGGTGGCGCGCGTGAAATATCTCCGATTTCGGTGTCGAATGGAAGCCCAAGATTTATGGCTGCTTACTTCCTTACCAACGTAGTACCCTAGTATGTCTATTTAGTTATTTTAAAATATTTGTATAAAGTTTAATGCAACAAGACTTTATTAGTTAAATACAAGAACAATAAAATAAAACAGTTGATAAAGTTATGACCGTATAATATCAAGATACAAATATTATAAATGTGAAAGTAACTCTGTCTATCTGTTTCCCTTTCACTAGTAAACCATTGGACCGAATATGCTGAAATTTGGTATGAAGCAAACTTGAAGTCCAAGTAAGGTCATTTAAGGCTACTTTTTTGCTTAACGCATAACAACCAGCCCCCTAAAACGCGAGCGACAACTAGTAACCTGTACTTACATATATTTTTTAAGCTGCCACGTTTTTAAACAATTATAGTTTTTTGGGTGACGTATGAATATAAAATAATCGAATATTACATCAATGTCATATATCATAATTAATTTAAATGTTAACTGAACGGAGGATGTATAACATAATTTATATTTAAATTAAATATTAAATTACTAAGTAGAAAAAATTGTACCTATGATATTATTTAATTTGAAGCTATGTTTTGAATAATAGCAACGGTCTTATTATTTAATATTAAATATTATACAGTAAGTACATACATTTAAGTTTTATAAAACATTTTTTGTATGGGTTTAATTTTATTGAAGGTTCAAGAAACTTTAAAAAACAGAAGGTACAAAGAATTAATTAAGGTAATTCGCACTAAACAAATCATGAACATGTTCGTGTCAAAATAGTATAACAGTAAACTAACATTTAAACTTAAAGGTTAGGTTTGTTGGAATAAATTAAATTGATGGTTTTATGTATGAAAAAAAAAAATGATTTGATTTAAATATAGATTGAACGACATATAAAAATATTTTTTTTCATTTTATTCTAAAATGTGTTTAATAAGTGTATTTTATTTTCGCTTTTATTGCGAAATTAATATACCAATAATATAAGATTGATGTTTACTTTGCAATAATAAATTAATTATAAATTACCATGCTCGTTACATCCTTAAATTGCAAATTACCTACCGTAAAACGGATTTTATGGTAGGTAATTTGGAATAAGGATGTAAATATTATTTTTTATTTGATTGAAATTAATTATCATTTTCTTTTCACTCACGATATGATGAAGATTGAAACTTACGTAAAAGTAAACCTCGTAAATGATGTTTAATGCTAATTCAATTGAATTGTAATTGAATAGGTAGCATTCGGTTTTGGCGTCCACAGCGTGCCCATCGTGCCAGCCGTGCCAGTCGCGGATCTCGTTATACTTTAAGTCGCATTATAATTCCGTTGCCTCATTCCTCACAATAAAGAAAACATCTGTAAACATATTTTATTATGTTTTCAATTCCCCTGTACACTTAAATCAATAATTCCATGTTTAAAATTAAAATATAACTAATAAATAAATACAAATATTCTATTTTATTACATTTTTGCCTTTTTTCGGTATTATGAAATTTTACGAGTAAACAAAATTTGTATGGTATTATAAGAAGACCCACGGTGCCGTTTCAAAGAAGTCACGTTATTAAAACATTAAATCAAGTATAATTACATCGCTTCTAAACAATATTGCTTGGTAGCACAAAGAGTTGATAAATTGAGTAAGTAAGGATGACATCATGCATTAATCGTTCCATTTTTAAAATATATATCATCTTGATAACATTATTGCGAAATATCTTATTACGGATTCTTATAGAATTTAGCATAGAGGTCGGTTATGTAGTGCTATATCATTAATATAACTGGCATGTTTAAATGATTATAAATCAGCAGTATAAAAATAATAAATATAGAAAATCGCATGCAATAAATATTTAATACAAAATTATTTTTTAAATTATTTCACATAATTGGAAAAATATTTGTTTAGTATGTGTACTTATTTATTTTTGCAGTGTTTTTTTTAAATTTTTTATGATTTGAAGCTAGTAAAATTTTACCCTAAAGTAATATTATGATAAGCTATCTATGCGAGCGTTAAATTTGGATTATATAAATATACATGTCTGTTTCTAGCAGCTGGCAATTCTGGTTGACGTTTATGGTTACTGCTCCGCTTCGTAGCAAGTAATTATTTAAATATATTTTAATGCAAATATAATTATTTCAATCCTAGTAGTCGAATACTTTCATATTTTAGCTTTGAAATATAAAATATGTATATGAAAAGTAAAGTAACAGTCTGTGAAAGTCACATGCAGGCAAATAGTTTTAATTTTTGAATGGGTTGATGAAAACATCCGTGAAATAAGGCGATTACAAACAGAAATTAACCCCATAAAATTAAATGGTTCAGTTCTGGGGAACCGAATTTGAACTCACATTTCGGTTAAGATTTATCTGTGTTGGCGATTGGGCCATTACTTACATGGTTATTTATGATTATTTATGATTCAGGCTGTAGTATTCTATAAAATTTTACTAGGAATTAAGAATTGGCTTCATGTGATGATTTTGACGTAATTATTAGTTGTTGTAAAATAAAAAATGGTGTAAAGCAAAAGTCCAACATTATATCATTGTATTTGAAGTCTTGTGTAACTACTTAACTAGACAATTTGCCGGCACAGCACGTTCTAAAATTTCCAGGCATTGCGGGCAACGTTTTCCTCGTGATTTAAAACGAATCGTACAACAGCCGAATATCTCCGCAATGCCGTAAAATATTGATAACCCGCGCAAACTCAAATTCCGGATACATTACCGAAACTTCGTTATTTCTCCCGCGGGTCTTATTTTTTATTTCAGGAACACAGGTGAACAATATTGCTATTTGCCTGATGATGTATCCCCTACGTCATTAGTATTATACGACAGAGTACTGTGTGCACATTAATACACATTACTAACACTATCTATGTATGTATCTTTGCTGTTACGGCTATGTTTTTTATTCTTATATATCATGCCACGTGTAAGAATAATTATGATTATAAATAAATAGAGTACTTAAGTATTAATGCCACCACAGCAAAATCATCCTTGTTATTTATTTCATTTTTTATATTACGTTGGTGGGCGAGTCGATAGGACATCCTATTGACGTTGTCAATTAAAAATTGAATACTTATGATTTGTTAATAGATTATAATGCATTTACGTCAATTCATGTTATTTGTTTCATGTAATCTAGAGAAAAAAAAGAAAAAAAATACCACCACCCTTAGGAACTAAGACAAAATAAGCTAGTTCAAAGCCCTACCGCCGAATATGAGGGTATATATGATAATTCCAAAGTTCGTTCTTCGTTCTCAAAGCTACAATTGAAATTAATCTTCAGTATTTAATAAATAATTTTATTTATTTGAATTGATTTATATGTTACACTTAGACACGTGATTTTATAAAGCAAGTGTACTAACAATAGCTGGATCGTGTTCAAAGTTCAAGGAGGCACGTTTTGCATTACGTAGTCTTTCCTGCTTCCACTGTGAATCACATTCTTGACATAAAATGTATTTGCCTTTAATTATAAAGTTTATTTTATGTATTCAACCATAATTCCTAACTAACATTACATTTAAATTCAAAAAATCATAAAAAAATTTTATTAAATGTATATAAAAATATTGCGTTAATAAATATATATGTATATTTTTTTTCAATAAACAAAATGTTAGGTTCCACCGAGATTTGAACTCGGATCGCTGGATTCAGAGTCCAGAGTGCTAACCATTACACCATGGAACCTACACCGGCATGTTTGAAAATTAAATACACAATCGAACCTGTTAATATAGATTTTCTAGTGCGTCTTAAAATCTATTTTCTCTAATAATTTTAATAAAAAGATTTTATTTTTTTTCGTTAATAAAACGAATAACATTATTGCCAAGTAAAATGTTCCTGCTTATAAATATATATGTGTAAAAATTTTATCGCGGTGGGAGAAAGACGGTTGTATGCATAAATTTATTTTGCTATTTAAATACATAGTTACTAACACGTTTACTTAAAGGTAACTTAGATAAAGAGCAAAAAAAGTTTTCGACTTGACGTTTATTATATTTGAGGGTAGTTTATTATTAAATTTTGCTCTTATAAATGAGCTCCTGAATGTCAGACTGACCTACCTTTATCGTTCTTAGAAATATGATTATTTTTAATAAAACGTGTTAAAAAATTGTATTGAATAATCCTTACAATTTTAGATACAGAGCTTGGATAAAATACAATCATTATAATTATATAATTGCTTAATGTATTAGACGTGGAAGTTATGTCATTTATATGTCTATATAGAGAGTCACACTACAAAATAACTAAAAAAACTCATTCACTTTATTGTCTAAGTGTGCGTGATATATATACGCTATATACGCCTGACACTCGCACACACGCTTGGTAACATTTTACAAAACTAGTGGGTGTGTATTTAGTGGCCAAGAGTTGCCACAATTTTATTCCGACGCGTTATCATCTTTGACACAATAATCAAAGATTAAAATGTGAGTAACTAGAAGCATTTATACTAGTTCGCTTTGTACAAATTGAAGGTTAGCTAATTTCGTTTTAGCATCCCCAATTCTCGATCGGGTATATCAGATGTGGTTTTACCAAAGCAACGTAGATTGGCGTATCGCAATTTAGAATGTATTCACGGGACGTTGTTACGAAGTGAGCCGAGTGGTGCCGAGAGCGCACTCGTAGTTTTTATTTGTCCGATGTGAGTGTTCCTTCGCAAAGAGCTGTTCATTGTTTAGTCGTATATTTTTCACTATATTTTTTTGGTGTAAGTACTTCAGAGTATTAAGATGTTATTTTAAGGTCAAGTATCCTTCTAGGATTATTTTATTTACAGGTTTTGAATATAAGATGTTTTCGCGATTTTATTTGTATTGAAACCTCAAGAGTAGGGTGTATATTTTATTGATCTTGTATTATTGCAAACCAAACAAAATTCCTATATTCCTAAGCAAGAATAAAATAAACAACAAATTAGAAGGCCAACGGTAGTGGAAATCATTTTCAAGTATTTTTAATACGAATATTTATCAATATTCTACTTATTTCAGGTAACTATTCAGGCTGCAGTTCAGCTTTGGTCAGTATAACCTTGCCTTGTATAGCTATTGCGTCACCAACAGGTATGAAGGTATATGCCCCTTGTGCCTCATGTTACACTGCTTCAATCACCCTTCAAACTGGATCACAGCCATACCAAGTATCGCTGCTTGACGACGGTAGGTGGCACCTACAAATCCCTACCACCAAGCAAAAATATTTAAAATCTACTATTTGGTGTAGTAGATAAACATTTTTTTAGGCCTATAATGAATATAAAAATGAAGAAGTCTTTACAATTGGTTGACTTTATTTAGAGGATATATACACACTGAAGTTAAAATAAACTACGTTAAATAGTATCTGGGTTGGAAAACAAATATTAAATTAAACAAAAAATACATTATATGTATATTTTATTAATGAAATAATGGTAGGTATATATATACAAATATGTTTTCAATACATACGACTGAAAGTCCGATGTATATACCCTTATACATAAACATCATAAATAAACCTGGCAAATAACTTAAAATTTCTAGAGTCATTCGAACAAAAAATAAACGGCGAAACATGTTTTTTCGACTATTTATAGTCTAAAACTTGATACTACTTTCGAGATGTTTTGAACGTATTAAGAATGATTATAGTAAAAAATCATTTACGTATAAGATATATCACTCAATATAAAAGAATCACAATAAATGATCCACCATTTTTCGTTTAATTTCCTACAGAATACATATAAATTGATTTATTGAATTATCAAGTATTTAATGGAAATACAGTATGCAATGAAATCGTGAAAGAGGAGACTTTTATGGGTATTTTTAGTGGATTCGAATGTATTCGAAGCAGTGATATCATTACGTTTCATCGAAAGAGTCGCAACTCGTTTCCTGAATGCATGATTTATCCATGGAAAATGTAAACTGAAAGGTCGTTTCATTACTGACGGATCATTCTTTACCTGTTTTTAAGTAGAAATAAAACAATCGATGAAAGTATACAAACCAAAATTATTATTGTATTATGATTCTATTATTAACTTTACTGTACGCAATGATGTTGTAGTAAACAGATATGTTATTAACGCGCAAAAAGTGAAGACTAGAAAACGTCCTAATTGGGACGTCTGCCTTTAGTCGTTTTACGTAGTAATACGTTATAATACATCATAATTACGTAGTAATACGTTTTGCGTAATTAAAACATCTAGTTATCCCTTTTACTTATTGTTTTTATCAAGCTATCATTTTTACTTTTAACGAAATGTAAAAATAAACTAAAATAAACGGTCCCCGGCGCGGCACACTTTTTTCAGTTGTTTAGTATGGATATAACATATCTGTTTATTAGAATATCATTGACTGTACGTGAATATGACTGTGGATTTGCGTTAAAAGTGATTCAGTAGGATAGTTAAGCGTTAACGATAGCGGGCACGACGGCCTCGTAGACGGCGATGCCCTCTACGAAGGCGGCGACGGGCAGGCTTTCGTTGTGCTCGTGCAGCGCGGGGCGCGCGCGGCGCAGCGGCGACACGCCGAGCGCGGGCACGCCCTGCGCGCGCACGTAGCGGGAGTCCGTGCCGCCCGGGAACGTGCGGACTTTGAGTGGAATGTTGCTGAAAACGTTAGCTCGAATATAATAAACAATTAATCACTATCACATAATATGTACATTATAAAAACAAAGTCCTCCGACCGCGTTTATCTGTCTGTACGTTCGCGATAAACTCCAAAACTATATGACGGATTTTCATGCGGTTTTACTGATTAACTAAGGGATTCATAAGGAAGGTTTAAGTATATAATTTATAAGGTTTTTGTGTATATAAGTTGAAATAGAACGACAATTGTTAAACATGTTAGAAAAAGCAATAAAAATATATTTAAACAAAAATTTTGTCCAGCAGTGCGAAGCCGGGACGGGCCTCTAGTAATATATAAAACAAAGATTTATTTGTATAGTTTGTAACAGATCTGTAAATAAAGTAAACGACAATAAATATAGTTTGTCACTTGTACACTTATTGCTAGAATTATTCGCAAAATATTTTGAAACAATAAAGTACATATATACATTACTTATAGTTGACCTGGTACACGGCGGTGAATTAAAACGTCGTGAGGAAAGTTTCATGTGTCGGATAAAATTCTGCCTCAAGTACATATCCATTAACTCGCAGTCGAGTCGCGAGCTCCTTAGCCGTAGCTTAGTGCAATACGGTCTCAACTTCTTCTTAACAGGAGTATAGTTTCTTACCCAGATGCGAGAAATTTACCGCCCGTTTCTAGTTGTATAGGACTTGGTCGTCGTTATAAGACTTATCAAATCAAATCAAAATAAACTTTATTCAAGTAGGCTTTTACAAGCACTTTTGAATCGTCATTTTACAAGCAAGTGAAGCTACCACCGGTTCGGAAAGTAGATTCTACTGAGAAAAACCGGCAAGAAACCCAGTAGTTACTCTTTTTTAACATTTAAAAATACAAAGTCATGTTAGTTAAATATAATTATTTAAATTAATATATCCTGCGTGGAAGTCAACAGATATTAGCTCCACACTTTTTTATCATCTATAAAATCTTGTATCGAATAATATGCTTTTTCTACCAATGTATTTTTTACAAACGATTTGAATTTACTAAACGGCAAAGTTAAAAATGTCTATAAGTCTTATTATCCACTAATTCCAATATACATCCAAAAAATACACTATAACCTACTGCTATTATATTTGGGTCACCATAATACATCGTTTTATGATATACAGTGTGTAATATTGCTGCTTGCTTGAAATAACAAAAAAGATATATTCTCGCTATTAAGGGTATACTAAAATATTGTTTAGGGCAACGTGCAAACTCATTAGCTTAAATAACGCAGATTGCATTAGTTGATAATTAATGTAATAGAACGCGCTCGACGCGGGACCCAAATTACTTAAAGATCAAAGGAACTAGAAAACTTTAGGTGCTATGTTGCTAATTATTTAATAAAAAAGGCGGTGTTAATGTATCGTAATTGTTTTGTTTATTTATTACTTAACCCGAGGCTTTACCCCTGCGAAAGTTTCAAAAGTTTACTTATAATTTTACCTTCTGAAACATGATGAAATAAACAACAAAGTATAAGCCTATTTACTTTTCCGGAACTCAAACTATCTCTATAAAATAGTCATCCAAATCGGTTCAGCGATTCGAACGTGAAAGGTAACAGATTTTCTTTTGCATTTATACTATTTATTGTATTTTACTTGTTTACCTATATTACGAATATTTGCTTTGTCTAGTATAACAGACGTCGTCTGTCAACATACATTGCTTTTCTTCGAGAATAAATAAAAATAAAAGCGCCAGCAATACAATACAAATATATCCTGACTTTTAGACTAAATAAAGTTAAACGTAAAATGTGTTACGTTTAATTAAAACCAAGTGTCAAAGGTGTTTTAACGAAAGGTAAAATTTCATCAAAGGTAACATTTCATGTTGCATTAAATTGGATTTAAATATTTTTATAAATACCTATATATAGGAAGACCTTAATATCCAGGATACATAATGTTGTCTTAAATTTTCGCGATTATTACACATTTAAATAAAACTAATTATAACGGATGAATCGCGTATATTAATTATTTTTAAACATCCCGACGTTTCGAGCACTTTGCAGTGTTCGTGGTCACGGGTAGACTAAGATGACATTTGTCTATTTGAAGAACAAAGGAAATATTATTAACAACTACCGCCAACGATTTCTCAATTGATGTCTTGAGTAACGTTCCGGTTGCACGCAGAAGGCACTAACTGTATCTTTAGGTCTTGCAGTCTGTTGGATTTGGGATTTTAAATTTTTAATAAGTGGATCCCAGGTGTTAGAAAGTCTCCAACCATCTTCTCTATTGAAGTTCGGATGTTTTTGAATTTCAATAGCCTCGCGTATCATTCTAGGAATGAATCTGTGTTCTCTAGCGAGGATCTGTGGTTTATCAAATCGGATAAAATGGTTAGGTTTATCCAGAGCATGTTCACAGACTGCAGACTTTGAAGAACGCCTATTTTTGACATCTCCTATATGTTCCTTGACCCTGGTACCGATGCTTCTCTTTGTTTGGCCTATGTAAGATAAACCACACTCACATTCGAGTTTATATACTCCTGCAGTTTGTAAAGGGATATTACTCTTGATAGGTCTCAAGAACTGGCTCACTTTCTTATGAGGCTTGTAAACGGTTTTAATCGAAGCTCGCTTCAAGATGTTGCCAATCCTGTCTGTAACTCCTTTCACATACGGTAGAAATGCAGGTTGTCGCTCAACTGTGGGTGGCTTGGTACGGCTTCTGCGATGCTGGCGAGGCACGGGCAGCTTGTTCTGGTGGAGTGCAAGCTTGACCTGACGTAGCTCGTCCTCTAGGTGTTCAGCATCGCAGAGATGGTGGGCTCTCTGAAACAAAGATTTGCCAACGGTAGCTAACTGACTAGGGTGGTGGTGCGAGTCACCATTGAGGTATTTGTTGGTGTGTGTGGGTTTCCTATAAACTGTGTGACTTAATGTATTATCAGGATTCTTGATAATAAGGATATCAAGGAAAGCTAAAGAATTATTTGCCTCTAATTCCATAGTAAATTGAATGTTTTTATTTATAGAATTAAGATGTACTAAAAATGCAGATGTCAGATCACTAGGTAATATTGTGAAAGTGTCATCTACGTACCGTTTATAAAACCTAGGTGTTATTGGTCCGGAGCGAAGAGCCCTCTCCTCCAGGTCTTCCATGAATAAATCGGCGACCACGGGGGATACTGGAGAACCCATGGCTACTCCGTCAACTTGTACATAGAATTCATCATTCCACAATAAATAACCTGATGTGAGGCAGTGATGTAACAGCTCTGCATATTCAATAGGCATGTTGTGTGTCTGTAGCTTCCTCTTAACAATTTTGATGCAGTCTTGTATGGGTAAGCATGTAAACAATGACTGGACATCAAAACTAACCATTTTCTCGTTGTTGGTTAGTTTAAGGTCTTTGATTTCACCAACAAACTGGTAAGAATCCTTGACATACGCCGCAGTGTGTCCTCGGAGGGGTGATAATATCCTTGCTATGTGTTGAGCCAATCTATATGTTGGTGTATCGATTTGGCTTACAATAGGACGCAGCGGAGCACCAGTTTTATGGATCTTAGGTAACCCATACAGTTTTGGCGGCTTTGCACATGTAGGCACGAGTGATTTTTTGTCCAGATTTAATTTCTCTTGATGTTTTGATATTAACGCGGATGTCTTTTTAAGAATATTATTTGTAGGATCTTTATTTACTTTTTTATAAGTTTTAACATCCGATAGAATCGCGGAAATTTTCTGGTTATAATCACACGTATCCATCACAACGGTCGCGTTTCCCTTATCTGCTCGGAGGACTGTAATGTCTTTATTGTTGCGTAGGTTCTTCAGAGCAATTGATTCATCACGAGTAAGGTTTCTTTTCGGTGGCCGGCTTCGACGTAAAACACTCGAGATGTCCTGTCGAATAGCTTCCGAGTCTTCCTTTGTGATGTTATTTTTGAAAAGACACTCCTCCACATTGCAAATAATGTCTTCAAACGGTATTTTGGATGGAGCCGGTGCAAAATTTAAGCCTTTATTTAATACCGCAACAGTCGATTCATCTAACTGTAACAACAATAAAGACATTACAGTCCTCCGAGCAGATAAGGGAAACGCGACCGTTGTGATGGATACGTGTGATTATAACCAGAAAATTTCCGCGATTCTATCGGATGTTAAAACTTATAAAAAAGTAAATAAAGATCCTACAAATAATATTCTTAAAAAGACATCCGCGTTAATATCAAAACATCAAGAGAAATTAAATCTGGACAAAAAATCACTCGTGCCTACATGTGCAAAGCCGCCAAAACTGTATGGGTTACCTAAGATCCATAAAACTGGTGCTCCGCTGCGTCCTATTGTAAGCCAAATCGATACACCAACATATAGATTGGCTCAACACATAGCAAGGATATTATCACCCCTCCGAGGACACACTGCGGCGTATGTCAAGGATTCTTACCAGTTTGTTGGTGAAATCAAAGACCTTAAACTAACCAACAACGAGAAAATGGTTAGTTTTGATGTCCAGTCATTGTTTACATGCTTACCCATACAAGACTGC